>NC_138304.1:79390000-79787500 GCF_965601325.2 Salmo salar | reverse complement strand
GGTAAATGTGTTCAGTGTTCAAATGCTGTGGCTATTAACTTTTGTGTAGAACGCACAATCTACTAACACATTCCAAGGGCTGTTTCCTGGAGATTCTCTATGAGCAACACATTAAAGCCAGTATGCTATGGATGCAACATTCCTATCTAGACTCTTAGTGTGCAGTCTTTTCCCAGGGGAGCAGAGTGAGCATCTGGAAGAAGTATACAGAGGGTTAAGTTAGGGAGGCGGCTGGAGCTTGTGATTTTCCTGGGTTTGGATGAGAGTTGGACGGCTTTTAATAGCAGCAGCTCAGAGGCTGGGTGGGGTCACAGGGTCTATGTGGCTCTGCAGAATGCTGCTGTACTGCTGTGGGAGAAGGACTCACATTCAGTACCCAGCAGAGTAAAGAGACTGGGATGGGGGAGAGGGGGAGGAAGAGAGGGAGATGGAAAGAGAGAGAGGGAGAGAGATTGAAGAGGGAGCAAAAGAGGGAGAGGGAAAAGGAACGTTAGAGGGAAAGATTCTTAGATTTACGGCTGTTTTGGGAAGGAGTTATTGAACTGTGTTTCTGTTTAAGGACCACCTATGGGTAGCTAATGGCTGATAGGTTGTGACAGAAATATGGAGAGAGAGAGCGCGAGAGAGAGCTGCGAGACCGTCAGAGACCTGTCCTCCTCTCCCTCACAGGAAATGCCACAGTCTTAGGGTGTTATAAACTTCTCCTCTTCGGTTGCGGCAGCAGAAGGAATAAAGTTGTTTGTGAATGTCGTTGTGAGACTCAGTTAATAAGCCATTGGAATTTAACAGCAGCGATATCAAACCTGTGCTGCGTCACACCGGGACAGAGAGAGAGAGAGAGAGAGAGAGAGAGAGAGAGAGAGAGAGAGAGAGAGAGAGAGAGAGAGAGAGAGAGAGAGAGAGAGAGAGAGAGAGAGAGAGAGAGAGTGGTCAGGCCAAACTTAAGTCAAAACACGATAATCTCTGCTCCATACCAAGGATTTCTCGTCTCTACGCTCCGCTCTGCTCCATGGCCGGAGAAGGAATACCAGAGCACCAGGAGGGCCCTGGGGTCCAGGGAGATAACCTGCCACTATTGCTGGTTGTTTAGGATTCAAACCTTATCAAAAAACCTAATTCATACTCTTCAGAGGGATAATGGACTTTAGTGTCTAGCTATTAAAATGATGTACACCGGTATATATCTCATTTGGCTGTATATATATTTCTAGTCATAGGCCTATGTTAAATGTGTATTATTGTTTCGTCACCATCTTTATTGCAAAAATAAATACAAGTATAAACATAACTCTAAGCTACATTATTTTGACAGAGGTAATGAACTGTCCATTGATCAGCACAGCAATTGATAAAACAGGACCATGTTTGAAACACAAGTGGTTCTGAGCTTATGTTAATATTACACAGGTAAGCTAACCGTTACAGAAATCAGGATTGCAGACAGGCTCTATCTATGTGAGGTACTGTGTTCAACACACCACCACCTGTTGTTATGTTGGGCACCTACTGACCAAAAAGGGATGTTATTATGATTTTTGTTTTAATGACATGTATTGCTAAAATAAAGGTTTAAGGAAATACAGGCATGCACCACATTACTGCAAGACAAAACAGCTCAATCAAGCCTGATGGTCTTGTAAGTATAAAAGCAAAGCTTGCTTTCATTTAATAAGATAGCATAATGGGATAATATGTTACTGTAGTGTGTGAAGAATCCAATACTTTACCTTTTCTTTTTAGGTTTCAGATCAATGCCTATTGTAACGAGTGTGCTGAGAGTCGGGAAGCAAGTTCAGGGAGTGAGTGTTTAATAAATAAACACAACATAATACAAAGTAAGAAACACGAACAACACACAGACATGACACTGGAACAGAAACAATGATGCCTGGGGAAGGAAGAAAGGGACTGACAGACATAGGGAAGGTAATCAGGGAAGTGATAGTGTCCAGGTGAGTGTAGCGGTGGTGACAGGTGTGCCATAACGAGCAGCCTGGTGACCTAGACGCCGGAGAGGGAGCACACGTGACAGTACCCCCTCCCCGACTAGCGGCTCCAGCCGCAGGACGCAGACCAAAACGACGATCCCGGGGATCAGGAGTGGACCGGTCACCTCTGCTGAGGTGCGGGAACCTGTCGCCGGCTGGGGCGCGGAAACCTAACAGACCGGCTGAGGCAGGGGAGCCTGGCGATATGGCTGAGGCATGAGAACCTGACAAGCCGGAGGAAGCAGGGGAGCCTGGCGATCTGGCTGAGGCATGAAAGCCTGATGAGCCGGTTGTAGCAGGGGAGCCTGGCGATATGGCTGAGGCATGAGAACCTGACAAGCCGGAGGAAGCAGGGGAGCCTGGCGATCTGGCTGAGGCATGAAAGCCTGATGAGCCGGTTGTAGCAGGGGAGCCTGGCGATATGGCTGAGGCATGAAAGCCTGATGAGCCGGTTGTAGCAGGGGAGCCTGGCGATATGGCTGAGGCATGAAAGCCTGATGAGCCGGTTGTAGCAGGGGAGCCTGGCGATATGGCTGAGGCATGAAAGCCTGATGAGCCGGTTGTAGCAGGGGAGCCTGGCGACCCTGACGCTTGCCTTAGGTGAGGCGTCGCATCTGAATTTGCATTTTCCTGTTTGCTTATGGCCTCATACACCTCATTGAGTGCGGACTTAGAGCCAGTATTGGTTTGTAGTGGTAAATAGACAGCTATGAAAAATATAGATTAAAACTCTCTTAATATTAGATTTCATGCACCAGCTGTTGTTTACAAATATACACAGACCGGAGGCAGCTGTTCTATCTTGCCGATGCAGCGTTAACCCCGCCAGCTGTATTTTATTCATGTCGTTGTTCAGCCATGGCTCGGTGAAACATAAGATATTTGTTTTTAATGTCCTATTGGTAGGATATTCGTGATCGTAGCTCATCTATTTTGTTATCCAATGATTGTACGTTGGCTAATAGGACTGATGGTAGAGGCAGATTACCCACTCGCCGTCGGATCCTTACAAGGCACCCCGACCTACTTCCCCGATATCTCTGTCTCTTTCTCCTACGATTGACAGGGATGTTGGCCTTGTCGGATGTCTGAAGTTAATCCTTCACGTCCAACTCATTAAAGAAATGGGAATTATTTTGCCTATAATTAATGGACAATTTTGTAGGGGTTGATATGTTTTTTGTTATTGAAAATATTTGGAAGTGGAAGTTACAATCTTTAGAAGCCTTATTGAAAATCAAATACACTACAAATTTGCATTTCCTGTACTGCAGGAAAATCCTCATCAACAAAAGACAGATCAAATTAAAATCCTACATCTGTATGTTGTTGATTCTGGATCGCTTCTATTGTTGATGGTTGACTCCCTCGAATCTAAATGAGAAAATTTGATAGAAAGGTTGCTGGTATAAACTGTCCATATATGGGATCTCTCCTGCTAGGGATGAACCTGCTCTGAACTGGGACCTGACATCATGTTGTCTGTAAACTTGGAACAGTGGACCAGCTAAAACAATCTGTAATAAATATATCTTGCTGGAATAAACATATCTTTCTTTTGGTCTCTTAACTATGGCATACTGCCTCTGTAATGGAGGTGGTTCTGAGCTAGGCTCACAGGATGAGTAACCTTTTCTGAGACCTGAAGACTTGCATTAGCTTCTTATTGTCCCTTGAATTTCTAAACAAACAGCTGGAGGCAGAGCTTTCTCCTATAGAACTCAATTTTTATGGAATGAACGGCCTATCCATGTGACAGACGCAGACTCGGTCTCGACCTTTAAGTTATTACTGAAGACTCCTCTCTTCAGTAGGTCCTATGATTGAGTGTAGTCTGGCCCAGGGGTGGGCCCCCCTTGCTGTCTCTGCCTGGACGGCTCCTCTCTCTCCACTGGGATTCTCTGCCTCTGACCCTATTATGGGGGCTGAGTCACTTGCTTATTAGTGCTCTTCCATGCTGTCCCTAAGAGTGGTGCGTCACTTGAGTGGGTTGAGTCACTGATATGATCTTCCTGTCCGGTTCTGCGGCTATGAAACCTGACCTGTTCGCCGAACATGCTACCTTGTCCCGGACCTGCTGTTTTCAACTCTCTCTCTCTCTCTACCACACCTGCTGTCTCAAACTCTGAATGCTCAGCTATGAAAAGCTGACTGACATTTACTCCTGATGTACTGACCTGTTGCACTCTCTATAACCATTGTGATTATTATTTGACCCTGCTGGTCATCTATGAACGTTTGAACATCTTGAAGAACAATCTGGCCTTAATGGCCATGTACTCTTATAATCTCTACCCGCCACAGCCAGAAGAGGACCGGTCACCCCTCAGAGCCTGGTTCTTCTATAGGTTTCTTCCTAGGTTTGTCCTAGCCACCATGCTTCTGCATCTGCATTGCTTGCGCTTCTGCATCTGCATTGCTTGCTGTTTGGGGTTTTAGGCTGGGTTTCTGTATAGCACTTTGTGACATCTGCTGATGTAAAAAGGGCTTTTTAAATACATTTGATTGATTGATTGATTGATTGATTGATTGATTGATTGATTGATTGATTGATTGATTGATTGATTGATTGATTGATTGATTGATTGATTGATTGATTGATTGATTGATTGATAGGTTTTAGCTCAGTGGGCTAACAGTCTTGTGGGTGTAAGAGACCACAAGGGTTTGAACCATGGTTGGTCACACCTTTCTCTAACCCACACACAGTCCTTCAGTTAGACTACCAACACAAAGAAAGGATGTGTGTAACTTCACTGTGACCCTTTTCACACTAAGACAGAGACAGAGACAGAGACAGAAACAGAGACAGAGGCAGAAACAGAGACAGACTAAGAGAGAGACAGAGGCAGAGACAGTGGCAGAGACAGAAACATAGGCAGAAACAGAGTCAGAGACAGAAACAGAGACAGACTAAGAGAGAGGCAGAGATAGAGGCAGAGACAGAAACAGAGGCAGAGACAGTGGCAGAGACAGAAACATAGGCAGAGACAGAGGCAGAGACAGAAACAGAAACAGAGACAGACTAAGAGAGAGGCAGAGACAGAGGCAGAGACAGAAACAGAGGCAGAGACAGTGGCAGAGACAGAAACATAGGCAGAAACAAAGACAGAGGCAGAGGCAGAAACAGAGACAGGGACAGAGACAGAGGCAGAGACAGAAACAGAGACAGAAACAGAGACAGTGGCAGAGACAGAAACATAGGCAGAGACAGAGGTAGAGAGAGAGGCAGAGGCAGAGACAGATGCAGAGACAGAGACAGTGACAGAGACAGAAACATAGGCAGAAACAGAGGCAGAAACGGAGGCAGAGGCAGAAACAGAAACAGAGACAGGGACAGAGGCAGAGGCAGAAACAGAGGCAGAGGCAGGATCAGAGGCAGAGGCAGAAACTGAGACAGAGGCAGAGACAGAAACAGAGACAGACTAAGAGAGAGGCAGAGACAGAGGCAGAGACAGAAACAGAGGCAGAGACAGTGGCAGAGACAGAAACATAGGCAGAAACAGAGACAGACGCAGAGGCAGAAACAGAGACAGAGGCAGAGACAGAGGCAGAGACAGAAACAGACGCAGAGGCAGAAAGAGAAACAGAGACAGAGGCAGAGGCAAGATCAGAGGCAGAGGCAGAAACAGAGACAGAGGCAGAAACAGAGACAGAGACAGAGGCAAGATCAGAGGCAGAAACAGAGACAGAGACAGCGGCAGAAACAGAGGCAGAGGCAGAGGCAGAGACAGAAACAGAAACAGAGACAGAGGCAGAGGCAAGATCAGAGGCAGAGACAGAGGTAGAAACAGAAACAGACAGAGGCAGGCAGAAACAGAAACAGAGGCAGAGACAGAAACAGAGACAGAAACAGAGACAGAGACAGAAACAGAGGCAGAGGCAGAGACAGAAACAGAAACAGAGACAGAGGCAGAGGCAAGATCAGAGGCAGAGACAGAGACAGAGGCAGGCAGAAACAGAAACAGAGGCAGAGACAGAAACAGAGACAGAAACAGAGACAGAGACAGAGACAGAGGCAGGCAGAAACAGAAACAGAGGCAGAGACAGAAACAGAGACAGAAACAGAGACAGAGACAGAGGCAGAGACAGAGACAGAGACAGAAACAGAGACAGAGGCAGGCAGAAACAGAAACAGAGGCAGAGACAGAAACAGAGACAGAAACAGAGACAGAGACAGAGACAGAGGCAGAGACAGAAACAGAGGAAGAAACAGAGACAGAGACAGAGGCAGAGCCTGTATGGTCCTACACCTACACCCTCAGCAGGAGAGGCCCTGATACATTATAGAGGACTATAATGACAAAAACAATCCAGTGGTTGTGTCTCAAATGGCACCCTATTCCATGGTCTATTCCATATGGCTCATAGGGCTCTGGTCAAAAGTAGAGCACTATATGGGAATAGGGTGCTATTTGGGACTCCCTGTGACTGGGGACTGGGGAGAGTATCATGGATCTAGTGTTGTACCGCTACCCACCCCGCCTACTGTGTGTCAGTTCCCAGGCTTCTCCTTTGTCCCCGTTCAGTCAGGAACAGGCTCCTTTATAACAGTCAGTCAGGGTTTCAATCAGGGTGCCACTGGAACAGGCTGCTTTACAAAGGCCACTGCTCATTGAACACCGCTAAACACAATACTATCCGTCCCCGGGATACAGTTACAAAACAAGATTTAGGCAGGGACCTGGGGTCATGATGCAAGGCAGCACTGCCAGAAGATGTGTTCCTTCTACCCTCGACCGGGGCACATTTTAAAAATTCCATTGGCGCTAAAGTGAAAAAACTGCCCACCTGGGGAACCAGGTGAGCTAAAATGAATGCACCCAATTTCTGAGAGGGAGTAATATTAGCTTAGCGTGTAGTTGCACCAGCCCTCGTCAGTCAGCTGGGGCCTTATTGGAGAAAGGGAGGCCTGTTCATCTCACATCAGACTCAGAGCAGGCTGGTTTATTTGTGAACAGGCCATTTAGCTCCAAAAGGATAGTCTCTGTTCTGAGGCGAGTGGAATTTAAGCATGTTGACGCTGGCACGGTGGTGCTCTCTTTTTGAATAGTTAAAGTTACAGATTTAGAACAAAAGGCAGAAAGCCAGGCTTGGGAGGACACTTTAGGTTTTCAGTAAAAGTTAGAGAGAGTATTATTGAATTACAAATATATATTAAGTACTTCTGTTTAATGCTGTGGTTAGAGTGGACCAGCTTTCAAAAAACCACTTACTATAAAACATTGAAAACCAAAGTAGCGTTGAAAAATAAAGCTCTATATTACAAATAATTTCGAAGTTAGTGGCTCTCAAGCCTCTCCTCGGGGACCCACAGACATTTCACAATTTTATTGTAGCCCTGAAAGGGTGAGAGGTTTGAGAACCACTGGTCTAAGTAACAAAAGGCTGAATAGAACCTGTAATATAGCCAAGCTGTTCAGAAATTAAAGCCTTTCAATAAGGGGACAATGCCGTACTGTTTGGCTGGCCCACTACAGATGGTCTAAAGATGTACAACAAACTATCAACTGCTACTCTGCTGATTTGCAACTTTTTAGGGTTAGGGTTAGGGTTAGAATTATGTTTAGCGAATAGTTTGCCGAAGAGTCTGTTGATAGTTTTTGAACATCTACTGTATACACCATCTGTAGAGGATTATAGGAATAAAGTGTTATCCTCGACATTGTCTTGATGTCTGACCCCAGTTGAAGGCCTTACTGGAACTAGACCATGTTTGTTTCTGCTCACGCCCATCACGTGTTTGTTTCTGCTCACATGGGATTCTGGTGAAATCAAATACAAAGCTGTTGAACTTGGCAGCTTCCACCAAGGGCTGTGGTGGTGGCTGGCCTATCAGAGCTCAGACCTGAGATCCAACATATAGTCTCTCACATACTTGTGATGCAAGTCAAATCAGATACAAAGCTATTTTACTTGGCACAGGTAAAGTACAGCACCAAGAGTGAAATGTGTATAAACCATACACATGGCAAAACCCCACGTCGCTATCGGAGAGGAGAGCTGGCTGAAGCATAATACAATGGACCTTGAGTAAAGGCAAAGAACGCATAAAAACACAATTGATATGTGTGATTTATGTGGTTCATTAGCAGTAATGGCCAGTTGGAGAGGGCCCAAAGCCCTGAAGAAAATACCTGCCTCTTACACACATGGTTCAGACAGGGTTGGGGAGTAACTGATTACATTACAAGTAATCAGTTACATGTAATCTGATTACTTTATAATAAATAAAAAAAACTGTGCCAGCAAAAATATGTAATTTCAAATTCTTTCAAAAAACTAGATGATTACACATTGACACCTTTCTGTTTTCTCAAATACATTCAATTTAGCAATAAAAAAAGTTTTAAAAAATTTCACCTGATCGAGTCTAACCACAGAGACCACTATGATGTGTTTGATTGATCCTTTTTGTCTTCTTCTAATGCCTCTTAAGCTGAAAGTAATCCAATAGCAGTGGTGTAAAGTACCGAAGTAAAAAAACTTAAAAAATATATATTTCAGTCATTTTTTGTGGTATCTGTAATTTACTTTACTATTTATATTTTTGACAACTTTTACTTTTACTTCACTACATTCCTAAAGAAAATTATATCATTTTTACTCCATACATTTTCCCTGACACCCAAAAGTACTTGTTACATTTTGAATGCTTAGCAGGACAGAATATTGTCTAATTCACAAACTTATCAATCCCTGGTCATCCTTACTGCCTCTGATCTGGCGGACTCACTAAACACATGCTTTGTTTGTAAATGATGTCTGAGTGTTGGAGCATGACCCTGGCTATCCGTAAATTTAAAAAACAAGAAAATGGTGCCATCTAATTTGCTTAATATAAGGAATTTGAAATTATTTATACTTTTACTTTTGACACAAGTATATTTTAGCTATTACATTTACTTTTGAACATTTTTAAAATACTTTTAGACTTTTACTCAAGTAGGATGTACTGGGTGACTTTCACTTTAATGTATCTTTACTTTTACTCAAGTATGACAATTGGATACTTTTTCCACCACTGTCCAAAAGTAACTGAAAGTAATCAGATTACCATACTGAGTTTGGGTAATCAAAAAGTTACGTTACTGATTACAATTTTGAATGGGTAACTGTAACGGATTACATTTAGAAAGTAACCTACCCAACCCTGTATTCAGATCAGTTAGCACCCTCACATAGGACAGGTTTAACAGGGTGTTAGGCTAGGGACAGAGACCTGCTCCAGCAGGTATATCTCACTGGTCATCCCCAAAGCCAACACCCCTTTGGCCGCCTTTCCTTCCAGTTCTCTGCTGCCAATGACTGGAACGAATTGCAAAAATTGTTATTGACTGTAGTTTTGTTTATCCCATGTGTAACTCTGTGTTGTTGTTTTTTGTTGCACTGCTTTGCTTTATCTTGGCCAGGTCGCAGTTGTAAATGAGAACTTGTTCTCAACTCGCCTACCTGGTTAAATAAAGGTCAAATAAATAAAAATAAAAATTGGTAACACTACGACTAATGGTCACGTATCAGCAGTATTTCAGAGATATTGTTTATTAAAGACAAAGAAAGGGAGTTGTGTCTATGTACTGTAGATTGAAGACGGAGGCCTTGTACTGTATGTGTGTGTCACGTCCTGGCCATAGAGAGGGTTTTATTCTCTATTTTGGTTAGGCCAGGGTGTGACTAGGGTGGGCATTCTATGTCCTTTTTTCTATGTTTTTGTATTTCTTTGTTTTGGCCTGGTATGGCTCTCAATCAGGGACAGCTGTACATCGTTGTCGCTGATTGGGAGCCATACTTAGGTAGCCTGTTTTCCTTTGGGTTTTGTGGGTGGTTATTTTCTGTTTCGTGAGTATTACCTGATAGAACTGTTTGGCTGTCGTTTTTTGTTATTTTGTTTAAGTGTTCACCAGAAATAAATACATGATGAGCACTATCCACGCTGCGCCTTGGTCTACTCTTTCAGACGGCCATTAGTGTGTTTATGAACATTTGTGAATTAATGCATTTATGTTGCTATCTACCAGGTCACTATGTTTTTCACACCATATTATCCAGTCGAACATGGTCACCATGTTACCAAAGAACCACTTGAGAGAACCTGTTTGTTTCCTTTTATTCCCAACAACCAGGGATAAGAGCTATTACTGGGGGCATAGCCAGCCCTATAGCCAATGAGAGGAGGTGTTACTGTTGGCATGGCTAGCCCTGCAGCCAATGGGAGTGCAGGACAGAGCTGTAATGGCTAAAGCAGGTGACCTGTAAGAGAATCACCATGATAACACATTAAAAGATGATTCAAAGGAGGGAAACAATTTAATATTTGTGGAACTGTCTGTGTCTGTCTCTCTTCCTGACCTCTTTGGGGTCTTTTTTTCCACTTAAACTCTAAAAACCCATATGAAATAACAGCGGTCAGTCAGATGGTACTAACCGATTGGGTCACACCACAGTGGTTTTAAAGTCAAATAAAATATGCAATGAGAAGGGTTGAGAGTAGAACATAGATTCACCCCGGTGTATGGCTTTTCACCACGCTATTTGACAGGGCCTTTTTTTGACCTAAGTGCACATAGGGGAAAGACTTGAATTTATGCCTATATGGCCTCTCTTGGAGTACTTTGGGGTGAATTTGAGAATGCTCTTGGGGATTCCTTACAAATATTTATTATTGATTTGATATATTTCCTCTGAGGAAGTGGAGTGGAGAGGAAAAGTAAGAGTAATGCTATACAGTGTGTGTGGAGACCCCAGGGAGAGGCTGCTGTATAGAGGGCCCCTACAGTCAGCACTATAACAGCCTTACTGTCACGGAGACCGGATACTCACACCAGCTCAGTGACAGATTAAGGAATGGACTAATGGAGTACCCAGACTGACTGGTGATTTGGGTCTGTTAGTGAAAGGGCTCAGCAACACTATCAAGTCAGCTATTAGGTGGCTATGGGAATCACTAAGAGGCCTCACTAACAAGAATGTGGAAATATAACAGAAGAACATATGTGACTTGTTTCAGGTAACTAGGCGTATGTCGCGCATCACTACTTCACAGGAACGCCATTTGAACGTAAACTTTTTTTTTAAATCAAAATGAGTTTTTTGACAGAAATTCCTTCCGGAACATGTGAACATACATGTGCCTTAATAACAAACTTGTATGCCATCTGTAAATATGAATACAATTGTTAAATTACGAGCCTAGTAGGTTTAGCCACGGAATAAAACAGCAAGCTTCCCGCCAGCCATGATTGGCTGAGATAATGAGTGGGCTAGTAATACCGAGAGATGAGCTTGGATTGGTCTGCCATGTAGCCTGCTTCTGTCTATAATATGAGCTGGTCAGTATGTGTATGTAATCCTTTCTAATGCGGCTTTTTTTTTTTTTATGTCACGTAGTACAACTGCATAAGTGTTGCTCTCCACTTTCTGGAGGACCGAGTATTGAAATCGGTGGAATTAGAGTATGATTGTAACGCTCGTCATTAGGGGGAGAAGTGGACCAATGCGCAGCGTGGTAAGTGTTCATGATAAGATCATTTATTTAAAGAAACACTCAAACAAGAATAACCCCCCCAAAAAAAACAATAGCGCACAGTTCTGTCAGGCTCAGATGCTAAACAGAAAACAACCTCCCACAAACACAGGTGGAAAACAGGCTGCCTAAGTATGATTCCCAATCAGAGACAACGATAGACAGCTGCCTCTGATTGGGAACCACACTCGGCCCAAAAACAAAGAAACAAAAAACATAGACTTCCCCACCAGAGTCACACCCTGACCTAACCAAACATAGAGAATAATAAGGATCTCTACGGTCAGGGCATGACAATGATAGCTAAGGAGATGGAGAAAATTCTGGCGTTTGATTGCAAATATGCAGACGGAGTCCAAAAGACAACACACAGAAGGCTGTTGTATAAAACACCTGTCTCCGGATTACATCTTCAAACTAAGAGCAACCATGGCATCCATGACAGAGAGGGAGAAGCGTCCATCCATGTATACGGGTAAGTATGGCTAGCTACATTTTCAGATATTACACATTTCTAATTTTGTCAGAAAGTCGTTTTGATTTCAAGTTAAAGTGTACTGTTAGCTAGCTAACGTTAGCTGGCTGGCTAATTAGCTAATGATCTGTGTAGTAATATTATTCGTATCTCAGAGCCATTTGCATTGCTAGTTATAGCCTACTGTTAGGTAGCTAACAATGAACGTGGTTGGTTAGCTACCTGCAGATTCACGCAGGGTAGTAATGTTATGAGTCGGGATGATGGTTCATTGTTTAGCTAGCTAGCTACATGTCTAAACAAAAGACTCTACTATGCAAGTAACTATATCAATACATTGTTTATGATGACACTGCAACAACTGTCGATAGACATAGCTGGTAAATTCGCTCCGGCTATCTACTCTGATTTCAGAGCACTCTCGTCTGAGTGTGCCAGAGAGCAGAACAATTGACAAATTTAGGAACACTCAACACCCTCTGAATATGGCCGGTGTCAGTAAACGTTAGCAAAAAAGCATAATTAAATTGTTGCCAGCAGCACAGTTGCAGTCACCAACGCTCTGGATAACATGAAAACTGCCTAACCAGCTCTGCTAGGGCGAGTAAAATGGTCAGAGTGAGCTGTTCTCTCATTTGTGTCTGGGAGTAGCTAGGAAACTAGCCAACGTTAGCCAGTTAGCTTGGGTGCTTGACTGCTGTTGTTAGGTCAGAACGCTCGCATCAACCCTACTCCTTGGCCAGAGTGTTGTGTGCACTCTGAACGCTCCGAGAGCGAAACGCTCTGAGTTCACGAACGCCCAGAGAACACTCTGGCATTAAAAAAGTAAATTTACGAACATAACTGTTGTATAAGCCAGCCTTAAGTCTTGAAATCTTTGGTTGTTTAGTGCATAACCTCACATGTGAATCCTTAACCTGTTAGGGCTAGGGGGCAGCATTTGCACGTCTGGATAAAAAAAATGTACCCGATTTAATCTGGTTACTAATCCTACCCAGTAACTAGAATATGCATATACTTATTATATATGGATAGAAAACACTCTAAAGTTTCTAAAACTGTTTGAATGGTGTCTGTGAGTATAACAGAACTCATTTGGCAGGCAAAACCCTGAGACATTTTCTGACAGGAAGTGGATACCTGATGTGTTGTATTACCTTTAAACCTATCCCATTGAAAAACACAGGGGCTGAGGAATATTTTGGCACTTCCTATTGCTTCCACTAGATGTCACCAGCCTTTACAAAGTGTTTTGAGTCTTCTGGAGGGAGATCTGACCGAACAAGAGCCATGGAACGATGATGTCCCATTAGACACCTGGCGCGCGAGTTCATGTTGGGTACCCTCGTTCCAATACGTTATAAAAGAGTATGCATTCGTCCACCTTGAATATTATTCATGTTCTGGTTAAAAAAGGCCCTAATGATTTATGCTATACAACGTTTGACATGTTTGAACGAACGTAAATATATTTTTTCCCCTCGTTCATGACGAGAAGTCCGGCTGGCTTAGATCATGTGCTAACAAGACGGAGATTTTTGGACATAAATGATGAGCTTTTTTGAACAAAACTACATTCGTTATGGACCTGTGATACCTGGAAGTGATATCTGATGAAGAGAATCAAAGGTAATGGATTATTTACATAGTATTTTCGATTTTAGATCTCCCCAACATGACGTCTAGTCTGTATCGCAACGCGTATTTTTCTGGGCGCAGTGCTCAGATTATTGCAAAGTGTGATTTCCCAGTAAGGTTATTTTTAAATCTGGCAAGTTGATTGCGTTCAAGAGATGTAAATCTATAATTCTTTAAATGACAATATAATATTTTACCAATGTTTTCTAATTTTAATTATTTAATTTGTGACGCTGACTTGACTGCCGGTTATTGGAGGGAAACGATTTCCTCAACATCAATGCCATAGTAAAACGCTGTTTTTGGATATAAATATGAACTTGATAGAACTAAAAATGCATGCATTGTCTAACATAATGTCCTAGGAGTGTCATCTGATGGAGATTGTAAAAGGTTAGTGCATCATTTTAGCTGGTTTTATGGTTTTGGTGACCCTGTCTTTGACTTGACAAATGTACTGTCCTAACATACTCTAAATTTATGCTTTCGCCGTAAAACCTTTTTGAAATCGTAAAACGTGGTTAGATTAAGGAGATGTTTATCTTTCAAATGGTGTAAAATAGTTGTATTTTTAAAAAATTGGAATTTTGACATTTATTTGGATTCAAATTTGCCGCTCTTGAAATGCACCTGCTGTTGATGGAGTGCACCACGGGTGGCACGCTAGCGTCCCACCTAGCCCATAGAGGTTAAAGAGATGGGTGGGGTTAAAGCTTAAGAGGGTGTGAACGATGCTGAATGGGTGTAGACAAAGAGCTCTCCAGTACGTACAAAAATATTCAAGGACCATTTTCTCAAAAGTGAGATTACAAGTTTATCAACTTTCAAAGCAGAATTACTTTTCCATTGTTCCTCAACTGTAGTGTATGATATACCATTTTCTAGCTCTGAGTCTCTACTTTTATCCAATTTAAAAAACACAATTTCAAATTTTGCTACATAAGACCTTATCGAGCTGGTCGGTCACATATTGAGTGCTATCTCAGTAGGAACATCTGGTTGAAATGACAACCAGCTTGGCCTGCTGAGATGTCTCTTTTTGAATGCTATAGTCTACTGTGGTGTGACTATCATGCATATCTAGAGTGGGTGTTTCAATGGGGCACTATGCATTTTGTATGTATTATGATCCCCAAGCCTGCAGCTACTATTCCTGGGGTCCAAACAGGTTTAAAACAGTTGCATTACAACAAAACACAACAACAGCCTATTAATAAAAATATACATCATACAGGACATTACATTATTACTCTAATATTACAGATTTACAATATAAAATACACAATACCACAACATTGCAGTGTGTGTGTGTGTGTTAGTGTTAGTGTTAGTGTTTGTGTGTGTGTGTGTGTGTGTGTGTGTGATTGTGTTTGTCTCTTCACAGTCCGTGTTGTGCCGCTAGGTGTTGTTTTATCTGTTTTTTAAATCAGATTTTACTGCTTGCTTCATTTACTTGATGTGGAAGAACGTTCCATGTAGTCATGGCTCTGTGTAGTACTGTGCATTTCACAGAGTCTGTTCTGGACTTACGGACTGTGAGGAGACCTCTGGTGGCATGTCTTGTGGGGTATGTTTGGGTGTCTGAGCTGTGTGTTAGCTGTTTGAACAGACAGTTTGATGCCTTCAACATGTCAATACCTCTCACAAAGACAAGTAGTGATGCAGTCAATCTCTCCTCTACTTTGAGCCAGGAGAGATTGACATACATGTGATTGGTATTAGCCCTCCGTGTACATGTAGCTCTCGTATCAGTATGGCAGATTTGAGCACTAACAAGTGGTTCAATTGGTAGATAGTGGCTGTACAGTAACATGCTATACATGACATCGGAGCTCTGGCTCTGCGCTTCACAGAGCTGTATGGGTTTTGACTGACAGCTTTTCTGAACTTGAGCACTGCGCGCAACACGACATTGCCACCATCCCTCCCGGTTATTGGGTAAATATTTGGTTGTCTGAGTGAGGGAAATGCTGTATATTTAAATGACTCAATGTATTTTAAAAGATGAGACATTGAGGATTATAATAAATTACGCTTTGACATCATACAAGCAAGCCAAACACCCGTTAGTTCAAATGTGCACTTCACATTTCCAAATCATAAAACTCATGCCATGTACAGTGTCAACATTTATGATCATCATGTTTGGTGTACAGTTATGACATGGTGTCATACCCTGGGTTGTTCTGAACAGTATGAGCCCATGTTTGTTTACGTGAAGAACAATTTGCCACGGCACACGCACCAGAATGCACTCATGAGTCCTTTCTTTGCACACTTTTTGGTGAAAGCATAAGATAGTATTTTATAACTTAGCTAGACATGTTGGCAATATAACAAGCTTTCAAATCATGCCCACCTGACCCAGATTGTGATTTATAATGGACCGTTTTTGGATTGAGTAAACAACAACAGTAATTGTGTGATGGTGGGGATGCAGTGTTGTGTTCCAAACAAAACAACTGCAAGTGTGCTTGCTCTAGTTCCTCAACAGCACAGCTAGGAGAGCTCAAAAAAGTACCTTATAGTTGAAGACTCTTCCTTGAGTCATAAAAGTGCATTGAAATTGCTTAGGAACTGTGCAGACTTTGGAGACACCAGTTAGTCCTCTCACAAACCCTTGTAATTTTGTTGGTTGGTTTTATGTTGCACCTACCCCGCATCTTCCAGGAATAGTCTTATCATGTTACTGAATGTATCCAGAGCATTTTCAGATTTCGTAATCAACAAATGCGGTGAAAGGTACAGAAAATGTAATATGCACATAAAATAAACAGTGTCATGTTTGGATTCAGTCTTGTATCATGTGAACTGGTGTGTACTCAGCTTTGGTCTAATAATTTCCAGTTATCTCCAAACTGTTCCCTTTCAATTGCAACCATGGTTATGCATATGCTTTTCATGCTTCCCTCCAAGCATGAAAGTTCAGAGTTTGTTGTTGGCATGTCATGCATAAGTTTGCTAATCTTACCAATGAAAAAGTAATTCAAGTATTTGGCAATGTCAGATGGTTTTGTGATGAATAAGCCATCTGATTGAATGAAGGAGGGTGCTGAGTTCACCTTTTTACCCCAAATTTCATTTAAGGTGTTACAAAGCTTTTTACTATGATCTTTTATGTCATTTATCTTCGTTTCATAGTACAGTTTCTCAAAATGTGTGGTTAGATGGTAGTTTTTACCTACTATTGAAGCCACTTTCAGCTACCCTCAGCACATAAAGCAGGTATGGTCTATATGACTGACTGACTACGTGGTGGAGGAAGTGTTTCTGAGATGTCTATGTAATACTTCCTCACATCGTTAGTAAGCCCCCTTCCCACATAGCGTATTACATCGTTTCACATGCCATACTTTATCCACACATTGGGACTCATTGTAGAGAGATCTGTCAACGTGCACACTTTTTTTGGTCCCCCCCTGTCACGACTTCCGCCGAAGTCGGCTCCTCTCCTTGTTCGGGCGGCATTCGGCGGTTGACGTCACCGGCTTTCTAGCCATCGCCGCTCCATGTTTCATTGATCCATTTGTTTTGTCTTGTTCCCTGCACACCTGGTTTACATTCCCCAATCACATTGCATGTATTTATTCCTCTGTTCCCCCTTATGTCTTTGTGTGATATTGTTTGTGTTACGTGTTATTTTGTGACGCGCCAGACTGGTGTTCTTATACTCAGTGTTGTTCACAAGGTATGTTTATTTGTTAAACATACATTTTGTGACTGTTTACACGTTTTTGCACTTTTGCCAATTGGCTGGAGGTTTTGACGCAGTTGCGTCCATCTGTTGGTTTCTCCTGCCTTAATAAAGTGTGTGCCTGTTCACAACCCTCTGCTCTCCTGCACCTGACTTCGCTACCAGTACGCACACCCTTGACACCCCCTCGTGCTCCCCTCATGCAAGGCTGACAGAACAGCCCCCTCAAGGTGCCAGGTGGGATGAATTACAGTAGCCCTGTGGGACAACTTTATATGAAACACCTCTGTGCCCTTTACTTGTTAAACTAAAAACCCCTATCCTCGTCAACCCAAACCCCTAAACCCCTCCACCTTGGCTTCTAGCTTCCCGCTAAGGTCAGGTATGGGGGGATGGGGGAAGGAGGGAAGAAGGGGGCTTGTGGGGGATACAGCAGGGGGACTGGTGGAATGGGGATGGAGATATGGGGGTATTTTTATTTAATTTAACCTTTATTTACTGATGAATGATCTTGAGACTGATTCCCTGACATGTCAATGTTTTTAATTTGCTGTTTTTGATTTTGTTATATTCTTTGTTAATTCTATGGTTTTTACTAGATTAATTGTAGTTTTTCATGTTGTTTGTCTGTAATTTTTGTAATGACTTGGCGCTGCCTATCTTGGCCAGGACGCTCTTGAAAAAGAGATTTTAAATCTCAATGAGCCCTTCCTGGTTAAATAAAGGTTAAATAAATAAAATAAATAAAACATTTAACTAGGCAAGTCAGTTAAGAACAAATTCTTATTTACAATGACGGCCTACCCCGGCTAAACCCTAACCTAGATGACACTGGGCCAATTGTGCGGCATTTGTGATACAGCCTGGATTCGAACCAGTGTCTGTAGTGACAGCTCTAGCACTGAAATACAGTGTCTTAGACCGCTGCGCCACTCGGGAGCCTGAGCCCACTCGGGCAACTGGGATGTAATTACAGAGGGAAAGCCCTGCGATGGAACATTAGGCAGGACAGGCAGTCAAGGATACAGCTACTGTATATGTTCCCTTTTATTTCATCAAAGAACTGTGTGTTTGCTGAGGAAGGGGCCAGGGGCTGAGGAAGGGGCCAGGAGCAAGGAGCTGAGGAAGGGGTAATTGGCTGAGGAAGGGGCTGGGAGCTGAGGAAGGGGCCATGGTCTGGGGCTGGAGGGGACTAGGGGGGCCGAGGAGGAGAGGGATAGGCAGGTAAAGTGGTTGTTACTCGGTAGGTATTACTGCCGTATTACCCTGATTCATCTGGAGCTCTGTTTGAAACATGTTGAGCAAGCTGGCCATCTGACGCGTGCTATCGCTCTAGTGACAAATGATTGGGAAGATTTTAACGCTAATTGGTGTCTATAAAGTATCATTAGCCAAATCAATAGCCTTGTGTTTGAAACTACTGCCAGTTTATTTTCCTTTCATTCATATCAAACACAAATCTGCTTTCAAATTCGCTAGACTGTATCCATGGGCTCCCGAGTGGCGCAGTGGTCTAAGGCACTGCATCTCAGTGCAAGAGGCGTCACTACAGTCCCTGGTTTGAATCCAGGCTGTATCATATCCGGCTGTGATTGGGCGCACAATTGGCCCAGCTTCGCCGGGGTAGGCTGTCATTTTAAATATGAATTTGTTCTAAACTGACTTGCCTGGTTAAATAAATCAAATCCATCTCTCAGTGTTGATGTGATAACAACTAATTAAAAGCAGAATCTATGATTTCACAGCCAAGTTCGGTGGACAATTTAAAAAATGCCTGTCTCCCTATTAAGACCCAAATATCAGACTGTGACCTGTCTGCGGAAAGGACTTAGGGATATTTTGTCATGACTACCACTTATCATCCTGCCATACTCTGAAGCTCTGGAGAGGTAATGTGTACATTGGAAAATTGTTTCTGCTTTGAGCGCTTAACCTTAAGGCAGGGTTAAGTGGGTCTTACTAATGTAATAAGAAAAGTAAAGTGAGTGAACAGTGAAGTCATTCAGCCATTCACCTTGCTCAAATTAGCTGTGAGATTGCCTTGACGTTTTTTCTGTCTTTCATAATGCATTTTTGTAACAAAATAGGGTTGAGTTTTGTATATCATCAAGCTAATATATTTTGTCCTTCAACAGTTGAACTGACAGGCTACAATCTCATGCAGTTAAACATCTTATTTTGACTTGAAAGCTGAAAACAGTATGATACTCCTTCACTTCACAGTTGAGTCTTAATCTGTTAATGGTTTGCAGACGTTCGTATCCCATCTCAGACAGGGGGACCAGGCATAGGATTGTGTTTTTGGAGCAAGAGGGGTGCATGTTGACTTTGGGCTGAAATGGGGTTTGTCTGTCAGGAAACTTTCCACAGATTTACACTGATTGGATTTTCCAAAATCTGAGCCAAATTCTGTTGGATTAATCCTGGTCCACTGAGGATCCTCCTCCCAGGTCTGTCGCCATCTCTGTTTCAATGCTTTGAAATGCATTCTTCCTTCCTTGTTTACTTGAGGTAAGCACAGATTTGAAGTCTACCACCCCATTAATTTCACTAATCCAGAAGGATAGCTCAGAAGGAATGATACCTATCTGAAGTATTAGAACTCTGCCTTTGTCTGGCTGCTCAGGGCCTCATGGTTGGGTTCTGGTGCAGAATGATCTGGCACAGCATGGCCTACCCTGTCATGCCTGGTGTTGAGCCTGCAGGAGCCTCTGGAACTCATCTTCCTTGATCCTCCTCAGCAACACTTTCCAAATCAAATCCAAGTTTATTGGCTGTGTACACAATTTAGAAGATGTTATTGCGGGTTCAGTGAAATGCTTATTTTACTAGCTTCTAACAATGCATTAAAATGTCAAACAAGAACACAAATAATCAGCAAATAATTTTTAAACATAACAAGAAATCAAGAAATGTCGGAATGAATCCAATTAACAACCCAAATAGCACTGCAACAGTAATCCAAATGCAATCTATACGTATATACACCGGATTAATTTACATATATGTACAGCAGTAGATATATTAGAGTGACCTACAGTTGACGTTGGAAGTTTACATACACTTAGGTTGGAGTCATTAAAACAAATTTTTCAACCACTCCACAAATTTCTTGTTAACAAACTATAGTTTTGGCAAGTCGGTTAGGACATCTACCTTATGCATGACACAGGTCATTTTTCCAACAATTGTTTTCAGACAGATTATTTCACTTATAATTCACTGTATCCAATTCCAGTGGGTCAGAAGTTTACATACACTCAGTTGACTGTGCCTTTAAACAGCTTGGAAAATTACAGAAAATTATGTCATGGCTTTAGAAGCTTCTGGTAGGCTAATTGACATAATTTGAGTCAATAGGAGGTGTACCTGTCGATGTATTTCAAGGCCTACCTTCAAACTCAGTGCCTCTTTGCTTGACATCATGAGAAAATCCCCCAACATTTGCCAAGACCTCAGAAAACAAAATTGTAGAACTCCACAAGTCTGGTTCATCCTTGGGAGAAATTTCCAAACGCCTGAAGGTACCACGTTCATCTGTACAAACAATAATACGCAAGTATAAACACCATGGGACCACGCAGCCGTCATACCGCTCAGGAAGGAGACGCGTTCTGTCTTGGGTGAAAAAAATACTACATTGTCTTACGTTGATGACTTTTTGCAAATCCAATCAGTGTTCCACCTTTATTCAATGTCATCACATTGAAATTATGTGGAAACAACGTTGACTCAACCAGTTTTTGCCCAGTGGGTTATGTCTCTGGAAGGAGATCCTCACCCTGAGCTTGTCTACTTTATTGTCCAGGGACTGAAAGTTAGAGAGAAATATACTCGGAAGCGGTGGATGGTTTGTTCACCACCTGAGTCTGACCAAAACCCCACTTCTCCTCCCTCTTCTCCGGGAAGTTCAAACAAAGGATCCAAGTCAGGGAAGTTTAATTTCTGGTTGGATTTCTGGTGAGTGAACACCGATCTAATATCCCAAAAAGTTATTTTCGGGTGTAGGTAATAATATTAGAAACATTCTGTCCAAATAATGTAATGTAACTCCCTGTCCAAGAAACCCCAGAACCCCCAGACTAACAGCTCACACATGACACTCATTAAACAACTCCAAGCATCAAGAAACACCCTGATCCTCTCAGTCTCCCAGGCTGCTTTGTTTCTCTCCTCTCTCCCTCTATCTCTCTCTTTCTCTCTCTCAATCCTTCACAGTGTATTTTATGGTTTCTACAAAGCCAGACATCTTACTTGTGTGACATCCAAGCCAGTATTTACTGAGGATACAGTAGGATCGAAGGACGGAAAGTCCTCAGTTGAGCTCCCCACCAGCAACCCAGCCTGCCCTTGACTCTGTGTCATTGGGTTGCAACCCTTTTCACAGTAGCTCTACAGTCAATAGTAGTAATCCTTAATAATATGGAGCCCCCTATAGACTCAGACAGACAGTGAGGGGACTTGGCACAGCGGACTAGGCAGTGGCCGAATCGTAAACATGGTGTCTTCAGTTGGCCAACTCTCAGTCCTGTCTATCAGTGCCTGCTCCTGGTGGTTTGACACGGCTACTGGTACCACCTCATCTCAGCTGAGTGTGAGGGGACTAGAGGCACCACACAACTGACCAGCTAACCCCTGGCACCAACACCGCTGGGCAGGAGACACAAAGCTAACCCCTGTCTCTGAGCAGTCTCTCTGCTGCTTCACAGGCACTGGGGGAGAACTGTCACCCCCAGTCAGAATACCAACAGTACCGCCGTCCTACTGCCGGGACTCAGCTCGGATTCTGAAGAAGCTCATCCATCAAATCTTCCATATAGTGTCATTGTGTTTCTTCATGCTTTTCTTCCACCTGACCATTCTCTCACTGCTGATGCTGATTGATCAACATACTGGAGTTCCTCCACTAATATACTGTAGTTAGAAAAATATTTATTGAGCACTATTGATAATTGTTAGCTTGTGGTGACAGTTTGAAATGTGTGAAAACACCCCCAGAACATTTGCTAAATAAGCCCCACTGTGTCTCAACTGTGTTCAAAGGTCATTTCCATCTGCTGTAAAATCTTCAGCATGGACCTTTCCAACCATAGGGAATGGAAGTGGAGGAGGTGGGGGTGGGGGACATCCCTCAGTTAAATCTCATGTCCAATTAGCCTAAGTGTTATGATAAACAGATGATCATGACTACGCACTAAATCTCAGGCTGTAGGCTATAATGTCCATATACGCACACTACTTACAACTAAGAAATGTATTGGGCAAGTATTCTGAGGAGTATAGCCTGCTAGTGGGGATATTGGAATAGGTTAGTGTAGTGTATAAGGGTCACAGAAGATCTGTGTAGTATGTCAGTGTTTGACGCACACTGTTCTGGTCTGCACGTCACATAGTTCGGTGTGACCCTGTCAAACCAAGACCATCGCTCAGCAGCCCAACCCTGACCACAGACCAACTCTGACCCTGCTACATACAAGAAAAAACATTCCATCGTCTAGGAAGCCAGACAGTATGAAAAAACCCACCGGACACTAATTTCAATATTTTATACATAGCCTCTACTTTACTTTAAAATGGATGATACATTGATGTGAGAGAGAAAGAAAAAGGAAAAAGGACAGACTTAATAAGTAGAGTTGACAGTTGGCTGGGAAAAGCCCCAGACAAGGCCTACATCACCACAGTGGCAAATTCCACCAGCTCCTGTCCCAGCCCCAGTCTGCTGTCTGCAGGGTAACACTGAACCTGGTGCGAGAGGGAACAGTCCTCTCCCTGTCCTCCTTCTATGTACTATTATCCTATCCCTGCAGTGATCTGCTACTGTGGCTCTTTTCGGACTGTTTACCGTTCATATCCATTCATCATTTGGGCCCAAGGGGCCATGGGATCTCAACACACACACATAGGCAGGTAAACATGCACTCACGCACGAACAAGAGACGGATGGATAGATGAAGAGAGAGAAAAAGAGAGAAATTGATGGAGAAACACAGGACACACTCTTACGTTTCCTCCCCTGATGGAAGCTGTGGACAGTCTGGGCACACAGGTTCACTTTATGGCCACTTACAGCTGTTTGTTCCGCTACTCCCCTCTCCTTCTCTCCACCCCTCCATCTCCACCTCTCCACTCAAGCTGTTAATACCCGTCTTCAATAGGGTCACGGTTACCCAGCAACATCCTCTGCCTGGCTGTATTCCTCCCAGCCAGCCTGTGTTCGTTCCATAACCAAGGATTCTAATAATGAGCGTGGATGGCTGGGTGAGCAACATTTGGGGCCAGAAAGTTTCCATTGACACTCACTGCCTGGGCCTTTGGACAGGAGGTATCGACATGGATAATATACTCACTGTTGGAGCCATTCTAACCCTATCAATGGCACTTAGAGCCTGTTGTTCTGTCTGTATCAGTGTTACAAAGAAAGAGAGAGACAGAGAGAGCGGGCGAGAAAGAGAGAAAGTGTTCGATAGCATATATGAACCCTTTACTGTATTGAACACTGCCCTAAAGGACCTTAAGGGCTGTATAAATGGCCTCTCGTTGGGCACAGACAACCACAGTGGCAGTCATGTTTGACTAGTCTAGCCATTTCTTAATCTGAGGTTTATCTCCTAAAATTCCTCTCATATTGAACACACACATTTACACACACACACACACAGATCGAGAGAGAACCATCCACACCCCAATAAACTAGTCTAGTTTATACAGGCGTGATACGGTCATTGGTTCCCAGGAAATCCTCAGATATTTTCCCCTCCTGTGGTTGAAGTCGGAACAGAATGTGTACTAACTCGCAGTTTTCCCAGTTTCCTAGAAACTTTCCCCGATCACACCCCTAATTAAGAAGGAACTTTCTGTGCTCCTAAATGCCGAAACGTGACCATAAAACAACCTCTGCTCAGAAAGAGAGAGGGAAATCTCCAGGAATCACAATCTCCGTCTGCATCCCAAATGGAACCCTATTTCCTATAAAGTGCACTACTTTTTTGCAATTCTTATGACCAGGACTACTTTTATTTACAGTGTCACAGACAGAGCTGGGAAAAGCAGAAAAAGGCTGAAAAGTGGAAAATGAAATTTAAAAAAAGAAATTTTATTTGTCAGAATGTTTGGCTTGATCATTGACCACAGCTGGATGGTAACATATGGGAGCTAAAGCTTCTAGATAACATATCATAACTCTACAGTCATATAGCAACAACCAGATATACAGCTATAACTCCTTACATTAGAGGCCCTGGGTATTTTGTTGACATACCGTGTATTCGGAAAGTATTCACTTTTTCCACATTTTGCTACGTTTTTTTCTTCATCAATCTACACATAATACCACATAATGACAAAGCGAAAACAGGTTTTTAGAAATGTAAATGTAAAAATAAAAAAAACTGAAATACCTTATTTACATAAGTATTCAGGCCCTTTGCTATGAAACTCGAAATTGAGTTCAGGTGCATCCTGTTTCCATTGATCATCCTTGAGATGTTTCTACAACTTGATTGGAATCCACCAGGGGTAAATTCAATTGATTAGACATGATTTACAAAGGCACACACCTGTCTATATATGGTCCCACAAAACCAAGCCAAGAGGTTGAAGGAATTGTCCGTAGAGCTCCGAGACAGGATTGTGTCGAGGCACAGATCTGGGGAAGGGTACCAACACATTTCTGCAGCATTGAAGGTCCCCAAGAACACAGTGGCCTCCATAATTCTTAAATGGAAGAAGTTTGGAACCACAAAGACTCTTCCTAGAGCTGGCCACCTGGCCAAACTGAGCAGTCGGGGGGAGAAGGGTCTTGGTCAGGGAGGTGGTCAAGAAACCGATGGCCACTCTGACAGAGCTCCAGAGTTCCTCTGTGGAGATGGGAGAACCTTCCAGAAGGACAACCATCTCTGCAGCACTCCACCAATCAGGCCTTTATGGTAGAGTGGCCAGACGGATGCAACTACTCAGTAAAAGGCACATGACAGTCCGCTTGGAGTTTTCTAAAAGACACCTAAAGGACTCTCAGACCATGAGAAACAAGATTCTCTGGTCTGATGAAACCAAGATTGAACTCTTTGGCCTGAATGCCAAGTATCATGTATGGAGGAAACCTGGCACTGTTATTCAGCGGTAGGGACTGGGAGACTAGTCAGGATAGAAGGAAAGATGAACAGATTAAAGTACAGAGAGATCCTTGATGAAAACCTGCTCCAGAGCGCTCAGGACCACAGACTGGGACAAAGGTTCACCTTCCAATAGGACAATGACCCTAAGCACACAGCCAAGACAAAGCAGAAGTGACTTCGGGACAAGTCTCTGAATGTCCTTGAGTGGCCCAGCCAGAGCCCAGACTTAATCCCAACATCTCTGGAGAGACCTGTAAATAGCTGTGCAGCGACGCTCCCCATCCAACCTGACAGAGCTTGAGAGGATCTGCAGAGAAGAACGGGAAAAACTCCCCAAATACAGGTGTAGCGTCATACCCAAGAAGACTCGAGGCTGTAATCGCTGCCAAAGGTGCTTCAACAAAGTACTGAGTTAAGGAGCTGAATACTTATGTTAATGTGATATTTCAATTTTTTTATTTTCAATACATTTGTTAAAATTTCTAAACACCGGTTTTTGTGTGTAGATTAATAAGGGGAAAACATATTTAATAAATGTTTGAATAAGGCTGTAAAATAACATAATGTGGAAAAAGTCAACGGGTCTGAATGCTTTCCAAATGCACTGTATATGAAAGAGAGAGCAAATATATGATGCATGTGGAGAAGAGAGGGCCCGGCCAATGTGTTGCAGACATAGACAAACATGTTGTGGTCTGTCTGTTACAGAACGATTATAGAGTCTATCAGACATGTTTTTCTGTCTGTACAATCTTAGAAAAAGGGCTCCAAAAGGGTTATTCGGCTGTCCCCATAGGATAACTCATTTTGGTTCCAGGTATAGCCCTTTGGGGTTCCATGTAGAACCCTCTGTAGAAAGGTCTATACCTGTAACCGAAAAGGATTCTAACTGGAATCAAAACGGTTCTACTTGCAACCAAAAAGGGTTCTCCTATTGGGACAACTGAAGAACCCTTTAAGGTTATAGATAGCACCTTTTTTCCTAAGAGTGTAGGGGAAGTGTCTGACTGACTGACTGACTGACTGACTGACTGACTGACTGACTGACTGACTGACTGACTGACTGACTGACTGACTGACTGACTGACTGACACACACACACACACACTCAGGTTGTTGGCCTTGCCTTCCCATGGCTAGCAGGTTGTGTTTTCCCTATGTGTCGTCTGTTGGGGGAATCAGATCAGTGTGAGTGTGATAACCAGACAGCTTGTCATTACCTAAGAGGCTGATCGCTGTGATGTAACAATACTGTATGCCATCGCTACGGCAACCTGGATCTAGCTGCTTACTGTGACCCTGGAAACCAGGCCTGACATAAGTGAGCTAATCACCTGCAAGCTGGTTCAGACGTCGGTCTCTCTATCTCTCTTCCATCTTTCTCTCCCTCTTACTCTCCATCTCTTTCTCTGTATCTCTCTCCCTCCATGTCCCAAACAGTTTACCAAGTGAAGTCTTACTCAAACATCTTTTACATTCCACCTATTCGATACATACTCTGCTCTTCAACCCCCCCCCCCACCCTTTCTCTTCACTGTCCATCCTACTACATAAACTTAATCTGTTGCCTGCAGACAGACAGAACATACACCATACATATCAGTTCCATAACCTCAGCAGCATTGATAACACTGTATATATAATGTTCATTGCTATTATGAGTTAACTATACTGAACAAAAATATAAACGTAACATGCAACAATTTAAACATTTTACTGAGTTACAGTTCATATGAGGAAATCAGTCAACTGAAATAAATTCATTAGGCCCTAATGTATGGATTTCACATGACTGGAATACAGATATGCATTTGTTGGTCACATACCTACCTAAAAAGGTAGGGGCATGGATTAGAAAACCAGTCAGTATCTGGTGTGACCACCATTTGCCTCATGCAGCATGACACATCTCCTTGATCAGGGTGTTGATTGTGGCTTGTGGTATGTTGTCCCACTAATTTTCAATTTCTGTGCAAAGTTGCTGAATATTGGCGGAAACTGGAACACGCTGTCATACACATCGATCCAGAGCATCCCAAACATGCTCAACGGGTGACATGTCTGGTGACTATGCAGGCCATGGAAGAACTGGGAAATCTTCAGCTTCCAGGAGATGTGGGGCCGAATTGTGTACAGATCCTTGTGGCAAGGGGGCGTGCATTAGCATGCTTAAACATGAGGTGATGGCAGCGGGTGAATGGCAAGACAATGGGCCTCAGGATCTCATCACGGTATCTCTGTGCATTCAAATTGCCATCAATAAAATGCAATTGTGTTCGTTGTCCGTAGCTTATGCCTTCCAAAATCATAACCCCACCACCACCATGGGACACTCTGTTCACAACATTGACATCAGCAAATCGCTCGCCCACACAACGCCATACTGCCGTCTGCTGGTACAGTTGAAACCGCGATTCGCCCGTGAAGAGTACACTTCTCCAGCGTGCCAGTGGCCACTGAAGGTGAGCATTTGCCCACTAAAGTCGGTTACGACGCGGAACTGCAGTCAGGTCAAAACCCTGGTGAGGACGATGAGCATGCCGATGAGCTTCCCTGAGACTGTTTCTGACAGTTTGTGCAGAAATTCTTTGGTTGTGCAAACCCACAATTTTATCAGCTGTCCAGGTGGCTGGTCTCAGACGATCTTGCAGGTGAAGAAGACGGATATGGAGGTCCTTTGGCACTGCCAAATTCTGCCAAAACGACATTGGAGGCAGCTTATGGTAGAGAAATTGACATTAAATGAACTGGCAAAAGCTCTGGTGGACATTCCTGCAGTCAGCATGCCAATTGCAAGCTCCCTCAAAATGTAAGACATCTGTGGCATTGTGTTGTGTGACAAAACTGCACATTTTATAGTGACCTTTTATTGTCCCCAGCACAAGGTACACCTGTGTAATGATCATGCTGTTTAATCAGCTTCTTGATATGCCACATCTGTCAGCTGGATGGATTATCTTGGCAAAGGAGAAATGCTATTTTATTTCAGCTCCTGAAACCAACACTTTATGTTGCATTTATATTTTTGTTCAGTATAGTACACTACTTTTTGACCAGGGTACATAGGAACCAGTGGGGGCTGCTGAGGTGAGGACGGCTCATAATAATAGCTGGAACGGAGTAAATGGAATGACATCAAACAAATGGAAACCATGTGTTTGATGTATTTGATACCATTCCCCAATGAAGGTGCCACCAACCTCCTGTGATAGGAACTCTGGTCAGAAGTAATGCACAGAACAGGGAACATAGTGTCATTGTGGACGCAACCCAGGTTATGAAAGTGATCCTAGATGATATTGATCTTGTCTTTAACTTCTACAGTTTCATCTACTAACTTCGTACTCCACAAGCAGAAAAAGGTATAAGAAACGGAACAGAGGTGAAAATGTGAGACGCACATGAACGCATGGACGCACACAGATGTGTCGGCATTCACACACGCAAACATGAACATACAGAGCGACTGCGGGCGAGAGACACACGCACAAAGAAGATAAGATAGCACAGAAGCAACACCTTTACCACTTACATGGTAAAACAGGAGAGTCAAATGTTATTTCATCTTTCTCTTACTGTACCTTGTGACCTGTCTTTCATAGGAGAGCAGACGTTGGAAGCCTCTCTTAACAGACAAACATGAAATCAGTCAACTACCCCCCACAGATAACATGCTCGCAGTCAAACCCCTTTCTTTACTGCCCTCCCTGGTACCAGACCACACAACCAACGTATGATAAATATTATCGAGAAAAAGTCCTGCTCTTGGTTTCCTGCTTTAATATAGACTGGATATAAAATCTCAGCTTCCATTTCGGTATTTACTGTAAACAAAAAGGGAAACTCTGTCAGAAAAGAGTAATGATTTTTGGAGCTGAATCAAGACATGGCAGGCATTACACGGTATTGAGATTTTCTGAAATACTATTGCTTTCACTGGCTTTCTTAGCTGTTATGAGTGTTAGGAGAGCTGCCAAGCTGAGACTACTGTTGGGCTAACCAGTAGGACAGGCAGCAAGGCATCGCAAACAGCTGAAATGACAACTGGACACTTTGGTATCGAACGCAGTTTGGGTTGTTCTGTGTCCTCTAATTGGGTAGTGTTATCTGACACGTCAAATAGTGGACACGGTACAACCCAAATGTCGTTTGATACTTTGGTCCTCATGGACGGGAGCTGACCCTCCTAGTCTACATGTGTATGACCACGACTAACTCTAACCTCCAGGTCTACATGTATAAGATTACTGTACAATTAAGATAGGCTAGTATAGACCCCTGCGGATCTGCACTATTTCCCCTCCATCAGATAGCAGGGACTGACTGGCTTGTCTCTTCATCTCCTTACTCCTCCATGCACCCTCTGGGACTTCCAGGAAGATTTTAACCCACTTCACCACAATTTGTTTCCAAGTTTTCACCGTAAAGCTCTAATTATTTTCATTTCTGAAGATTCTAATTTATTTCATGTGATGAGTGATTCATTTATGACCCTCATTTTAAGGTCAACTCTGTTACGTGAACTGAACTATCATTTTAATCAAAAGAAACATTGAACATCTGATAGTCAAATCATAGTGTAAAAGCAGGTGGGCTGGTTCTACTCTTTTTGGCCATTTTCTGGTGTTTAGCGGTGGAAAATTGAGCGGGTCGGCAGAAGGCGTCACCAATAGATAGAATGGATAGAAATTTTGAAAATTCTCCCTGTCACAAGGGGATTTATGTCTGATTTAAGATGAAATTGTCAACCCTGTTACGGTCAACCCTGTTACTTTATTTGGCACTTGATAGCCATTTACTAGTCTTTTTTTCCACTTTTTATAAATAAAAAAAATGCTTTAAGTTGAACATGTGCTCTTTATGACAGAATGTTAAAATGAGGTGAAATAAAAATCCCCAAGTTACACATCTCAAAAGGCACCGAAGTGGTGGAAGGACCCTAATGTGTGACACTGTGATTCTGTAGCAGCTGAGGCTGTGACTTCCTGCAAACCTCTCAAGCTGGTGTTCATGAAACATTCGCTGCTGTGTGATTAACATTGTCTCTACTTTTGTTCTGGAGGTGTCTCCGTTGCAACTTATAATAAACCAGATAGATCCCCTTTACAATGCTCCATGCATGTTTAGTACACAAACACAGGCCTTGTCTAGACTTGACAGTTCATGCAGCTTTTGTATTCTGATCATGGAGATGTGATCATGGAATTCCTAAAACATAGTGCTTCTACACCTACATTTAAATGTGTCTACCATGTCCATATTGTGTTCCGATTCCCTTTTCAGTGCTATATTCAAATGCCAGTATGCATTCTGCAAACAGTGGAACACGCCAAATCTGATAACACAAAAACAACTTGGTGGCAGTTGCCTAACTAACCAGCTTACCTCTGTAAGTAGCCAGCATTTTTCTAAATAAGCTATCTAGCTGGCTAGCATTTATGAAGCCAGAAAACACATTCCTCACACGCTAGGAACATATTTCCTCCAAGTTTAATGAAAAGGTGTGCCTCGCTCACAAAACAAGTTTTCTGGAGACTTGTAGGCAGAGTGCTGATGACATCGCCCATTGTATGCGCATTCGGTGTCACTTCATATGTTTGCATATTCATTTTGCACGCCATTCTGTTGGCTGGCTTCCTGAAAACTACCCTACAGGGCACACTACCTAAGTGTAGTGATGATGAATTGTCCCATTGTCATTCTTACAGGAGACACATTTCCAGTCATTCCGCCGGTATCATCTTGTCGCCAACTATACAATAGTCATTATCATTTGGCCTCTGTATGGTGAACTTCTGTTTATACCACCACACGTTAATGCAGCGCGAATTTAAAATATTGAACATATGCGGTACACAGAACACACCAGAGCCTAGTGCGGCATCCTAACCATAGCGTTACGGAATGCTCTCCATTGACAATGAATGACTTCCGCCAGAACGCTAAGAGTTTGATGCATCTGGTGGACATAAAGCTTCAAGAGGAGAAATCTGCACACAATGTGTCCCTGGCTAAGTCTACAATTGACACTTACATGCGACATGCAATCAGAATAAGAAGATCACATTGAAAAGACAAAAGTCGCATTGAAATCCACACACAATACATCCCTGACCACCTCCTGAAGTGGTCAGCCAGATCTCAATACAATGCGGCCTGTCTTTTCAATGCAATCTTCGTATTCTGATAGCAGAAGTCGCATGTAAGTGTCAAGTGTAGACACAGCCAGGGACACATGCAGGTTTCTCCTCAGTCTGGATGGGTTTCTCCTCAGTCTGAATGGGTTTCTCCTCAGTCTGGATGGGTTTCTCCTCAGTCTGAATGGGTTTCTCCTCAGTCTGAATGGGTTTCTCCTCAGTCTGAATGGGTTTCTCCTCAGTCTGAATGGGTTTCTCCTCAGTCTGAATGGGTTTCTCCTCAGTCTGGATGGGTTTCTCCTCAGTCTGGATGGGTTTCTCCTCAGTCTGGATGGGTTTCTCCTCAGTCTGGATGGGTTTCTCCTCAGTCTGAATGGGTTTCTCCTCAGTCTGAATGGGTTTCTCCTCAGTCTGGATGGGTTTCTCCTCAGTCTGGATGGGTTTCTCCTCAGTCTGGACACAATCAGGCTACTGAAAGCGCATACAATGGGCGATGTCATCAGCCCACAAGTCTCCAGAATATCTGTGTTTTGGGAGCAAGAGGAACCTTTTTTATTAAACGTTCTAGGAAATATGTTCCTAGTGTGTGAGGAACGTGTTTGCTGCCTTTATAAATGCTAGCCAGTTAGCTGGCTTATTTAGATTAGTTATGCTAACCTGTTTGCGATCCCTTTAGCTTTGCTAGCTAGCTTGCTGACTAGTTACAGAGGTTAGCTGGCTAGTTAGGCTACTGCCATTAAGTTGTTTTTATCAGATTAAGCGTGTTCCACAGTTAGCAGAATGAATACTAGCATAAATAAAAATAATAATACATTTGAATATAGCTCGGGAAAAGGGAATCCGGAAACAATGTGGACACGATAGATTTAGGTGTAGAAGCATTACATGTTCGGAATTCAATGATCAGAAAAAAGAGCTATATGAACTGTCAAGTCTAGGCCCCTGATGACCTCCTGAAGTAATCAGACAGATAATCTTAACAGATCTGAACACAATCCGACCACAATGCGATCTTCGTATTCTAATAACAGAAGTTGTATGCAAGTGTAGACACAGGCACAGAAGTTGCTGGTCACTATCCCATCAATATTCCCCATTGTGCTTGTGGAGATGGTAACCAGCCTCACTTTTAAAACAAACAAAAGAAAAGAAAAAATAAGATGTGGCAAGTAGTTTGAAAAAAATGTCAAACTGAAATCATACTCAAAGACGCCTGTTTCCAATGAGCTTTTATCTTTCTCAGCAAAATCAAATGGTTTACAGTTTTCAATGAGCTACAATTAATAAAGGACTGGGTGTACTCAAAGAAAATGGCCATGTAATCAATGATCCAACTCCTTGTGACTTGGCAACCATACAGGAAGTACTATTTGAGGAACAAGAAATAGGGTAAGTAGAATCAGCGTTAAGCTCTTGACCTGCAGTGAAGGAAAGTGACGACAGGACAAGAGCAGGTTCCTCAGGGGACTAAGTGGATCACAGACACTTTCTTCTTTGGTGGATTAGCTACTCATCCTGCTGGGCCGCCCTGGCGGAACTAGACCAAGTAGGTATTAACACAGTGACACAGTTCCTCTCAGCTCTTCTCCACTCAGCCTGTCTCCACTGGCTTACCAGTAGATAAACTATACACACTCCTCCTGCTCACAGAAACAGCACTTGGTCTCCACGATTCCATGAGTGAGTTTTAATAAACATTGTGAACAAGTCAACAGCCTACAGCTGTTATTTTGCTCTGTGTTTACTTTACATATCTGCATGTGTATTAGTTTGTCAGTGTGTGAAAGGATCTGTGCCTCCTTGTCCGTGTGTGTGTGTGTGTGTGTGTGTGTGTGTGTGTGTGTGTGTGTGTGTGTGTGTGTGTGTGTCCCTCTGTTCCAACACAATGGAACTGTAAACATTAGGCAGTATTTTAAGACTGGCAGCGCTTCATGCAATGCAGAAATGCAGAATAGTGTGCAGAAGTACAAGAATGGCCATGCATGGTTCTTCCAGCAGTACTACTCTTCTCTTGGCTGTGGGCTAGAAGTGAATATGGCCAAGCAGGCTTTTGTGTCCCTGCACTGGAAAGGCCTTGTCCCTGTCCCCTCTCTACTCTGCTCTGTATATCCTTGGCACTGGGTTCCCAGCACTTATCAATGTGCTACGAGTGCTAGGGAAAGGAGCGGAGAAGGTCAAATAGGGAGCTTGCAAAGAACCGCAGAGTTTGTTCACAGACAGGCCTAGAGACAGAGACAGAGAGTGAGAGAGGAAGAGCGATAAAGAGAGCGACAGAGAGAGAGAACATTGTGGCCATGCAGGGACTGGTGAAGGGAGAGACGGAGGGATGTGGGACAGAGAGAGGACCAGGAGACGGAGTAGAAGGAATGGTGGACAGTGAGGTAAAGAGTTCATGCCAACAACAAATAAGGACGATGGAGAGGTGTATAATTTTACAGCACAGAGCACAAAAAACAAAGATGAAAAGACAAAACAAAGAACAACTCCTCCTAGTTTCCACACTAACCGTTTGTGTATACATGGACAGTATATGTTTATACTGTATGCGTTTGTATATACAGGGTGTGCATATGTGTGTGTTTGTCTGACAAGCACTTGCTTTATAGGGGTTAATCCATTGAGTAGACAGAACATGGGTATGGTACATAACTTTTATCCCTAACATGGCCGCTACAGCCACTACATCTCTGAGAGACAAATACATTCATTCATATTTCTGAATGATGTCATCTCTGCCATCCAAAAAGCTTTGCCCTGTAATTAACAATTTTCTGGCTATAGCACAGTAGTTGGCTGCAGTAAATGCTGAGGGAAAGGATGGCAGCGTGGAGAGGTAACATAAGGTCTATATGGCCACAGGAGCTGACTGGTTTATGGTTCATCTCAGCCCAAACCAGTTCAAAAAGGACAGCTGGATGAACCGATTATACGGCCATTAAAAAGGCTTGTTGCTCCAAGTCATATTCAGTTGCCAATTAATTGGCATGGCATAACATGGCAAACACTGTTAGGCTGACAGCTACAGTGTCAGAATCAATTGGATACAAGCAGGTTTGTTCCATTCATGTGGAAATGGTTTGGTGAACCACACTTGCGTGATGAGTAACATTGCTTGAGAGCAAAGTCCCCAAGCTCATACTTAGGCTTCAGCTCAACAGGCTAGCACAGTCTTGTGTAATGCAGTAGACCTTGGTTCAGGTCCTTTAATGATAATGATACTATAGCAAACCCAGGTCGCTGGAGTGAAAGGCAAACACCATACACATCGTGCCAATAGGCTTAACCCACTTGGTGGGAATTATAACGTGGTTCATATAGCGAGGATCAGTACATTTCCCCCTCCGAATGGCAAGGCACGTCCCCGTGCTTCAACTAACCTCAACCCCCTCACACGTCCCGGACTGTATGTTCCGATGGCCCAACGGCCGCCATCCCACTTCTGACACCAATGTGGCGTTAGAGGGTCCACTCCTCAGCCAGTTAGCTAACTAGAAGAATGATGAGATGGTTGCTCAAGATTAATAGGCGAACCAGGTTTAAATGGCTTCAAAATACAGGCTAACAGAGGGTTAGAAGGGTTGCCCATAACAATAAACTTATCTGGCTCACTGTAGAACTCGGTGGAACTCAGATGTTATTGCGATCCATTCAGTCTCGGTCTGTCTCACTCTGACCCCCTTCAACCACCAAAACTAGTGGCCTATCAGCTATCTGAGCTATGGGTAACTCCTCCCCCAGACTCTTGTGTTATCAGGTGTGTGTGAGTGAGTGAGAGAGAGATCAGGAGTGGATAATTAGTGTGTTTTTCCCAATAATCACCCATCAGGATCCTCCAGTGAAGAGGCACTTATTTACTGCTATGCTTGAAATAGGGCAGCAGCACTGAATGGCACTCTGTATTTGTAGCATGGTCCATCATGGACCAGTGAATGGGAATCACTGTGATTGTCTGCAATAATTCTCTCCAGAACCAATTGACGTGGCCACATCATCACTGAATTAGGAGAGAGGTTATCATCATCATCATTACAGACACTAACCTGTTATGAGGGTTGGTCTGCAATAACCCGTCATCAAAAGTTGTCCCTTTATGCATATCCTGATTGAAAATCAGACCTATTAGATCAAATAATTGATCGTGTCATATCAAACAGAGGCATGACCCCATGCCAGAGAGATGTTATAATAAATAGTGATGATAAGTTGTGACCTGCAGCCTAACACTAAAATAAAGGCCCTCTCATCATCAGCTGGAGTGGGGATCTCCCTGCCTACATCCCTGACAACTCTCTCTTTTTGTCATGGTACTGTAATACATGGACTGGGGAAGAAAATTAGCCATCCTGGTGCTAGGGTTTGGGTTCAATTCCCTCAGAAATCACATACAAATGTATACACTCTCTGTGCTGTAGGACGCCTAGGAAGAAAGTGTCTACTAAGCAGTATATATTGTATCTGATCCTAGCTGCCGACTCTTTTTAAACATACATTTGTTCTTCTTCTTAAACAAGACAGACTTCTATGGCTTTAGACTACTAACTCAACACTACCTGATATTCCAAGGCATACACACCATGCATACACAGGGAGAGGGTAAAGGTAGCCTCCAGTCATACGCACAGCACATGCCCTGTGTAACCATCAACATCATTCAGACAGCACAGGCAAGCTACAATTAAGGGACATGCAGGGGCCTGTTGCTGAAGGAAGACGAAATATCATTGAGTTCATCTTTTATTGTGCAACATTCCCCACGATTCAGTTGGCCTACATTAGATGTATTTCTTTTTTACAGACAATATAAGCACTGGCCATCTGTTTGAATTGCTTAATAATGACAAAACCCTGTTATACTATCAACATCTAAAGGGAGACACGTCCACATGTTTGGGCCATTTTGCCAGTAAATAAAAACAAACACAAAAGATAAACATAGTATTGTCTGAGAGCCTTTTATGTAACTACTTGACTGAACAAACATTGGATTATTTTCTGGGAAGAGAGCTCTTTTGAAAGTGTGTAAACACGGTGTGAAAATCTCCATTTAGTTGTAACCATCGCCATCTGGTGGCCTTGGTGTGTAACACGTGAACAGAAAGCATCAATTCCAGTTACTGTATGGAGACAAGAGTATCACTCAGGTTATAAACACACAAATGTTTTTATGGTTTTCTATAAAGAATCAATAATGTTGAACATAAATAAGCACAGAGCTCAACAGACCAATCATTCTAGATCCATGATTGACATGAAATAAACCATTGTAAAGTCAGTGCTTTTCATTTTGAGGAATATTGGCTGAAATAACAGGAAATGCCCTTTAGAATCAAATTTGAAATGCATTGTGGATGACCACTGATCTACAGTATGTCTAAGTTGTTGTGATGAAGGGAAACACTTTTTGAAATACAAAATGTGCAGTGAATTCTCTTCTCTGCTCTAGTGAATGTGAATACCGTAGGTCCAAGTGGACAATAGGAATATCATTTTACTTGTATGAACTGGACTGTCAGTGTTAAGTGATCATTGTGTGTCCCTACTACTCAGTGTGCTCACGTTTCATGCTCAGTGGCAGTTCATTGCGTTTTCTGTGCAAATTATTGCAGGGGTAGGCGTAACGAAGTGGATCAACATGAACTTTCACATTTAACTTGCATATCAAATAACTAAACCTATAAAACACAAAGACAGGTCTCAATCTGAAACCACACTCTGAATTCTTCCTATTCAGATGCCCTGGTTCAGTGTGCCTTCTCACATCACACAGTACCCTATTAGATTTGTCAAACCGCACAAAAAACAAAATGGTTCAAATGAACAAGAGGCTAATTTGGTCTAGTATCACTGCTCAAAATCAAGGAAGGGATCAGATTCACACATCTAATATGTGGATTATGGAATAGTAATTAGTGCTGGTGATCCTGTCTGGACTAATAGTGCAAGCAACTCAAGGAGGAAGGACTCTTTGGACATGGCATGAGGCAACCACATGCAACGCAAGATACTGCTAACATGTCTCAGGTACAGAGCAGTATTATAGAGGTGTATATGAATCATGAGAAACACTGCTTTAGTAAGAAAGGAAAACATTCCTGTGTGAAGCATTTCTGAGGTATGCTGTAGGGGTGTCTTGAGTTTTTACTGTAGAATGAATGGTTGGTTTTGAACCATAAAACAGCAGTTAGGATTTTCAAGACGTCCTCAACTGCCAGTGCATTTCAGTCATGTCCGTGTTGTGAATACTAGTCAGTCTTACTATTGTCCGTGGGTCTAGGGCTAAGTACGAGAGCTACTCTTATCGATGTGGGGGGATCTCTTCAAGGTCAGAGACATTGATATATAGAAAGCTCTATGTACTAATGCTAACCTATCACATACCAACTCAAGCTCATCCGTCCAGTTCTGCTTTTAGATAAAAGGATTTGGGTTGTTTGGCACTCACACAGCCAGGTTTTTGGGTCTCAAGCCAGCTACTCTAATAATCTGAGCCATCCCAAATCAGTAGGTAGGTAATCCCCAAAGTTTGTCAAGCCTTAAACCAGACTAAACGCTGCACTCACCATTGTGAAACATAGCGACATCAGTTTGGATGCTAGGCTAGTTTTTGGCCACCCAGAATAATAACGGTCTGAATGAGGCCCTGTAGTGCTGGCTAGGTCTCTTCTGCTTGAGTGTGTCAAAAGAAGAATGTTGGGTTCACTGAGTAGCTATACAAGTTTGCACCACAAAACACCAGCTCTTTCGTTGTGCTTTTCACTGTAAACAAAGGGGCTATTCAGTTCAATTACATTTGGAGGTCTGTCTGTGTGTCCTATATAAGTGTTCACATTACATGTACCACTCTCCCTGCAACTCACATAGCAGGTAGTGCCCTCTTCTGATAGGAAGCTGTAATGTATCTCTAGAAGGGCTCTCCATTCATTTGCACTCTAGTAAAGGCCCAAGCAGGCTATACAAATCGGTAGTAGATGTGAGGTAGGCCTAGCTAGTGAAAGCTGGCCACCGTACAGTGACTTCCCCAGACGGTCACACACCCATAGCTATCCTCAGTAATACATCCTTAAGCTCCAAATTAATAGTCACATAATCCTTGTCCCCATCCACCACATAGGCCCAGGACGTAAAGAGGGTGTTGGTGATGCTTCCGTCATGTCCCACCTCTCTGAGGACTTGTGGACTTACACAGATTATAAAAGATGGACCAGCTTCCACCTGACTGCATCCAGTGAGACTGACTGTAGTCTCTTCCTATAGCCGTGCTCCATGAGTCTGGCAAGTGGGACTAAACTGTTGTACAGCATGCAGAGCGTAGAGCTGTGGAAGGCAGCAAGGCGCAGGTTCATTCACTCAGAGGGAGTTAGAGTTTGCTTGACTCAGTGCAATGCGGCAAAGCTGTCCCTTACGTGGTCCTCTGCCCCTATACCATGACTAGGCCCAAGGCCTGGAGAGGTGGGGGGGCTGAGGCTGAAGTTGTAAGCCGGGTTGGAGATGTGGAGAGCGGCCCGCTTGCTGCTGCTCCGTGCCGACCGCGTCTTGTGGTGCCGGTTATGGTGGTGGTGCTGCTGACGGGGTTCGTCCGGAGGACTGGTGGTGTGGCTGTGGTGGCGGCCTCCGCATTTCAGAGAGGGCACCGCAACAGGGTCAGGGTCAGAGGTCACAGCAGGGTTAAAGGTCACCGCCTGGTCAGCTGGGTCAATGCTGTCTGGACAGGAAGTGGAGACGGTCTGGGGTTTCCCTGTCTGGGGACACGGAGAGCGAGATGCCGACTCCAACAGATCTTTAGTTCCTTGTGTGCACTGGGTGGGAGAAGTAGAGAGGGAGGCGGAGAGAAAGAGATGAGACAAGGGGAGCAGAAAAGACAAGAACCAAGAACTGTTAGCTCAGCTGAAAATAAAAAAGAACAGAAATCCCCCAGGGGAGAAGAGAGATCACTCAGACAGCTATGCAGAGCAAAACTATGGGTCAAAGGTCAAGCTATAGGTAATTGAGGTGGTGCAAGAAGGACATGCAGGTATTCTGATGCTTGGTAACAGAGTCATTTTGGTGAGGGGTAACCATGCAGATGATAAAAAAAATGTAACTTGGAAGCACAAAGTAACACAGTGCTGTTGTATCAATCTTGGCACGTATTTCCACAGCACCAGAGATCACGTCAAATTCTTGTTGGAGTAAGGTAAGACCCCTACACGGTAAGGGGACAAGGCTACTGCCTTGAAGAATGGTCCTTTGAGGGTTTTATTCTCACTTGCAAAAGTGACAGATAAATGAAAGTTACTTGAAAGATGAAGTAGCAAAGGTCAACAAAAACCCACCAGAGCATAAACATTGTAATGTCTGATTGCTTGAGAAGAGAGAGAGATGCTCTTATGATGTTATGTAAAGGACTGGCGTAGCTGTCAGCGCACATTTAACACATGCAGAACCTGACCACCGAGGGGAATTTAGAAGTGTTTGCATTTTCGCCTATGTGGAACAATTCTCATTTATGCTTCCAAATTTAAGAAGCAGTTGGAAAGGCTGAATCGCTATAAACTATTAACGAGTCTACTGCTTGAAAAAGTTATTTTGATCATTGTCTGGTGTGTACATATACAGTGAGCTCAAAGTATTGGGACAGTAACATTTGTTGTTATGGCTCTGTACTCCAGCACTAGATTTGAAATTAAACAATGACTATGAAGTAGGTTAAAGTGCAGACTAAACTTTCATCCAGAAATCATTTAGAAAATACTGCACTTTTTGTACATAGTCCCCCCCCCCCATTTTAGGGGACCAAAAGTATTGGGACAAATTCACTTGCGTGTATTAAAATAGTCAAACGTTTAGTGAAAAAGTTAAAACGCACAAATAAATCATACCCCCTAGACATGTTTTGGGGGGTATGATATTTGTGCATCTGTAACTTTCTCAAATCATCATTCAGTACTATCCATAATCATGGTAGCATCCATATTCATGTTGAAGTCTATAGAAACATTATATTCTTATTTACAATAAAAGCAACTCCAAGATGACAATACTTATCATAGATTTCTATTGGGCACAAAATAATCTGGAACACAATCAAAACAAACAGCAAATGCTTCCAACAAGTTTGTAGAGTCACAGGCTTGATGTAATCACTGTGTGCTAGGAATATGGGTTTAAATACTCAAATTTTGACTACTTTAATACACAAGTAAATTTGTCCCAATACTTTTACCTCCATCATTGTCATTTCATCCAAAGTGCTGGAGTACAGAGCCAAAACAACAAAACACTCACAGTCCCAATACTTTTGGGGCTCACTATCTGTGCATTTAAGCATGCATGAGTGTATCGGAGGAATAGCTGACAAGAAAACAACACAAATATATTAAAGTACAACGAATGTGACATTATCCTTTCCTCAGTTTGACGGTCTGATATTCCAAACCTCACAGGTCTGGACCTTGAGTTTAGAGAGGCTGATTCTGTGTGTGATGGTATACATCCTGACGTGGTTGAAATCAGCCGTGTTAAAGGAAGAAGCATAGTAGCACTGTGAGAGAAGCCAGCCAGGCAGGCAGAAAAACAAAGCAAACAGCAACCAGGCACAGAGAGAGGGCCCCCTAGAAAACCTCCCTTCTGCACCAGGGTTGGGCTCTATTCACTTTAACTCAGTACTTCCAAATAAGTGAATTGGCATTCAATTGAAGCAGATGTAGACACAGTAGCCACAGAGACGGGTAAGGCCAGCCAAACACTCTTACTGCACTCTACCTGGGGTCATCTCACCAACCTGTCTGTCTCCACTAACCTTGCTCATCAGCCAGCACAGGACAGAGCAAAGTCCAGACAGTTGTCCTCCTAGTGGGGGGTGGTGATGGGCCATACACACAAATACGGAGACACACAATACCAGTTGACACTACGGAATAGGCACACAGGGGTAAGGCTTAGTGACAATGATGACATAGGGACTGTTCACACGTATGATTATGCTACATCTTAACTGTAACACACAGGTGAGAATTAAAAAAGGAATGCATGTCTATTAAACTCATTTGGAAATAAAATGTATTTATTTCATTGTTAAAATGCAATATTTATTACTGTACATTTCAGATGGACATAATTTATTCCAAAATGACGTATAAATATTTAGATGACCAAAATAAACAAAAAGACAAATAATATAAGATTGTAATATAAAAAATATTTTTAAAAGCATAAGAAAACAGTAAGAGGGAGATGATTTTGACTGGCTTGAGGGAGGCAGGTAGCCTAGTGTTAGGCCAGCGTCAGAGTCGCTGGTTCGAATCGCCGAGCCGACTAGGTGAAAAATCTGCCAATGTGATATTGAGCAAGGCACTGAACCCTAATCGTTCCTGTAAGTCGCTCTTTATAAGAGCGTCTGCTAAATTACTAAAAACATTTAAAATGTAAATGCAGGTAGCTTTTATGTCACTTTTAACATGACCATTACATTATGGTATGACACACAGAACACAACACACACACTCCAATACAGAGTCACGTCAGAGACAAATACAAACAACAACAACATTGAGGGAAGACAAATAAGTGTGTTTTCACACTCTGTAAACAAAGATAATTCCATGAGCATAAATAAAATACCTCTTCCATGCCTTCTCAGCTGACCAACTGAATATCAGTGAGGGAGGGTGTCCAGATTGAGACAAATGAAAACAGCACTTGGGTACAGACGTATTTGTGACCGGTAAATTCCCAGCAGTAACCACTTCCATTACCAGCATGTGGTTGCTAAAAGTATAAATACTGTGCTTCTTCTCTCTCTCTGGTCTAACTCCTTATGTGCAAATAAATTCTAATCCGCAAACTTCCAGCAGACATGACAGTGACCTTGTACCTAAACCAAGGTTAGGTGAGCTTATCGCTATTGCTTGAATGTAAACAGAATGTAAACAGAATGTAAACAGAAGGAAGGCCTAGTCTGAAGGATTGGAGAGTGCCACTGCTGTCAGACTCAACTAAAAACCCAGTGGCAGTCGCACTTTGTAAACAAACATTTTAATAAAAACTCCTAGCGCCTACGTTTCTCCTCAACTACAAAACAAGGGCAAAACCTTTAACCCAGCTGGGAAGTGGATGAATCATATGTAGGCTGTTCCCCTTTTCACTGAAATGAAATACATAAATAACACTGAGTTGCCTGATTATAACATCAGGGCATGGAATGGCGTGAGTAACTAACGGTTGAGCTACACCCAGGTCAAACATGGCCTAGCAGCCAGCTTCACTTCCTCTTTCAAGCCAGAGACAGTCTTTTACTGTCAACTGTAAACAGTCTGGTGTAGACTGGACTACCAGGATCAGGCAACAACATATGTAATGACCACAACAGGATCCTGGACTCTTAGCAATAGTACTACAGTACACTGGTATGAGGGACTAAGTCATGAGGGGGTGACCCCATACACAACAGCCAGTCAGGCAACAGTCAAAGGGGGTTGGGTTCGGTTGGAAAAGGCAACTAAACTGGGGTCTGCAAATCAGGCTGAAGGTGGTTTGGGGTTGCAGGTAGCGGTATAGGGGAGGGGGGAACCTGCAATGCACAAGGGGGCAGCTGGGACGGCGTGGGCCCTCCTACCACGTTTATCTCGTTCTTAGTGGCCAGCTCTATCTCCGTGGCAACTGTCTGGGACGACTCCTCCACTGGCATGAAGCCTCGCCTGTCAATCAAACTGAACAACATGGAGGAAACAGGTTAGTCAAATAATTCAGGCTTCATGTCAATTCAGTTTCCTTCTTAGTCAAATCAAGGAGCGATTAGAAATTAAATTCATGCATTGGAGAAAATCGTCGGAAAACAATGGGGCATTTTTAAACACTTCCTAAATAGACTGATTTGAAGAAAGAACTGACTCAAACCCTATGAAATATACATTATAAACCAGGCTGAGTCTCACCTGGGAGGCATGGGTCCACAGAGTACAGAGCAGCAGTTAGTAATGATGTTGTTATAGCTGTAGGGGTTACCGGTGTCCTCCGCCCCACTCTTCCCCGACCACGAGCCTTTGATCTGGGAACAAGAGACACACAAGATTGACCATTAGTCCTCTTCCTAGACTAGTTTATTTGTCAGGGACCAGGCATAACAAACATGACACCAGGTTAAGCTACATGGCTACTTTCCATCTGCAGTCTAAACATACCGGAAGGGTCACTTAACTGTTTAAAGCGCAAAATCTGCAGTCAGTAAAACATTTGATTTTCCTGGGTTTTATATGCATTTCCACACTATAAGGTTGGAGTAATACTATGACATTTTGAAAATGCCCTCAGTGTAAGAGCTGTTTGAAAAGCCCATCTGAAATGTTTCCATTTTGGTGGGATGGAGTTTTGGCCTTCCATGGTGGCATCACTATGTGGTAAATGAGTTTATAGGCCAATAAGAAAGAGTTCCAAACCTCTCTGCTAATAACAGCTAATTTTCCGTTTCCCCCTTACCACTCAGACCTCTCCCAGACAGTCCTAGCTAAATTCTTACTTGAGAAATTGCACTTTGCTAAGATGCATTTGTTTCTTTTTGACCATTTTAATTGAAAACAACCACAGTAAGATACTTAATGATTTGATATTGAGATAAAAACAGCTGCACTGAACCTTTTAAGTGTATAATACATATCCCAGAAGAGACAGAGATATCACACTCATTGGCATTTACTCACATCTTCATTTGTTGTCAGGTTAGAAGCAACCAGGTAGGTATGGAAGCCTGAGAGGCCCAAGATAGACCAAACTGAAAAGAAGCAAATCACCAGCTCCACAGCAGTGCAGGAAGAAAAGTCAAGGACAACATTTATGGTTTGAGTATCTAAATATCACCAGAGATGTCAGCTGGACAGACAGATTGAGAGACCCATTCGTATTCTGCAGTACGGCCAAGAAGCTGAAGTGAATGACAGTTTAGGTGCCCTAACACCAGACTACGAGGCAGGGAGTGGTATTATGAGGGGATCAGATAGGTTACACTAGACACACAGTCTTGGTAAAAGGATATCTGGCTGGACTTTCCTGAAGAGCAAACATCAGACCTCTCCCTCCTTGTGCCCCTGAGGACAGAACCATTGAAAATTGATACAGAAAACCATGACAGGACAATAAATCAGGATCCACGCAACAGTTCCATACAAAATCACAAGCCTGGGCAGTGTCTTCTGTGTAGACTACGTACTCAGTGCTAGATGTGTGGCGACGCAGCCAAAGATGAAGACTGTCAGGAAGGACAGAGAGACGATGAAGGTGTAGAAGAAACGATAGTTCCTCTTCCCAACACAGTTCCCCACCCAGGGACAATGGTGGTCGAATCGCTCTGGAGGACAGGAAGAAAGATTGAGGAAGAAGAACATTTACAAATATCTACAAAGGACAACTCATTGACATGGAGGCCAAGCTCTCAAGCCCCTTTCAATAGTAAAATAAATGTGAATTAAATGTAGAAAAGTCGAAAAAGAAAATGAAGAAGGCCTGCTTTCAGAGTTGATCAGCATCTTAATGGAGGAGACCAACACTAATAAATCCTCTTTATAAGACTGATAAATAAAGACTTTTGTTGAACAATCTCAGTAACAGGCTGTGTATAGCCTAAATAATTCAGTCTAATAAAATGTCAGTATGTCCCTCTGTCTGTGTCCCGTGTTGAACGTCCACCTCTGTCACCAGTCCTTACCCACACAGTTGTCACAGAGGGAGCAGTGGGAGGTGCGCGGTGGCCGGAACATCTTGCAGGTGAAACAGTACTTGAGCTTCACTACCTGCTGGTTGATCATCACCTCCTTGGTGCGGGGAGGGGGTCGGTAGGTGGAAGAGCCAGAGTTATCTGAGGAGGAGAGAAAGACAGGGAGGACATATCAGGAGATATAGCACACAAGGTGTGTGTGTATTACTATTCTCTTGGGTATCCGAAATCCCCCAAATTCCTCACAAGGATAGTAAAACAATGAAAATTCTCTTATTTTAGGCTTAGGTGTTTAGAGGTCAGGGAAAATAGGATTTTGAATGGAAATCTATTTTTGGCCCCCACTAGTATAGTAAAACCTATGCTTTGTGTGTATGTGTCCTTGTTGTGATCCAGGCAGTAGTAGCTTTAGGCCTAATTGCTGGCGGAGTGGTGTCCATTAAAGCGGCTTCATGGGGGAGGCAATCAATCAACACAGGCTCTATGTAAAGTATGAAAGTGCGCTGCCTGCCTGGCAGTCCCATATTCTGCATTTAGACAGGCAGTCCAATTCTGATCTTTTTGTTTCAGTTGAGTGATGGTTCAGTTGAGTGATGATTTGATGTATTAGACTGAGCTCATTAATAGTAAAGTGTAAGGTAGGTTCAAGATAACAACGGAGTCACAATGTTTGATAGACAGCTGAATATTAGGCAGCTAGTCAGAACTAAGTATTCATCTGGTTTAGGAAAAAAGGCCTAACCAGCAGATATGACAACTTAGGCCTAAACCATGTTGCAGAAAGCTGAGTGGACATCACACTCTGTCATCCTAACAGACACACATTAAAAGAGCATGAGAATATCATCACAATAACTTTTTTTTAAACTTTTGGTGCCACAATGAAATTACTCTTTAAAACCACAACCCCCTCTACATGAAGTGAGTTTCCACTCTACAAAAAACAAAGACAGAGAAAGAGATGAAGAGAAAATGAGGGAGGGGGAGCGAGAGAGCGATGTTAGTGGCAACCCACTGCAATGGGCCCAGTGTCCTTTAATTTTTCACAAAATTAAACGGCAGAGTTAACTACCCACACAGCAGACTGACCACCCACACAGAAACAAGCAGTGCCACTAACAGTTCAAAGATCTCTATCCCTCCCTCCCTCCCTCCATGCCCGGTCAGAAGAGACTGTGTGTGGTTCAACCATTTGTTGGCTGAATAATGCATTGCTTCAAACAAAAAAAAGCAGGAAACTACCATATATGTTGCTACTACAGTGTCAAAAACTGGAGCAAACAAACTGGTGATAAAAGGTCAAAAAGATACCAGGAAATGGAGCAGGAAAACAAATGGTGAATGTGTACACAAAGCTGTGAAAGTGAGTGGGAAAGGAAGAATGTTCTTTCAGGTGTGTATGTGTTGCCCTTACCGATCTGCTTCTCAATGTCTGCGGCCTCGTCCGGTGTGGCCCGGGGCAGGATGCCAGGGTCAGTGAAGCTGGTCTGCAGGAGGGAGATGACTACAAACACAAACAGCACTCCTCCAATTGCTGGGATGAACACGGTCAGGTGCTTCAACAGGAAGGGACAGCTGTGGTGGCAGGACAAAGAAAAAAAGAGGACTATATAAAGCAACAATTAAAGTGGACTGGCTTATATGTTAAAACTAAGGGTGTGTTTACACTGGAAACCCAACTCTGATATTTTGCCCAATTAATAGGCAGAAGAGCTGACCTGATTAATCAAAAGACCAATAGGCCCCTTTCTGCGTTTGCAAACTGCCACAAGAGGGCGATGTGCGTGCAATTGGCAGAAACTCCTCCCTGCTAATATGTAAACTGCTAGTTACAAATGCAGTAAATCCGTGTGGAGCTCAAATGGTGAGCTTAAGTATTCGTTTTTCACAATGTATTCAGAATATTACTGTGCATTATCTGCGTACGATCGGGAGCGCTTCTTCAGGAAAATCTAAAGCCTTATTTACATGTTGCTTATGAGTGTATTTCACACTACTTTTGGATTATAAATTGGATTGTGGGTCTTGTATAAATGTTCCGCTTAATATAAAGTTCGTGTCATCCTCGCCAATCAATTTCATTATACTTCAAAAACACGTCAACCAGTAAAATGGCTCTTTGGCTAGCTTTGCTACAAGGCTGTCAATCAGCGTTAGCATTCTAACAACTGCTGAATTCAAAATAGGTATTTTGCAACTATCACAACCAAATATAATCCTAGTGACTGTTCAAGCAATAATCAAAACAACATTGTAAGCCTAGGAGAACCCCCCCTCCAAAAAATGTAATAGCTTATTTCAGTGGGTGATAATACATGCGCGCTGACTGACAATGTGTGAATTCCTGGTTCATTCCCGCAACCTGAAATCGTGCGCATCCGTGTGTCGGGTACTGAAAATAAAAATCACAATTGGCCTGACTGTTAATGCAGCCTGGCTTCATTAAGGTCATTTCTTTTTATCACCAGGACAACTAAAGAGGACAAGATTGATTGCAGAGCACTGCAGCGACAATCAGGACTAGTTCTCATTTTCAACATGAGAAACTGAAAACGCTGTCAAACACAATAGTACAATATTGCAATAGTTTCTCAACCACCGAGAGGATCTGGATTTAATCAACTTCCACTTTTTAATTACTACTGTAGCATAGTCTCAGGAGATGTATCACACATTTCAGCAAGACACTTGTAAGAATATGTAATACCAGAACATGTCATTAAAACTATTTCTCTATTGTTGTGACCAGAATCTACTGTATTGGTTAAACTGCTAGACACACAACCCAACTTACCATGGTTTGTTGAAACCTGTGTGGCATCATTTTAATGGCAAACATTTTTGTGTCAAAGCAATGCAAAATAAAACGAGAACGTGTACTTACTCGAAAACAAAGAACAGTACAGTGGTGACCAAAATGAGGCCGAGGGTGAGTGGTAGGACACCGCTTTGCTGAGCCACTATGATCCGTCCATCACAGTAGAAGCGATTCTTGCCGGGGAAAACTTCCCATTTTCTCCGTGCGGTTTCCCCCTTCTTCTCTTCCTCAACAACAGCGTGTTGTGGCGGCAGGGTCGGGGTTGGTGCTGGCGTTGAAAGTGCCCGCGGGTCGATTTGCTGGTATTCGCAATGTTTCATGATTTTAAGAAATGTTCGGGCTTCCCGAATAGAGGAGCTATCTTGTGCTTGCCTCCGCTATCTACATAGGCAGCAACTTGCTAATGATCTAGCTAATGTTTGCTAACTAACGTTACCTAACAATAACATCGACTAGCGTGTTGCCAGTAACGTTAACTACAAACATGTTCCAATACCGGTAAGTTAGTGGTGCATGTCGTCATTGAATCAACAACGTCACCAAGCGCATCCAGTGTATGCAAACAATGTCCCCAAAATATACACTCCATGAGGAGAACAATTCGACTGTGATATTATCCATCATATCGGTCTATCAACCTAAAGAACAGCTGTGTGTGTGTGACCCATTGCATTCGTATGACCGCTTAGCTGGCTAGGCTAACGCGCTAGCTAGGCTAACGCTACCTAGTTAGCCCAAAAATCAGTGATGAACAGACTAACGTTAGAGAATAGTAGCTAAGTAGAAAGCATATCCCATGAACAGCATAAAAATAGGTATCAGTACCATACCAGGGTTCTGTTTGATACGGACGGTTCAATATGATCCTATTTGAGACCACCAATTCCTACACTTTCAGCCAGGCAGATGAAACAAAGTGATGTTGGAATTTCCCGGTGGTGATGTAGATGAGGGTTTTCATAGCTACGAATCGACGATAACCAACAGCAGACCGTCTGTTACACTAATAAACATCATAATCGAAATGCTCATTTATGTTGGTCTCGTGTAGTCTATTACATTCAGGAAAGCGTAGAGGTCAGGCGCACTTCTTTATAATATCCAGCGTTATGACCGAGAGGAAGAGGCGAAGCGAGAGGATTTACTCCACCCCAAATCTTTCCGCGTGAGAATAAGCCCTTTTTCCCCAGCTGACATCACATATATTTCCATTTCTATTGTAAAAGCGGTCCCTGGGCTATCTTGTCAATATAATATATAATATTTGGTTATGATCACTATGGAATGTTTACGACACATTCAATTGTTGTACGGCGTTCATGATTTGCTGGCAAGGAATTACGACAAACGTGGAAACCTTTAGTGGGTTATTCAACTATTTTTCTCCTTCCCCCTTCTGACACCCAGGTGGTGACACGCATCTCTGCTTCCTCAAGCTCAACCCCGATAAGACGGAACTGCTCTCCTTCCCCAGGAAAGCCTGCCTGCTCAAATACCTCTCCGTCAGGGTTGACAACTCCACAGTGTCACCCTCCTAGAATGCAAAGACCCTTGGCATAACCCTGGACAACACCCTGTCATTCTCTGCAAATATTGAAGCGGTGACCCGCTCCTGCAGGTTTATGCTCTACAACATCTGTAGAGTACAACCCTACCTCACACAGGAAGCGGCGCAGGTCCTAATCCAGGCACTTGTCCTCTCCTGTCTGGACTACTGCAACTAGCTGTTGGCTGGGCTCCCCGCTTTTGCCAAACCCCTGCAACTTATTCAGAATGCAGCAGCCCGTCTGGTTTTCAACCTTCCCAAGTTCTCTCACGTCACCCCACTCCTCTGCACACTCCACTTGCTTCCAGTTGTAGCTTGCATCCACTACAAGACCATGGTGCTTACCTACGGAACAGCAAGAGGAACTGCCCCTTCCTACCTTCATGCTATGCTCAAACCCTACACCCCAACCCGAACACTCCGTTCCGCCACCTCAGGTCTCTTGGCCCTCCCACCGCTACGCTCAGCCCAGTCCAAACTCTTCTCTGCCCTGACACCCCAATGGTGGAACCAGGTTCAGAGTCCCTGCCCATCTTCCAAAAACATCTAAAACCCTACCTCTTCAAACATTATCTTAAATAATCCTCCTCACCTTGACACATCCCCTTTCTAGCTCTGACTCTACTGACAGCTACGTTATTGAGGATTTTTTTAACCTTTTTATGCCTGTGATACGTGGTTGTCCCACCTAGCTATCTTAAGATGAATGCACTAACTGTAAGTCGCTCTGGATAAGAGCATCTGCTAAATGACTAAAATGTAAATGAAGTTACCAGTATCTTTGCTTACACCTCAAAAGGCAAAATCCAGGTAGTCTACTTTGTATTATTATCATATTAACCATATTAAATCATGAACAAGTGACCCAATAATGTCAATGCAAAATTACTTTTATTAAGCCTAGATATTTAGAAAACGCAGTTTCTGCAGTTCCATTAGTTGACTGTTGTCACTACTGTTCCTTTGGGGGGCTTGGGCTGGTGTTGCTACTGGATGACATGAAGTCTGGAGAATCCAGATTCGCAATGATCTCAGAGGCGCCCAGGGATGTGTTTGAGGTGGCTGCAGAGGGGCTTGGAAGCTCGCTGAACAGACTGTTGTTGCTCTTGACTGGACAACCCAGCTGAGCCACCATCCCACTGCTTCTACTAGTGGTCCTGGAAATGTCCAAGACCATGGAGTTGACCACCCTTTCTTTTGTTGAGAATAAGGGAAGAAAGAATATAACTTTATTAGTCCATTTTGCAAAGGATATTCAAAATGTTCTCTGAAACCACCAGCCCTTGAATTGCAATTTCAGTACCCACATTTTCATTGCCCTGCCTGGGATTTCAACCAGTGACCTTCTGGCTACAGGTCTGCCTCTAACCCTTGGGATACTTTCCTCTTGGCAGTCTGGAGAGGTCGGATTTTCCTCCTGCTGTCGTCTTGGACAGGCTTAGTGAGGGTGGGGCGAGGAGGGGATTGGCACCAGTGTTCTGGTATTCGTACTAAACTTCACAGCAGAAGCTTTCCTTTCCTTTGTATCTGTGGGAAAAAAAATACATCAGGATTTTATGAAATAATATACAGTAGCCTATCGCATATTTTGCACCAAATTCAATCTAATATGAGGTGTTATGAATATCATATATGATCGATAAAGGTATTCAGGACTCCTACCTGAGACTGCATCAACTGGAACCTGAAAAGCTCTATCCAGAGACAGGGAGCTAATGGATTTGGTCATCAATATACACAGCATACTAATCAGCTCCACCCATTTCAGTTTGCTTCATGGCAAGAGCTTGGAATGAGACTCAGCAGTGAATCTCCTCTGAACACTGTGGCCTATGCAGGTTCTCTGTGATAGAAGAGTGATTTTATTTACAATTAGGACACATTGCATAGTATCAATAGCGACAAAGGCTGAATTATTTGTTTTTATTATACATTTAATAATACAAATAACATGGACTAGATGGAAATTGTACTTCTAGTACAATTGATGGGAATGGATTAAACTCTTTAAAAGTATTATTGTGGTAGAAGTTTAAAAAGTTTTACTTTAAATCATTTTTAAAGTATGTATGGTTTGGGAAAATGTTATAGTATAATGGTGGTGACTGGTTATAGTTGAAAAATGTAGAATAGCCTGAACATATGAAAGTTGGTATGGTGTATCTATCTTGAACAGTTCAAGAGTTACTGTTGATGAGTTATTTTATGCTAATTTAGATCGTTATACTTGATAAAAAAAGTTTTAAAGAATTTGAAGTTGGGATAGCCTGAACATGTGAAAGTTGGTTTGGTGTATGTAGCTGGAACGGTTTAAGAGCTACTGTTGGTGGGTTATGTTATGCAAATGTGTGCACATTTATATAGTTATTAGTTAATACAAGTTTAAAGAATTTGAAGTTTGGATAGCCCGAACCTGTGAAAGTTGGTTTGGTGTCTCTAGATTGAACGGTTCAAGAGTTACAATTATTGTCGGTAGGTTATATGTGCAAATGTATGCACATTTAAGTAGTTATAATTTATAGCGCAGACCAGAGCTAGTGCAAGCCAGAGCTAGTGCAAGCCCAGGACCAGAACTGGACCAGAGCTAGTGCAGACCAGAGCAGTCGTTGTGGTCAGTAGTTGTGATCAGCAGTTGTGTGGTTTTGGTCAATAGTTGTGTGGTTGTGGTCAGTAGTTATGGTCAGCAGTTGTGTTGTTGTGGTCATTAGTTGTATGGTTCAGTAGTTTTGTGGTCAGTAGTTGTATGGTTGTGGTCAGTAGTTGTGGTCAGTAGTATATTGGTTGTGGTCAGTAGTTTTGTGGTCAGTAGTTGTGTGGTTGTGGTCAGTAGTTTTGTGATTGTGGTCAGTAGTTTTGTGGTTCAGTAGTTGTATAGTTATGGTCAGTAGTTGTAGTTGTGGTCAGTAGTTGTGTGGCCAGTTGTTGTGGTCAGTAATTGTGTGGTCAGTGGTTGTGGTCAGTAGTTGTGTGGTTCAGTAGTTGTGGTCAGTAGTTGTGTGGTTATGGTCAGGAGTTGTTGTCAGTAGCTATGGTCTGTATTTGTATTGTTGTGGTCAGTAGTTGTGTTGTCAATAGTTGGGTGGTTGTGGTCAGTAGTTTTGTGATTGTGGTCAGTAGTTTTGTGGTTCAGTAGTTGTGTGGCCAGTTGTTGTGGTCAGTAATTGTGTGGTTGTGGTCAGTGGTTATGGTCAGTAGTTGTGTGGTTCAGTAGTTGTGGTCAGTAGTTGTGTGGTTATGGTCAGGAGTTGTGTTGTCAATAATTGGGTGGTTGTGGTCAGTAGTTGCGTGGTTGTGGTCAGTAGTTGCATGGTTGTGGTCAGTGTCTAAATTACAGTTGTTACGTATGAAAACTGAAAGAAGTGCAATGAGAAGTGATCGGGTGAAATATGAAGGGAGTGAAAGGTGGCAGTTGTTGTCCGAGCCAGTTGTTGCTAGTTAACAGTTGCCTTGGCTTGCCTGCTCACTCCATTGCTAAAGCCAGTGTTAGAAACATGCTGACATACAGTATGTTTTTAGTGTGAAACTAAATAAATACTGCACTCTGACCCACAAAACATCTCTGCTAGATTCACGATAGTGTTCTGAGACAAAGCAAGAAAAGTGAACTTCAAAACAGAATGTAGTTATATTAGAATCTGCTAGCTTTTGACATGACTTAACTGCATCTAGAAAGAGAGCAGTTGATGGGTTACTAAAACAGCCCATTCTATTGATTGGTAGAAGCTAGCTCTAATTTTTTTTCAGTTTTGAAAATCGGAGAAGTAGAGGAAGATTTCATGCACTTTATGTTTTTGTCTGACTTGTTGGGGGATTGGTCAAAACGGCAGTTGTTTGGAAAAAGTTTGGGGAAAATGTGGTAATGCAGTTACTAAAACAGCTATATCGTTAGATCTGTAATGGATATTTTGGTTCCGCGAACAGATTTCAACAGCAGAGAAGTAGACGAAGATGTCATACCCTCTAACTGTTTTGGCAAGTTGTCAATATGGCAGTTGTTTGCAAATGTAACAGTATAGCTTCCGTCCCTCTCCTCACCCCAACCTGGGCTTGAACCAGGGACCCTCTGCACACATCAACAACTGACACCCACGAAGCATCGTTACCCATCACGCCACAAAAGCCGTGGCCCTTGCAGAGCAAGGGGAACAACTACTTCATGGTCTCTGAGCAAGTGACATCACCGATTGAAACGCTATTAGCGCGCACCACCACTAACCATTTCACATCGGTTACACTCACCCCCCGTTTGACCTCCTCCTTTTCCGCAGCAACCAGTGATCCTGGTCACGGCACCAATGTAACAGTATAGCTTCCGTCCCTCTCCTCGCCCCAACCTAGGCTTGAACCAGGGACCCTCTGCACACATCAACAACTGACACCCACGAAGCATCGTTACCCATCGCGCCACAAAAGCCATGGCCCTTGCAGAGCAAGGGAAACAACTACTTCACGGTCTCTGAGTGAGTAAAGTAACCGATTGAAACGCTATTAGCGCGCACCAACACTAACTAGCTAGCCATTTCACCTCGGTTCCACAAATAAGTTACAGAAAATGTTGTTGATGCTGTTACTAAAATAAACTTTTTATCAGAATAAGATTTTTTGTTAAAACGCCAGATTTGAATAGCAGAGAAGTAGGGAAGATACAAATGGTAAAAATGTTTGTCGAAGATGCTGCAAAGTCATCAAAGTAGCTGATTTGTGACAAAAGTTGAATTATTGAGATGTGTTGTTGTTTCTCTGTCTTGACATTCTTTGGTGGTTCATGGGGATGTAAAGCACAGAGATCTCGGAGTTGTCCTGAGGACAGTATTGTGACAGAAGAGCTGGGCGTGATCGCCTTCTTGGGGACAATGGTCTCTGGCCACTCACAGACTCGTAAAGGTAATCGTTATGGTGCATCTTTTGCATGATAATGTTAACAATGCTATTGGCGTAGGGCATTATCTCCCAGTCTGACAGATCCTTTTCGTTGAGCTGGGCCTGGACCCTGGGGTGGCAGAATAACTGCTTTGTCTAACTGGTATGGAGGAACTGCTTGTTCTTTCCACTGGACTAGAGGTAAGACCTGGTCCGAATTCTGGGCTTGAGGCAATACACACTGTGGAGTCTGGGCTTGAGGTCATACTTGGCTGGTACTCTGGGCTGGAGGTGACACTTGGCCTGTCCTCGGAAAAGATGACCTCGTGGCCCTCCCCAGTCAGGACGTCGATCACCTTGAATTGAATTGAATTCATTTTATTTATACACATGCATACATCAGAACACATAGGCTGAGCACTGATGGCTGGTGGAACATGTACAATTCATGACGTCCATAGAATCAATAGAATAAACTATGCTTAAAACAAGGGACAGTACAATGGCCTCCCGAGTTACACAGCTGTCTAAGGCACTGCATTGCAGTGCTAGAGGCATCACTACAGACCCGGGTTCGATCCCAGGCTGTACCAAAACCGGCCGTGATCGGGAGTCCCATAGGGCGGAGCACAATTGGCCCAGCGTCGGAGGGTTTGGCCGGGGAGGTTTTACAAGTAGGCCGTCATTGTAAATAAGAATTTGTTCTTAACTGACTTGCCTAGTTAAATAATATACAAAAAACAATACCTTGTCTATGATCTCATTAACCTGGTCTGAGGACAGGGCAGCGCTCTTCAACATGCTGATTATGGGGAACATCGAAGGACCACCTTCATCATTGTCTGATGATGACTGAGATAGCTCAGGGCTTCCATGACTGCCATGGCTGTGTTCACTCTTCTCAGCATATGCATTCTCAACAGAATCCTTTGCATCCATAGTTTCATTATTTGCATCAATATTCTTATCCCTAAATTCTATCTTGGATTCTATTTTTTAATCTCTGACTTCTATTTTGGACTCTCCAGCTGTTAGAATAAGCTCATAGCTCCTGGTGTTATTCTCAGACATAGTATTGTCTTGTTTATCTGCATTGATCTCAGCATTGGCTTCTTCTTCCATTTTAGTGTCAATGTTCAACCCCTCAGTCAGCTTGATCTCTGTCTCAAAACTAGCCTCTACCTTTGCCTCTTGGGTGTCGCTCTTGGTAATCTCAACTACTTCCTTGACTTCAGTCTTGACCATCACATCTGCAGTTGTCTCCACTTCTTGAACTTCAATCTTGGCTGTTGTACCTGCAACAGTGGCCAACTCCTTACTTTCAGTCTTGGGTATCACATCAGCAATAATCTCTTCTTTCTCTATGTCCAGTTTAGCCATTGTATCTTCAATAGTCAGAAGTTCAGTCTTGGCTGTTGTGTCTGCAATAGTTGACACTTCCAGAAGTTTGTTCTTGGCTGTTGTGTCTGCCATAGACACAACAGCCATTTATAGTGAACAAAATATTAATGGAAACACGGACAGAACCACAGCTTTTACAGATAAAACTCATGGACTCAGTGGACCATACATGTCAATCCATCAATCAATATTTGTACAGCACATTTTATACATAGTAAAGTGCAGACTTACATTTCAGACAGTTGCTGGGTGATGGACTGAAGGGAGCCAGCTTGTCCAATCAGACTGCCACAGGTTGCCAAGGTGAAGGAGACAGAGTCAACCAGCCCTGAGCCCTCAGTTTCTACCAGACATGAACAAAACACTCTTTATACCATACACATAAAGTATAGAATAAATAAATAAGTTAAAGTCACCTAAGGCAAAAAATGATGATCATTTTTTTCACTCTAAATTGAAGCTACAGTTATAAGATTGTTATAAACAAACCATCATGTTATAAACAAAATGGCCATTGTGATTAACCTCTACAGGATCGGTGTGATTAGCATGAGGTTGTAAGTATCAAGAACATTTCCCAGGACATAGACATATCTGATATTGGCAGGAAGCTTAAATTCTTGTTAATCTAACTGCACTGTCCAATTTACAGTAGCTATTACAGTGAAAGAATACCATGCTATTGTTTGAGGAGAGTGCACAGTTATGAACTTGAAAAGTTATTAATAAACCAATTAGGCACATTTGGGCAGTCTTGATACAACATTTTGAACAGAAATGCAATAGTTCATTGGATCAGTATAATTTTGCACATACATTGCTGCCATCTAGTGACCAAAATCTTAAGTGCGCCTGTGCTGGAATAATACATTAAAGGGGCGGATCCTTAAGAGATTTTAAGCTAAGTGTGGTGTTTCATTATAATGCTAATTTACTAAATTAAAAAATATTTACACCAAAACATGAAAGAGGAAGCCCAGCCTCCTACTACAGAGGTTGTAGGCAGAGATTATGGATTTATGATTCACTGCTTCGACCATGTTTTGACACAAAGCCGAGAGTTTCTATAACACAAATACAACTTTTCATGACTAATATATGTTAACCACATACAAACACACAGGTTTTGCCTGAAATTACAGCCTATTCCCTATGTAGTGCCCTAGTTTTGACCAGATAGGGTGTTATTTCCGACATTAGCCAGAAATAATCGGCTCCACTAATTAAGATTCTTTACTCTCGTTATGTCATAATTCTGTTCCAGAGGAGAAGGTGAGGGTTGATGATCAGAGGGGTTAATTCTAATGGAGCCAACCAGGTCGACTGATGAGGGATCAAAACATCAACAAAACATCAACGCGTCTCTTACTGGCTAAATTCCTTTACAAAGAGCTTATGTACTGCACCATACTTCAGGACGTGGCTGTCTGTTCAGAGCAAACATCAGTAGGAAAGTCTCACCTTGGGTGTTGTCAGGATCTGATACTGATATCAGGATGTTTTCCATGCTCTCCGGATTGTCTTGTGAATCTGTCTTGGTTGGGGAATGCCTCTCTTTCTTCTGGCCTTTTGAGACACAGTCTGTTCTGTTGTCTCTCTCGTTTCTGTGAGCAAGGGATCAAAACAAAATCATTTTAGGCTGGGATCCATGTATTTTGTTTCTGTTGGCGAAGGCATTGATGCTTTTTGCAACAAAACACAATGTATTTTCCAACTGCATACTCTTAGCCCAGGGCTATTCTTAACCGTCAGTTTAAACTAGTAAGTGTAGGGTGAAGACAACTAAAGAGACTTGAAACGTAAAATGAAAACCCAAAGCCATACCATTTTCTCTTTCTCCTGCTAGTTTGTGACCCAGCCTCGTTCCAGCCTCATCTCTCTCTTCACCTCCTTGGTGACCTCCTGCAGCAACGCACAACCTTTAGTATTCCACAACTAAGACCAGGGAGAGAGGGTTCTCAAGTCCGTGACTGAATATAAATGTACCAAAAGTTATTTTGACTTTTATGTTACAAAATGCTACAGTCTATGAGAACTTTATTTCACCTATTCAGTGGAATATAGAGATGTGTATGAACTTTTATGTATTAATTTTATTACTGATGTTGTGGCTATATTTTAATGCCATTTCTTTTTTCAATTCAACCAATGAATCAATTGACCAATCAATCAATCAATCCAGCCATTCTCGTCGGCATAATAACAGTAGCCCTCATGTCTTACCAGTTCAGACCTGCAGGTGGAGCCTGCAGAGACGTGGATGCGTCTAAGGACAACAACTTCTATTTAGAATAACTTTATTTTTCCTGAGGGATGTTATGTTGTGGTGTCAGTACTATCCAAGTGCACTAAAACTCTTACAATCACACCAAACATTATGATATAGTTCATAAAAGGAATCAGCAGGGCACATTGTAAAAGACTGAAAGATCAGTAACTTTCTCATCCTTAGTAATGAAGCCCAGGGAACGAGGTGTTGGTGGATGTCTTTGCGGTGGAGGTATTTCCTGAGGTTTGGGTCATGGAGACTGCTGTACCCAGAGCTCAACAGGTAGACATTAGGGTCCATCAGGTCAAAGTCACTCTTCAGCTGGACCAACTGACATGATGACATGATGAGTGCTAAGTTTCTCTGACCTCCCTACCAGTCAAATGGAATTGGATCTATCTCATCAATAATAATAGGCTATTTCATGAGCGTGTAAGCATTGGTTGTAAAACATGCAGATGCACAGGAAATTAAAGCTTGAACCCTTTACAATTTTCAAAGTTCTTGAAACAATAGATATAGTGCTGCTTAACCTGGTGCTTAGTGCTGCTTACCCTCTCACAGAGCTTGGTTGTGTGGTAGACATTGGAGACCCCAGAGATAAAAAGGGATCTTTCCTTGGATGGGCAGGTCCAGAGGGTGGGGGGTGGTCTGTGTACCACCATCCTGAAGTAGCTATGCAAACCTCTCAATCAGCAATGTAGTATATAGGATAAGAAGGCCAGTGACCATAAAGACCCTTTTTATTCTTACTCAAGTTTCATTTGGAATGTAGGCCTACTACAATCAAACTCAAAATAATGTTATAGATGAAACTAAACACACTGTGCAAATGTCATTGTCTTCTCTGGCCTAATCAGAAATCAGACAATAACAAAAAAAAGCAGTTGAATATTCAAGAAATAGCTGTAGCAGCTGAAATATAACTGTATGTATAGAAAATAGCCTACATACCATATGTTCCATTCTGATAAAATTCTCATTCTAATGTTGAAAGTTGGATCATTTCCAGTGGCATTTATTCTATGAAAAAAAAATGTTAGGGTATAAAATGAACAGACAGTACAAGAATTTGAGTTACACTTTGCAATTCTAGAACCCGCATCATCACCTGGTATGTCATAAACCCTAAATATGACGTCATAGTCAAAATGGTTGGGCTTGTTGGACATGGCAGCCGACAGTGTAGGCTATCATGTAAAAAATCTTCCCACAGGGGACTGCCGACTGACTGATGTACAAAGGACCTTGCATCATAAATAACTACTCATTGCTATTTGTAGATCAGCCCCCTGTGTGGCTCAGTTGGTAGAGCATGGTGTTTGCAACGCCAGGGTTGTGGGTTCCATTCCCACGGGGGGCCAGTACGGAGAATGAAATGTATGCATTCGCTACTGTAAGTCGCTTTGGATAAGAGCGTCTGTTAAATGACTCAAATGTAAATCAGTCCGTCACAATTTACCCATGATACAGGTTTTGATCCCTTGAACACGGCCGTTCTGTTGTTGTTGTGCGCTCTGAGCAGCACTGCCACCAACTGATTGCTAGAGGGGGCTACATGCTAAACAGCTAGCTAATTACCCAATGTATAATAATGCACAGGTTTTCACGTTGACAGCAGCATGTACAATTACTACCCTCTTTAGGCACATTCACACTGCACCTTAGCCCAGAGCTAAGAGCCTCCTGGGCTAAGGGAGATTGTAGTACGGGGCCAAGCGAATGTTCACACTTGCACATTCTAAAGTGAGCTAGCTGGCCCTGCTCCCAGAAACAAGGTGCCAAAATAGCCAGTGTGAAACAGGGTCAAGAACAACGCCTAGGATGCTCACTGTCCAATCACAAAAGCTGCACTGTCATGAATTTACATATGCTTGTGATGCCTGTAATGCGTTCTGCACGTTATTTTGATAAGTAAATACATACTATTTCATCCTTCCATTTGAGAACAAAAAACAATTACTTTCATCCTTGCAAAATCATTGGCCTACCATTTGTTTTGCTATGCATTAGGCTAGCTAATGTCTTCTCTCACCTAGCCAACATAAGCTACACACTCTACACCTGGAAGGACAGCAAACACTGTTTTCATAGCTTTTCTATTGACATTTAATTGGATATAGCCATGCTAATAATCAGAGGCGACCCGTCATTCTATTTTGAGCCCCATATTTTTTTAATGTTATTTTGGCATTAATACATGTCTCATATCAGTTTGCAAACAATGTCAAAATAATATATATATATAATTGAGTTAATAAAGCCGCATACAAACATGGTCTCTCTTTTTGTTTTATTGAGTAAGGCAGCTCCAAAATGCAGGTGTTTCAGCCTAACTCAGTGCTTTCTGTGGTGGTGGGGCAAGCCAGCAGAAAATACATAGTGTTGCGCCGTGATTGGCTCAGTGTTCAGTTACTCATGGGGAAACTACGTTAGACCTAAAAAATTCTAGTCCCTTGGGTGCTGCCATAGAGTTACATTAGAAGTGTCCATCCTAGAAGGTTCAAGGTCATTGGCCACAGATAAAATGACGTCAAATCAGAACCCTGACTTTCAAAGATAATTCGTAAAAATCCAAATAACTTCACAGATCTTCATTGTAAAAGGTTTAAACACTGATTCCCATGTTTGTTCAATGGACCATAAACAATTAATGAACATGCACCTGTGGAACGGTCGTTACACTAACAGCTTACAGACGGTAGGCAATTAAGGTTACAGTTATGAAAAGGACACTAAAGAGGCCTTTCTACTGACTTTGAAAAACACCAAAAGAAAGATAAACAGGGTCCCTGCTCATCTGTGTGAACATGCCTTAGGCATGCTGCAAGGAGGCATGAGGACTGCAGATGTGGCCAGGGAAATAAATTGCAATGTCCGTACTGTGAGATGCCTAAGACAGCGCGACAGGTAGACAGGACGGACAGCTGATCATCCTGGCAGTGGCAGACCATGTGTAACAACACATGCACAGGATCGGTACATCCGAACATCACACCTGCGGGACAGGTACAGGATGGCAATAACAACTGTCTGAGTTACACCAGGAATGCACAATCCCTCCATCAGTGCTCAGACTGTCCGCAATAGGCTGAGAGAGGCTGGACTGAGGGCTTGTAAGCCCGTTGTAAGGCAGGTCCTCACCAGACATCACCGGCAACAACTTCGCCCATGGGCACAAACCCACCGTCGCTGGACCAGACAGGACTGGCAAAAAGTGCTCTTCACTGACGAGTCGTGGTTTTGTCTCACCAGGAGGGATGTTTGGATTTGCATTTATCGTCGAAGGAATGAGCGTTACACTGAGGCCTGTACTCTGGAGCGGGATCGATTTGGAGGTGGAGGGTCCGTCATGGTCTGGGGCAGTGTGTCACAGCATCATCGGACTGAGCTTGTTGTCATTGCATGCAATCTCAACGCTGTGCGTTACAGGGAAGACATCCTCCTCCCTCATGTGGTACTCTTCCTGCAGGCTCATCCTGACATGACCCTCCAGCATGACAATGCCACCAGCCATACTGCTCGTTCTGTGCGTGATTTCCTACAAGACAGGAATGTCAGTGTTCTGCTATGGCCAGCGAAGAGCCCGGATTGCAATCCCATTGAGCACGTCTGGGACCTGTTGGATCAGAGGGTGAGGGCTAGGGCCATTCCCCCCAGAAATGTCTGGGAACTTGCAGGTGCCTTGGTGGAAGAGTGGGGTAACATCTCACAGCAAGAACTGGCAAATCTGGTGCAGTCCATGAGGTGGAGATGCACTGCAGTACTTAATACAGCTGGTGGCCACACCGGATACTGACTGTTACTTTTGATTTTGACCCCCCCTTTGATCAGGGATACATTATTCCATTTCTGTTAGTCACATGTCTGTGGAACTTGTTCAGTTTATGTCTCAGTTGTTGAATCTTGTTAAGTTCATACAAATATTTACACATGTTAAGTTTGCTGAAAATAAACGCAGTTGACAGTGAGAGGACGTTTCTTTTTTTGCTGAGTTCATGTACAGTAGCTTTGATTGGACTGATCATGTCAATATCATACTTTCAAAATAGACCCTAATAATTTGGTCTATTTCCCCCTCTTAATTTTGCCTACTGTTCTGACTAGGTGGTGCACATGTAGCTTATAACCTGTTTTAGAGAAATGTAATCATCGAATATTGTAAGAGCTTTCATTGTCTGCTTACAGTGGCGTGCGAAAGTACTCACCCCCCTTGAAATTTTTCCTATTTTGTTGCCTTACAACCTGGAATTAAAATAGATTTTTTGGGGGGTTTGTATCATTTGATTTACACAACATGCCTACCACTTTGAAGATGCACAAATATTTTTGATTGTGAAACAAACAAGAAATAAGACAAAAAAACGGAAAACTTGAGCGTGCATAACTATTCACCCCCCCCCCCCTCCAAAAATCAATACTTTGTAGAGCCACCTTTTGCAGCAATTACAGCTGCAAGTCTCTTGGGGTATGTTTCTATAAGCTTGGCACATCTAACCACTGGGATTTTTGCCCATTCTTCAAGGCAAAACTGCTCCAGCTCCTTCAAGTTGGATGGGTTTTGCTGGTGTACAGCAATATTTAAGTCATACACAGAATCTCCATTGGATTGAGGTCTGGGCTTTGACTAGGCCATTCCAAGACATTTAAATGTTTCCCCTTAAACCACTCGAGTGTTGCTTTAGCAGTATGCTGAGATCATGTGACAGATCATGTAACACTTTATTTAACTAATTATGTGACTTCTGAAGGTAATTGGTTGCACAAGATCTTATTTAGGGGCTTCATAGCAAAGGGGGTGAATAAATATGCACGTACCACATTTCCATTTTATTTTGTGTATGTCCATTACATGAAATCCAAATAAAAATCATTTTAAATTACAGGTTGTAATGGAACAAAAAAGGAAAAACGCCAAGGGGGATGAATAGTTTTGCAAGGCACTGTATCTGCCCCCTTTATTTATCCTAAGGCTCTGACTTGGTGTACATGGCCCATGTTCTGAATTCTGTCACTGTACATTTCAAAAGTGCTAAATAAATAGTTATTCACTGCGTCCATCCTAGCTCGCTCATTAATGTCTTAATCAAAATTACGGATTGCCTCATATCCGCTTGTCGTCCCCTTATGCCATAGTTTGTACATCTCAATTGTCATTAGAAACCACATTTGTTTAAGCAAGTCAGCCATATCAGCTATGCTTTTTTTAAAAGGCAGTAAATGAGGCTGAATGAACTGTTTCGCTGCTAGACAAGGCTCCGCTGATAGCCAGGTGTAGCAGTGGTAAGATGTTGGGAATGCTGTTGGGACAGCTTTATGTAGGCCCTTACAGATTGTGGGCACCGTTGTCACAGTTATAGTGCAATGTATTGTTTAGTGTTCTGTAGTGGCTTTGCTGGCATGCATCCCACTTTTTGTTTTTGCCCCACCAAGATTTACATGCTAAAATCGCCACTGATTATTTCTCATGGATCAGAAAAGTTTATGTCTCGTTCGTGCACAGCATAGAGGGGCGAGGTCGAATTTCAAAAGTGAAACATTGTTTGCGAGGTCAGACAGGCTGACAGCAAGGGTTATACAAACCATCACTGTTGGAAATCAATTGCTAGTTTAGAAGCAAGATGAAATAATGTGTTAATAAATGTCTTATTGCTTATAAAATGGGTTGTGTGTCAGAGATAGAATGTTGGTTGCATGTTGTGTTTGTCCATTAGGCTTTATGATGTACAATCACATCATGCATCTATTAGCCTCACTGTGGCTGAGCTCGCTTCCATCCAGGAACTCTATATCAGGTGGTGTCAGTATGAGATATGAAAACTACTAGCAGCATGAAAGAGAACCAACCATTAGATTTGTCTTCTTATCTTGAGTGGTTTTCAGAGTCATGAATGAATATATGTCATCTTTACAATGTTATATAAAAGTAGCTGATAGTGGCAACTGCTAGCACTGTAGTTTCACCTTGCTTAAAGACAGACTATTTTTTTTTATTTATTATTTCACCTTTATTTAACCAGGTAGGCTAGTTGAGAACAAGTTCTCATTTATAACTTAGACCTGGCCAAGATAAAGCAAAGCAGTTCGACATATACAACAACACAGTTACACATGGAATAAACAAACATACAGTCAATAATACAGTAGAAAAAGTATATATACAGTGTGTGCAAATGAGGTAAGATAAGGGAGGTAAGGCAATAAATAGGCCATGGTAGCGAAGTAATTACAATATACCAATTAAACACTGGAGTGATCGATGTGCAGAAGATGAATGTGCAAGTAGAGATACTGGGGTGCAAAGGAGCAAAAAAAAAAGATATAACAGTATGGGGATGAGGTAGTTGGATGGGCTATTTACAGGTGCAGTGATCTATGAGCTGCTCTGACAGCGGTAACGTAGATGCAGAAAGTAAACAGCATATGGTTGAAGCACGAGGCTCAACTTCTCTTCTTTTTTGGTCCCCTGGCTACCACGCTGTGAAGCAAACCTGTGCACATGCGCAGATACCGTGTGAGAGTGAAGTCAAAGACACTACAGTATGAAGAAAGGCAGAAACTGCTTCTCCAATAGAAATCCCCGATCACACTTGTAGGCGATGTCATGGCGACGTTGGCTAATCTAAACTCATGGGTAGAAACACATAATCGGTTCTAACTGTCTCTCGCACCGAACCGCGCATTTGCAGGCCGTCAAATCAAAGGCACACATTTGATATAAAGTTGTTTTTGACAAAAATGAAAACGTGTCAGTATGCCATTTTCACGAGATTGGAGTAATAACATCTTCAACTACTTAAGACGTTGCCTCAAATCTAGGTTGTGCCTTTAGATTGAGAAAATGAATAACTAAGGAAGAATTTTTCACTTCTCTCATGGACTTCTCAAACGACAAACCTCAGCCTGGTCTGTTTGGTCTATTTCACAAGCGTTCCCTGAAGTCTTGCTATGTTGCGCCTCTGAGTTTAGAAACTCTGTGGCGAAGTGTTGAATCTTGTGACTACCCCCTCTCATTGAAGACACAGAAGTTCAAGGCCGACCGCAGTACTGCAGGCATTGTTAGCAGAAAACAGGATCCCCATGATAGTGAATGGAAAAATGCCAAAAAAACTGCTTCATGGTCAGTCTTTGTGTAAATAAATAACACATTTGAAGACAATCATGGTAGCAATAATGTATTCTAATACACCAGATTTGTCCTTGAACCGATTATTTTAAATCGCATGCAGAAGAAGTTATATGGATAGTTTAGTTGCTAATGGCAGCCTGCAATACCTCAGTTGGCATTGAACTTACATTTGTCAATGAGAGGGGGCAGCACTGAGCAAGCCTGCAATGTCACTTCCTGGAGTAGCTCAAACTGCAAAAGTTGTCTCCATGAGATGCCATCTTAACCCACTTCCTTTGGCTTCAATATGCTGTTGAGTCTTCACATAGGAATGGTGTCACGTGATCGATGGCTTTTTGTCCATTCATATCCATAGTTATTGCTCTTCACCAACTTCATCCTGCATCTATGTCCTGCATTGTGGGAGGCTCTATTGTCAACCAATCATAAGGGTGTTTAGTTTGACCCACACAAATGTGACCAAAGAACTGACTGAAACTGGAACCAACTGTGGAATGCTGTGTTTGGTTTTCGCCAGGCATAATGGGTCCCATGTCATGCAAAAAGTTATTATTTTGACCAGAGGCACAACTTTGGTTTAGAAGTGGGGGGGATATATGTATTTTTGGTTTTTCTTCAGTCAGATAAACACTCCAAACAGCAGTCAAGCATGGTGGTGGTAGTGTGATGGTTTGGGAATTTTTTGCTGCCTCAGGACCTGGACGACTTGCCTTAATAGAAGGAACCATGAATTCTGCTCTGTATCAGAGAACTCTACAGGAGAATGTCAGGCCATCCGTCTGAGCTGAAGCGTAGCTGGATCATGCAGCAAGACAATGATACAAAACACACAATCAAGTATACATGAAAATGGTTAAAGTCCAGACCTAATCCCAATTGAGATGTGGCAGGCCTTGAAACGAGCAGTTCATGCTTGAAAGCCCACAGATGTCGCTGAGTTAAAGCAGTTCTGCACACAAGAGCGGGCCAAAATTCCTCCACAGCGATGTGAGACTGATCACCTCTGGCCTGCTCGCCTCCCTACCTCTGAGGAAGCACAGTTCCCGCTCAGCCCAGTCAAAACTGTTTGCTGCTCTGGCACCCCAATGGTGGAACAAGCTCCCTCACGACGCCAGGACAGCGGAGTCAATCACCACCTTCCGGAGACACCTGAAACCCCACCTCTTTAAGGAATACCTGGGATAGGATAAAGTAATCCTTCTAACCCCCCCGTAAAAGATATAGCTGTACTATTGTAAAGTGGTTGTTCCACTGGATATTATAAGGTGAATGCACCAATTTGTAAGTCGCTCTGGATAAGAGCGTCTGCTAAATGACTTAAATGTAAATGTAAACTACAGGAAGCATTTGGTTGCAGTCACTGCCGCTAAAGATGGGACAACCAGTTGAGTGTAAGGGGGAATTACTATTTTTTTTACACAGGGAAATTTGGCGTTTCATAACTTTAATTAAATTCAAATAAGTATTTTTTGTGTTATTTGTAAACTCAGGTTCACTTTATCTAATATGTTTTGGTTGAAGATCTTAACATTCAATATCAAGAATAAAATCAGAAAGGGGGCAAATAATTCTCCCCGGCACAGTATATGTATAAAATAATGTGATACTTGAGGCGCTCTCACCAATTAATTGTACAATGTACACACATATATTCAGTTTGTGTGTGATATGTGGAGACATGTTCACTTCAACAATATAAAGAACAACTTTTATAAACAATGTCAACACTGCCATGTTGCACTGAGCCTTGCTGTTGGAAAATCACATCAGTGTCCGATTTTCGGCTGTCGCAGATGCACTTCCCCCGACTTCAGTGCTCAACTTTTGCCTAGTCAGTTGCTTTTGATTTACCACTCAAAACGAGCTCAATGGTGCCGCTCATGGTAACGTCAGTTCACTGAGTCTACTTTTAAGAAATGTACTGGTCTCTACGGTACTAGAACCTGGCTGAACCCAATTTGAGGTAGCTAACAAAAGCCTTATGAGTTGCAGGTAGACAGAACTGTACATACAGGAAGTGTACTAAACTCAATCTCATAACACACTATCAGCAACCTTTAGGAGATGATCAACTATACATATGGTAGAGATCAGTAGCATTGTAAAAATATATGCATAAACTTGACTACAGCAGAGATCCTAACATCCAAAAGACGTGTGGCACACTGTAGCAAAACGCTTTGTAACGGAAAACGTTTTGTAGAAAATGAGTTTTTGCCCATTCGGATCCTAGTGAATACACCCGTGGTGTATGACTGCAGGTCCACCAATAACAGACACATTCAAAAGCCCATAATAAATAAATCCATCAAACGTCTTACGAAGATTTAATGTACATTTATTCGTAACACGTGGAACATATAGTATAAAGATTTCATAATGAAGAAATTATATTCATTAAGCCAAAAAAAGGAAAAAAAAAAAAGGAATTTACATCAAGTCTTTAGCTACATCGTCTGAAATACAAATATGCAGAATCCATATCACTGGAAAAACAAATGAACAAAATTCAAAACGGTTTATTTCTTCAGGGGTCTTGCTTTGCTTTGACGTAGGAGCTGAAATGAACCGTAGCAGACATGGTTTCTGTCATGTTAGACTCAGTGGTACTGGAGACAAACTTGATCGGTGTGTATCGTGGGGGTGTGTGTGGAAGTGGGATGAGGCATTGCGAGGGAGTCCCTGTAGCGAGAGACAGGCGGGTGGGTCAGGGGTGAGGGGTCAAAGGTAATCCCATGGCGAACTTGATGCAGGGAATTTCACTTGAGTGTAACCTTTAATTCATCTAAGATTAAAAATGGTGAAGAGCAACAGAAGGGTTAGAGAGAAAGAGAGAAGTGTAATGTACAACATCATATATACACAGCAGTCGAGACTGCGTCTAAAGTAGAGGAGCAGTCCTAAGAGGTGACTTCTTTTATACGGGTCAAGTCATACAATCGAGGGACAGAGAAGAGGTCGGGGTGTTGTAAGGTTCACGATACTTTGGGGGGAAAGCCTTTAGTCATCTCTCTCAGTTCAACATTTAACTAAAATCATTTTTAAAAACTACAGTTTGCTGCCAAGCCAGCGTATCTCAGTGTGAAACAGTATTATTACAGTATGTTTACAGTTGTTTTTAAGGTGTACAGTACAGGGGGGAAAAAGTCCTAGAATCTACTGCACCGGCCTCCCCGTTGAAGATGTTCGTCTGTCTGTTAACAGCTGATAACCTGGGTCGTGTAGGGCTGAATAGATAGCGTCCAAGTTACAGCAGTATACCAAACCAGAGTCCAGGAGTCTGTTTCACCGTACACTAACCAAAAACAGGTTTTCCCTGTCCATGCCCGCCCTGCTCACCATCAACTCCAAGGGAGGAGAACCTGGGCACATATATCCTCCAAACTCACTGTAAACGAGACAGCAACTTTGGTTACAGTTTTTATGTTTTCTTTTTTTGTGTCGATTTTTTAAAATCTTTTCATTAAAAAAGTTGTTTCCCGCAGGGCAGCGCTCTCCCTCCCTCCCAAGCCAGGGTCCCATTTAATCTGTCTTATCACATATCCACGTTAGCTTCTCAGTTTCCGTGTTCCAGAATGTTTAACTCCACCGCTACTTCAGTAAATCTGTCCTTTAAGTGACAACCAGGGGGGTATAAAGGACAGGCAGTGGAATCCGAGGTGATTTTGCATAAATTAAAACTAGGACAGTCAGTTTTGCTCTTAGTTCTCCCACTCGACGCACAAAAAAATAAAAATAAGGGTGGGGGGGGGGGGGGGGGGGGTGAAGAACGGGGTGGGGGAACAGAAAGAGAAAGCGAAGCTGAAACCCCCACGGCTGTCATGACTGGCCAATCAGAAAGAGTACGTCACAGATCACATGGGACACCAGAGAGTTCATGAGTGGTGAGACAGAGATGTCCAGTAGGCGGGACTCATACAGGGTGAACTCTGAGTGGTTCTCCTCCACCTTAGCCATGGCGTGCAGGGCGCGGGCCGCCCGCCGCATCATGTCCACACTGGTGGGTTCAAAGTGAGCCCCCTGTAGGTGCATCAGGGAACTCTGGCTCTGCTGGTACTGCGTGGCTGCTAGACTGTCCTCCAGGAAGCCCAGGAGGTTACCTACGCTGGCCTTCTGCACGGCGATGGCCCTGGCCGCCATGCTGTCTCCCTGGGCCAGGTTGGCTAGTAAGACCACAGACATCTCTCTGCAGACAGCCACCTTCCTCTCCCCGACCAGACGCACCAGCGTCCCGTACAGCTTCTCCAGCCTGCTGAACGGCGGTGTGGCCAGGATAAGGTCCACATTGTTGTCCTGGATGCTCAGCTTGCTGAGGGTCTCCAGCACCAGTCTCTGGGGGGATAGGGCCCCATGGGGCCCCAGCATGGGGAAGGGGTCCAAGGCCTCGGCTGAGGGACAAACTGCCCAGTGGAGCAGGCCGTCCAGCAGGGGCAGACAGATGCTCTCTGGGTAGATGGACAGGTCCAGCTGGCCGGAGATGTTAGCCAGAGTGACCAGGCAGTTCTCCCTGAGGACCTCCAGACAGTCCCACCACCATTCGTCCCTCTCACAGGTCACCCCCTCGTCCTCCTCCTTCTCATAGGTGACGGGGGCCTGTTTCCTCTCTGGGTGACGGTGGTGGAGCAGGACCAGACGGCCCAGCAGCAGCAGCAGCCCTGGGTGTTTGGACATCTCCAGGTCGTTGCCGGGGATGAAAGAGAGCGATCGAACAATGTTGGAGACGCAGATGCAGCGGCGGGCCAGGGCATCCTGCCAGTCCGACAGCGTGCTCAGTGGGGTCTCGTCCTTGCTGTGAGGCTCGTCCTCCAGGATGGTGATGTTGCGGCGGCTCTGCTGCGCCTGGCGGATGGAGAACAGGAACTTCCCCCCGTTCTCCTTCTGCTCGTCGGCTGCTCCTCGCACCGCCTCCTCCGTCACCGAGCCCGGCCGGGCCGACAGGACGTCGTCGATGGTGGCGGTGACCGGGGCAGGCGTGGTTGGGGCGGAGGTCTTGTTGGTCTTCTCTGCAGGGGAGGTGGTCTGCTCCTTGCCAGGCTTGGTCTTCTCAGGGTGTTCTGACACAGTCACGGCAACCTTCTTCCTGCTCTCGGTGACTGACGGCGGCACCCGTTTCCGCTGCTTGAGGAGGTTGGACCGGCTCTCGAAGTGGGTCTGGATGTGTCCCGTGGTGTCCCCCCCGCCGATACTCCAATGGATTAGTCCGCTGTCAAAGCTCTGCCGCCGGCCTAGTTTACTGGAACGGCAACCGGGGAAGGGGTCTTTCTTACGCACCATCTTGATGGGCAGCTTGTCGAACTTACTGGCCTGTTTGGGTTTCTCCTGGGGGAGGCTAGAGTCCTGAGGGGCTGGGGAGGAGGAAGAAGACTCTCCACCTTCCCGTTCCTCCTCTGCTGTCAACTTCTCCGTTGTGGATTTCTCCTCTTTCCCCACCCCCTCCTGTTTCACCTGGACCTGCTGCGACAATGTGGTGGTGTCTGCGTTGCTTTTCCTCTCCTCCTCCTCCTCCTCTTCGTCGTCCTCTTCTTCTTCCTCGTCCTCCTCCATGTCCTCCGGCTCAGGTAGCTCTTCATCAGAACAGTCTTCGTCGGCAGCATGCGGGTCGATGAGCGTCCGCTGGCCAGGGTCTCCCACCTCATACTCCTTCAGGATGCCAAAGATCTGGATGAGGCAGCGTCTGAAATACTCCACTACCAGCTCCAGGAACCCAGGCAGCTGAGAGGAGACAGGATATGACAGGACAGGCTGTAATCATGCATGAATTCTTTATTCAGAGATGTGATAACCTAGAAAATCTGAATGGAGGATAATGTCAGACAATACATAGACATTTGAAAGTTTTATTAGAATGCTTCTTAGAGAAAAACACTATCATCTGGTAAAAATGTTATATTTTTAAAGTATAATATTAATATAATAAAAGTATTACGGGTGTTTCATTCTAAGGCCTGTTGTAACTCACCTGGCAGAGGTTGAAAGTAGAAATGCTGTTGTCATCATACAGTAGAATATTAATGGTGTCCAAGGCCCAAGTGCTCTCAGCTAGTAAGCCTGACTTCAGTGACATCATCACTCTCCAGGCCTCTGGGGTGCCTGAGAGAACACAGCAGAAAATACATCAGTGACTGATACAGGAGGATGGCACCACTTTACCAGCATTACAGCCCTTTTTTTGTCCATTAAAATAATATCAAATTGATCAGAAATACAGTGTAGACATTGTTAATGTTGTAAATGACTATTGTAGCTGGAAACGGCTGATTTCTAATGGAATATCTACATAGGCCCATTATCAGCAACCATCACTCCTGTGTTCCAATGGCACGTTGTGTTAGCTAATCCAAGTTTATCATTTTAAAAAGCTAATTGATCATTAGAAAACCCTTTTGCAATGATGTTAGCACAGCTGAAAACTGTTGTTCTGATTAAAGAAGCAAAAAAAACTGGCCTTCTTTCGACTAATTGAGTATCTGGAGCTTCAGCATTTGTGGGTTCAATTACAGGCTCAAAATGGCCAGAAACAAAGAACTTTCTTCTGAAACTTGTCAGTCTATCCTTGTTCTGAGAAATGAAGGCTATTCCATGCGAGAAACTGCCAAGAAACTGAAGATCTCGTACAACGCTGTCTACTACTCCCTTCACAGAAAAGCGCAAACTGTCTCTAACTAGAATAGAAAGAGGAATGGGAGGCCCCTGTGCACATCTGAGCAAGAGGACAAGTACATTAGTGTCTAGTTTGAGCAACAGATGCCTCACAAGTCCTCAACTGGCAGCTTCATTAAATAGTACCCACAAAACACCATTCTCAACGTCAACAGTGAAGAGGCAAGTTTGCGCTGTTCTGTGAAGTACACAGCGTTGTACGAGATCTTCAGTTTCTTGGCAATTTCTCACATGGTAGCCTTCATTTCTCAGAACAAGAATAGACTGACGAGTTTCAGAAGAAAGTTATTTGTTTCTGGCCATTTTGAGCCTGTAATCAAACCCACAAATGCTGTTGCTCCAGATACTCAACTAGTCTAAAGAAGGCCAGTTTTATTGCTTCTTTAATCAGAACAACAGCTTTCAGCTGTGCTAACATAAGTGCAAAATGGTTTTCTAATGATCAATTAGCCTTTTAAAATGATCAACTTTAATTAGCTAACAACATGCCATTGGAACACAGGAGTGATGGTTGCAGATAATGGGCCTCTGTACGCCTATGTAGATATTCATAATTATTATTATTTATTTTTAAAAATCAGCCGTTTCCTGCTCCAATAGTCATTTACAACATTAGCAATGTCTACACTGTATTTCTGATCAATTTGATGTTATTTTAATGGACCAAAAATATGCTTTTCTTTCAAAAACAAGGACATTTCTAAGTGACCCCAAACATTTGAATGGTAGTGTATCATTTTTTTGAACAATGTAAGTGACTTTGTGCCAAGGGTCTGTTAACATTTAATCTCCTGAAAATGGCAAGTTTGCGTACCGATGTCTTTCATGGTGAGTCTTCCTCTGGGTTTGAGGATGGGTTGGGAGGCCTCCACTGACCCTGGGGGGAAGGATATGTCCCGCCTGATGAGAGGGGGCTGCACAGGGGCCTGGCCTATGTGGGACGCAGGCACAGGGGGCCCCGCCTTCTGCATCTTGATGCCTGAGTGCATGTAGGGCGACTTGGAGGGGGATGTCCGGCTCTCCATGGGGCGGGGCATGGGGGCGGGGCTGGACACCTGGGATATGTGGTTCTGGGAGCTCTGATAGTTGGACTGCAGAGGTCTGGACATGGGGGGACCCGAGCCCCCCGGCCCGTAGGGGGGTTGTCTCTGGCTGGGGTGTCCCGGCCACTGGCCCTCGTGGTTAATCCGCTGGTCTGCCCCTGGCATCATCTCCTCAGACCGGTTCATGCCGTGGTACCCCTGGGGGGGCCCCTGGCCAGGTCCTGGAGGCCCCTGGCGGTTGGGGTAGTTGGGGTAGCCCATCTCGTTGCGTCCCTGCCACATGGGGCACTGAGGGCCGTCAGGGGCCGCCTGCATTGGGCTGCCCATCATTTGGGGAGGCATGGGAGACTGGGAGTTTGGGCCACTGCTAGAGGGCCCCCGGTCTCGGCCGAAGGGGAAGGGGAACTGGCCCTGGGGGCCAGGTGGTCGGCGGTCGGAGCCGGGGTAACCTGTGTTGTACTGATTGTACATGTCCTGTTGGCCCTGGGGGGCTCCAGAGGGCTGGGGCCCTGGCTGCTGCTGACCGCTGAAGGGGACATTGTACATCCCATCCCCCTCATGACGCTTCGCTGGGGGACCGTAGGCCCCGTCGCCTGGAGAACGCTTATAGTTCTGAAAACAGTAACATTGTTAGCATCTCAATATCAAACCGATGGTATTGATTATGAATTCAATACATTTCAAGTTAAATGTATATCTCATCCCACATTCATTACACGGTGGTTATACTGATATATGCAAGTCAATTTTAACTCCACATTTACAAGGCTTCTGAAGCAGATACGGGTATACAAAGAAAGCAGTGGACAAAATGTTCTTACCGGTTGTTGCTGTGGAAACATTCCTGGCTGCTGATTGGGGTAGGGGCCACCAGGTGGCGCTCCTTGGCCAGGATACTGATTACCATAGGAATCATGCCTGAAACAACATACAACAAGGTAAACAAACTAACACTTTGGCTATTGAAATGCAGCAGAACTTCTCAAACTACACAGAAAACAACACAAAATAAGAGAAAGTAAATGCTTGAATAGATAAAATAAGCTCACACCGAGAGCCACACAAAATACAGTAATTATTTAATTTGATTTAATGACTTATGTATAAGATCCATTATGTGACTTAGGCCAGTTTGAGGTACTGACCGTTGCACCGGTGGGGGTCGGCTGGGGGAGTACATCCCCGAATCGGCCCCTGAAGGCATCAGGTTGGGCTGGGGGGCCCCAGGACCCATACTGCCGTCAGGACCCATCCCTGGCTCCTGTCTCCTGTCATATCCAGGTACATAGGGGTACTGTTGTCTCTGACCCATCTGCATGTTGGGGCCCATGGGCCCTGGGGGGCCTCTGTTGAACTGCCCCTCCATACCACTGTTAGGGCCCAACGCTGGAGTCATGAATTGCTCTCCAGCTGCAGAGACACAAAAAGTTCTGGTTAAACACTAAACAGTGTCTCAATATTGAACGGGACAAGTCTGTCTAGGCCACTTAGCAGGTGGTTAGAACCCACCACAACCCACAAAGCCACAGTCTTAACCAACTGAGCCACGCATGATCACAAAGGATGATAGACAATATACTCCAAGTCTTCGTACAGTATTTTTCTACAATTTCCTGTGACCTCCAAATAAAATGTCTAAAAGCCAGTTAACCCACTGCTCACCCTTCCTCATGCCACCAAAGGGGTCCTTGTTGGTTTCATAAGGCCCCATGCGTCCCATCATCTCCGGACCACCCATCCCAGGCTGGTAGCTGTTAGGGGTCATAGAGTTCCGTCTGGCAAACGCCGGGTCGCCCCCGTCTGCAAACGGGTCCTGCAGCCTATAGAGAAGCAAGAGAGAGTTAATTACCCACACAAAAAAAAGCGAAATAAAGTTTTCAATTGTGTTAATGAGTTTGCTTCCCCTTGAATGGAAAAAATCTCTTCTGTTTTTGTTACCAACACTTCTTCGGTGGAAGAAGGAAGGGTAGGAGATTGTTGTCAGGTGTGGTAGAGAGTGATGTTTTGAGACAGTAGTAGAGAGTATCATAGGTACCTGACTCCTGGCATGGGGGGTATCTGGCTGTGAGGGGTGGAGGCTGGGGTGGGGGGCTTCAGGTCCCCCCCCTCCGCCATGGAACTACTGGTGGACTGGGGGGTCTGGGGGCCCTGCAGAGATCCAGACCCAGCTGCAACACAGTAGAAATACGCACATTTTAGGAACACGTCACAGGGCTAAATCCCACACAGCCTCAGTGGTAGTAGAGGCTCACAGTGAGAGATAGAGAGTCCACCTCAGCAGTGTTGAGGCTAAACCTCTCAAATCCCATGCTGCACACACAGTGCACAGAGGAGTCAGGCTGGCTTTGGGAATCCTTCATCTCAGCATGCCTAGCTGCCGGCATCACCAAGTCACCAGGAAACAATGATCTAAAGTCAGCCTCTGTCAGATTACCACATGGTCCAGTGTGTTTGTGTTGCATGGCATGGGGGGGGGGCTCTCGTCAGATTACCAGATGGTCCAGTGTGTTGTGTTGCATGGCATGGGGGGGCTCTCGTCAGATTACCACATGGTCCAGTGTGTTTGTGTTGCATGGCATGGGGGGGGCTCTCGTCAGATTACCACATGGTCCAGTGTGTTTGTGTTGCATGGCATGGGGGGGCTCTCGTCAGATTACCACATGGTCCAGTGTGTTGTGTTGCATGGCATGGGGGGGCTCTCGTCAGATTACCACATGGTCCAGTGTGTTTGTGTTGCATGGCATGGGGGGGGGGCTCTCGTCAGATTACCACATGGTCCAGTGTGTTTGTGTTGCATGGCATGGGGGGGCTCTCGTCAGATTACCACATGGTCCAGTGTGTTGTGTTGCATGGCATGGGGGGGCTCTCGTCAGATTACCACATGGTCCAGTGTGTTGTGTTGCATGGCATGGGGGGGCTCTCGTCAGATTACCACATGGTCCAGTGTGTTTGTGTTGCATGGCATGGGGGGGGCTCTCGTCAGATTACCACATGGTCCAGTGTGTTTGTGTTGCATGGCATGGGGGTGGCTCTCGTCCTTTGCCCAGCTCACGCCTGTCTGATGAGTCATGTGTTCCATTCATTAACTGACACAAACACACACACAGGAGGTCATTGGCAGGTCACAGTTATTCACATTTTCTCACTTGTCACATACAGCACCGGCTCACATCAGTCAGCTGGAGGGAAATCCCTGCCCCCCCCCCTCCCTCCCTCCCCTGGGGCAGGGATTTCCCTCCACTACAGCTGAAGAGAAGGGAAGGAGGAGGGGGGCAGAATCTCAGGGAGGAAAAAAAAAGAGCAGTCAAGGGAGGGAGCAAAAAAATAAAAGTGTGTCACTTTACACACACACCCCTCTTCCCATTCATCATTTTCTGGCTCAGCACAAAGCTCCAGGGAGGGAGGGAGGGAGAGGGTGTCTGAAGCCGTGGGCCAGGAACCAGACACCAGGCACTTTAGTAGTATTAGCAGCAGCAGCTAGTAATGGAGGTATCAACAGACAATCCCCCTTCATCCTCGTCCCTTTCCGCCCCCCCAACTCCCTGACTCCCCATCACTGACTCCCTGCCCCCAGATATGACTGACTATCCTTGGCTTGGCTAGACCAGACCAGCAGAGGAGACTGCTCAGGACCACGTGGCTGGTTCTGGCATCAAGTCATCATGGTGTGTCTGCCAGGCAGGCTGGGGGATACCAGAGACCAGCCTCTCCAAAACAAATAGCATTTAGTGTGAGAACACCGACAGAACACAACACCCCCCTGAGGAGAGAAGCAGCATAGGGCAGATGACTGAGGACAGCCCCTTTAACCTCCAGCATTAGACGATGAGGAACCACAGAACAAACACAAACGGTCTGCATCTCTCATAGACAACCACAGGACTGCCTCAGCATACCAATATGTCTAGAATCAACTGAAAGAGTGTTTGTGGCCTGAGGCGCCAGATGGACGTTGACATCCAGGACAGGACACATACCAACACATACCAGGCTAAAGGACACGTCGATCCCCCACACACACACACACACACACACACACACACACTATTCCCCCAGATATGCTCATGAAACTGTCGGAGGACGCCACAAACACGCCTGTGACTTACTACCTTGGCAACGCTATCACTTATCAGCCAAAACAGTGGTGATTTATAGAAGGCGGCGGCTCATACAGAGATGACAAACGGTGTTGGAAGATGGCGTTTTAACTTTGAAATGAATAGGATACAGTCAAATATGCTAGTTCATGGCCCAGTTATATGGGGCGAGGAGGGAAACGAGAGATCCATGTGATAAGTAGCACAGTAACCACACCAACCTCAAGAGACTGGAGAAATGAAACATTCATTCATTCCAGTTGAATCAATGTGACTATAAGTCAAACTGAACAGAGTCGGTATGGGACAGAGGGGACATAAAGGTTTAGTTTGACTGTCCGGCACTGACATGGGCTAGAGGGCTGATGCACACACACAACACTGACCTGGGCTGGGGGGCTGGATCTTGGGCTGGGTGGTCTTTTTGGCGTCGATGAAGAGATCCGGGGGCGGGTCCTCGCCACGTTCGATCTTGCACTCGAAGGCGTACAGACACTGGATGTACTGCTTCTTCAGAGAGCTGGCGGCGCTGCTGGACGTGCCCACGTTCAGGTTGGTGGACAGCTCCCTCCACTTCTTATTCTTGTTCACCTGGTGGGCAGAAGGAACGAGAAGAGCTTACAACACCACAGCTACCAAACAGTCCAGACTAGGTAACTATGTGTTCATAGAACAACTCTACATTTCTGTAGAAACATTAAGTGACGATAAGACAAGATTATCCGGCAAATGATGACACGTCGGTATACTAAAACACACTAATAAAAACACACGATAAAGACACACTAACACGCTATACACCAAGTACTGCAAAACCAGTATCCCACTGACCTGTGTGAGGCCTCCGATCTCTTTGACCGAGACGTAAAGTCTGAAGAGGTCCAGAGGTTTGCGTCCCACGGCGGGAAGGTTGGTCATGCCCGTGGCCTTCTCCTCAGTGAACGCCAGGTACCGGTCTACCCACGTCCTCCTCTCCGGCTCCGGACCCAGCTCATACAGGCGGGTTATCTTCTCATTGGTCGTCGTCGAAGAGTTTGACTTCTGAAAGAGGGAGATGGGAGGAGGAAGAGGTGAGGATTTGGCTTGATATTCACCATTGACATCAACTTACTTCCACTCACTAAGCCACAGTAGTAGAATCCCAATACTAGGTCAGCCATATTGAGTGTGCCCATGATGTTACCAGTCAAATTGCCATGGTCAGAGGGGCTTTGGCCGTTCAAGGGATTCTATTTCTATGCACAAACACAACCATGCAGCTCTCTCATTCTGACTGTATCATTCAGTACCACAAGTCAGTGACCACAAACCTTCTTTACCTTCTTGGTTTCGGGTTTGGGCGTGCCGTCCACCTTGTTGTTCATCTTCTGGGCTGGGTTCAGTTTGACATCGATGCCAAACTCAGGGCTAGGAGCCATGCCTGGCAGATGGAGAACAAATGTTACTTATTAGTTAAGTAACATTTCAATCCAGTTCATTGACAGTTCTAAACAATTTCAAATATCACGTCTGATGACATGCCAAAAGTCAAAAATGTTGTCCACGAGTTTGGTGATAATAAAATGTCGAGACGCAACCGATTGGATATGTCCTCCAGACTCACCAGGTGTGTTGTTGGCCATGTTCCCTCCCATGGGCCCTCCTCCATAGGGTCCTCCCTGGTTCAACATGCCCTGCATGCTGTTGATGGCCCCCGGCCCCGGGCCGTACGGAGGCCCTGCTCCCATCATCCCCTGGGGCATGTTGGGGGGGTAGCCCGGAGGCCTGGGGGGGCAACATAAAACCATTCAATGGTTACGATACATGACACAGTTATAAAACAACATGGCAATATCCAAAACATACACGGAAGAATATCGTTGCTGTCGTATGAAAACCTTCAAATGAAAACGTATTCAAAATAGCTTCTGACGTTTCAATGGGAAAATATGGTCGTTTATTCCATTCCATAGTTTATTCCATTTCCTGACAAGTTTCTGTTTCGGAGATAAGAGGATTTAATCTGACGATATGAATAATTTTTCACAAACAAAACCAACTAAATGTCTGAATACTGTATTTATCATCCCTCCCTTTTCTTACAGAGCCCCACATCTGCCTAAAATCCCTTGTTATCGCCGTCCCTTTTTTCCCCTTCCCTCTCTGCTCAACATCCTCAGAGGACACCTGGGTTGTGTTCAGTAGGGTACACTCTTATAAAAAAATGGAGTATTTCTCTGTTTCAAAACGTTTTACTCCCTACTGAACAGGGCCCTGTCTTACCTCCTGATATACCCGTCTGGGTCTCTGGGCTTCTCCACCTGTCTGTCTGTCTCTGGAGCTGTTTCTCTGCTCTGAGCCTCAGCTGACTTCCTGACTGAACAACTGTGTGACTCACTGCCTGGATCAATGTTTTCATAAGCCACCTCTCTTTCCTCTCTGTCCCTGTGTTCTGTGTTACCCTGCCTGACTGGTAGACTGAATAGTCTACATCTTAGCAGGTTGGCTCACACTGGACCTCTCACCCGCTGGGAGTGGGAAGAATCAAACAATGGGGTTTTCTTTCCAACAAAGAGATGAACCATGTAACAGTTTCGCGTGCCATTCAGTGTCTCCTAAAGCAGCAATACTGTGGCGTTGAGTGCAGACCGGGCGGGCCTACCTGTTATGTATAGAGTTGGCTCCGGGGCCACCGTGGTGCATGGCGGAGGCTGCATCCGGAGGGCCCCCGGGGACCTTCCTGTTCATGCCAGGAGGGGGACACATTCCAGAGGTCACCTGTGGGGGCATTCCAGGGCCCATATTGGGGCCCATCCCAGGGCCGTAGGGGCGAGCACCCATCTGACCTGGACCCATCCTGCCGGGTGGCATGCCTGCGTACGGCGCACCACCAGCCTGGCCTGGCATAGGGTTCATGCCTCCTGGACCTCCAGGGTAGTTGGCGTTGGGCATGCCACTGTAGCCAGGCTGTCTGGGGTAGCCTGGAGGGTGGGGAGAGAGAGAAACATCTGGTTCTAGAGGGCATACGTCATTTGTCCATGTAGTAACTGCCTATTTCACAGTTTCCAAATGTCTTATTTTAACTGAATACAACCCAGGTCTTACTCTAAATAAGAAAAAGGACTTAACAGCTGGGCCTACTATTTGAGTTTAAAAAGGTGGTGGTTTGTATTCAAGCAGATATATCGATACCTGTGGTCTATCTTTAGTCCTGTTGTATGCCGCCTGTGGTGAACCTAGACCTAGTCTGCGTCAGAAACCTTGTAGCCTCCGGCATATAGAAACCTGCCTGGGAGTTTCAGTGGTCCACGTCTAAATTTAACTCCACAGATATGGTCGGTCTCTGTTCTGACAGGCTAGCTGATGAAACATGGCGTAGACGCTGGGCTAGAGTCTGATTCCATGACTAATCTATCTCCATACTTCCTCAAAAACCGTGAAAAAAAGCCCTCTGAGGGAGAGAGCTAGAGAAAATGACACGTTTTACATTTTGTTCTACATTTAAAATGCAGCTTCAAAGGGTTCTCTGTATCTAAGCTACCTCAGAAACGCTGTGATTGTTGTAGGATGACAATTTCAAAAATCTGTTGAAAGATTAGAATGTTCTGATCTTTTTCAACGGTCCAGAGAGCAATACTAGGCTATAAAAGAGGACAAAAGAAGAGTACGGTGCTCCTACGATCTCGATAATCAATGGCTTTACAATCAGGACGAGCCGTGTGTATGTCACAGCGATAGCACTTTAAAGCAGGAAAGGAAGCACGTGGCTCCTACTACCGCTTCAGTAAGATCTACAACAGGAGGATCATATGTTCCCTGTTGACACTTATTTCCCCTTTTCTTCTCCCACTCCTTTCACTAAGCCGGGAGAAAAATCATTCAGCAGCTCTTAACGGACATCGTTAAAGGGATACTTTGGGATTTTGGCAATGAAGCCCTTTATCTTCTTCTTCCCCCTGTGTATCCCATTAAAACCAAGGTGCTTCAGCATGTAGCCTTCCATCAGTGGTTTTACATACACGGAGCTGCGTAGCTGCCATCTGTTTGTATGAGGTCTACATAGTTGTGACCGTATCTTCCTAACATTTATTTAACCAGGTTAGTCTCCTTTTCAAGAGAGGCCTGGAATCTTTAGGCCGGTCATCATTTTATTTGTATTTTTTTATTTAACTAGGCAAGTCAGATAAGAACAAATTCTTATTTACAACGACGGCCAACCTACAGGGTCAGCCATAGTAGTATGGCGCCCCTGGAGCAAATTAGGGTTAAGTGCCTTGCTCAAGGACACCGACATGTTTTTCACCTAGTTGGCTCGGGTATTCGAACCAGCGACCTTTCGGTTACTGGCCCAACGTTTTAACCACTAGGCTATCTGCAGCCCCATTAAGCGGGACAGAACCAACCTGATAACTACATTGTGTACGAGCTGTGTGTACGGGGCCTCACCTTGTGGTCCGTACTGTCCGCCCTGAGGGCCGTAGTTCCCCATGGAGTTGTTCTGAGGGTAGGGCCCCATCCCAGGATGCATCTGGCCTCCCGACGACTGGCGGGGGGATAAGGCGGAGCCAGGTTGCTGTGGCGACCCGTACGGAGGCATCTGGGGGTTACGCATGTACACTACAAAAGAGAGAGAGTGAGATGGAGGAGAGGAGAAGTTAGCTTCACTCTTTCATTCACACACAGCAGCCATAGAAGAGTCGTTTTTGTCTCCTAAAAGCCCATCGAGGGACGGGTGTTGAACGTCAATCTGTCCAAACAAACTATAAATAAGCAAGTTGATTTGTAGATCGTGCAGGCTGCAGTCGCCTGCGCCAGGGTAGTCGATCTCAAACACGACCTCTCTTATCTTACTCACCCCTGTCCTGGCCCATGGCTGACTGGTTCATGGATGAGTGGAGGATGCTGTCTGAATGGGCGCTGGGTGGCCGGGCAGGCATCTGGTTACCTGCGTGATTATGACCAGAGAGATTCAGACCCACTGGGCATCATAACAAACAGATCATGCCTCCATCTTACAACAAACAGGTGTTTTACGCCGGCTTCAGGAAGCTGGACGTGTACTATGTGATAGGATATTACTGCTTCTCTCTGGAAACCAGCATCAGTGGCTCTATTGACCACTCGTATATGCGATCATAAACGTGTGTGTAGCTCTATTCTCTCTCTCTCTCTACCCACCTGGCACGGCAGCAGGTGAGAGGGGTCCAGAGCGGGAGGGGGTGACGCTGGCAGGGGAGCCCACGGGGGAGGGGGAGGGCCCGCGGATGCCAGGCAAGTGGGGCGAGGTGTGAGGTGAGAAGGGTGACTGGGCGGGGTTACTCTGTTCCCCCTGGCTACTGGACACCCCCGACGTGCTGACGCCCGGACTCAGAGCCCCCTCCGTACCCGTCGGCAGGTCATCTATAGAACCAGAGAGGTCCTGGAACGAGAGAAGGAGAGAGAGGAGAGAGTAAGTTCCATAGAATGACATAGAACACTAGGAAGTATCAATCGAGAAACAGTATTTATTTATTTATTTGGAAGACATGGTTTTGGTTATGCAATAGAACGCGTGATGTTCACTTGGATATTGTGGGTTGTACGGTTCAAACATATTGGGCAGCAAAAGTCAACAGTCGTCTCATCTGTCCAAAGTCTATCGAGGGGATCCACATGAACAGATTCCAGGGACGAAGACAACAAACCCACCAGCTGTGTGATCCATTTCAGCAGAAACACTGCAATCCTGTGTCCAATTCAGAGACATAAGCATCACCATTTATCCATCTGGCTATTCACAATACATTGTGGAGCTGACACATTTTCCCCAGTTCAGGGTTCAGTCAGACCCTAATACTATGGTGTGGCAATGACATTGTCAGGAGAGGTGTGCTGATCATTGTGTTCGAGCAGGAAGTTCAGTTGTTTACACACGCTGTCTGTAGTCATGGGATCCCATGTGCGCCTCTCTAACAGCTAGCTAGTTCATCTGACAGTGGGAGGGAGGGAGGGAGGGAGGGAGGGAGGGAGGGAGGGAGGGAGGGAGGGAGGGAGGGAGGGAGGGGAAAAAAGAAGTGGAGGGAGGTGAAAAAAACTAAAAGAAAAGAAAAAAAACCCACTGGAAGGTAGCCAAGTATTCCCACAAAAATCTCACACTCTGTGGCAGGCAGGCAGAAAGGCTGGCTGCGGCCCCGAAGCCGGCGGTTTTCAAGTTGAAACGGAGCCCGGTGCTATTTTTGGGCCGTGACCTGACGGAGGCACCCGAGAGGGGCCGACAGAAGGAGGACGATGATTCAGCAACCTTCGCCTCCCTCGTTCTCGCTCTATGCCTCTCTGCCAGCACAGAACTGCGAGTGCCGTGACCCACGCAAGAACATGGCATTGTGAGCGTGTGTGGGTGTGTGTGTGTGTAACCCACAGGAGAGATGGGGAGTGTCTGTATGCAATTCCACTCTATAATGGTGGCCTTGCCTTGGACATTATGAGAATGTGTGTGTGTGTGTGTGTGTGTATGTGTCCCCTTTTCTGTAAGCAACCCAGGGGGGTGCAAGTGGATAATAAAAGACAAATGCTCAGATTAGGGGCTAGACCAAAAAGTGAGGATGCATCCCTGGTTAAAGAGCCATGTCAGGATTTGAACCGTGTTAGTTGACCTCCCCCACTCTGGGCACAGAACACACATCACAAGACCAGTCATCTGACAGCAGGGTTGACGGGAGGCAGGGCACGAGAGAGACAGCCCAGGTAAAGCAGTCATTGTAACATTCTGCCCAGGGCCCAGTCCTGCCTGCCTGCATCCCTGCCCATCTCCCTGCCTGAGGACCCCACTCCGTCTCAGAGAGAGAGCAAGAGAAACTCCATCCCCATCTCACCAAGGCCACAAGGCAGGCGTTAAAGGTCAGAGGTGAGGGGTTAACATTTGACATTTACATTTTAGTCATTTAGCAGACGCTCTTATCCAGAGCGACTTACAGTAGTGAATGCATATATTTCATACTCCCCCCCCCTCCGTACTGGTCCCCCGTGGGAATCGAACCCACAACCCTGGCGTTGCAAACACCATGCTCTACCAACTGAGCCACACGGGACCCCCTCCCGCTCTGGTTAATCATCTAAGGAGGTGTTCTGTAGTCATCTCATTGAGAGGTCACATACAGTGCGCTCCAAAAGTATTGGGACAGTGAGCATTTTTGGGGGGGGCACTGTAGCACTTTGGATGTGAAATGATACAATGACTACGAGGTTGAAGTGCAGACTGTCAGCTTTAATTTGAGGGTATTTCCATCCATATCGGGTACACCCTTTGGAAATTACAGCACTTTTTGTACATAGCTTGTGACTACAAACCTGTTGGATGCATTTTCTGTTTGTAGGGTTTGTAGGGTTTGTAGGGTCCCTGGATGGGAGACCAGATGCTGCTGGAAGTGGTGTTGGGGGGCCAGTAGGAGGCACTCTTTCCTCTGGTCAAAAAAAATATCCCAATGCCACAAGGCAGTGATTGGGGACATTGCCCTGTGTAGGGTGCGGTCTTTCAGATGGGACGTTAAATGGGTGTCCTGAATCTCTCTGTGGTCACTAAAGATCCCATGGCACTTATCTTGAGTTGGGGTGTTAACCGTGGTGTCCTGACTAAATTCCCAATCTGGCCCTCATACCATCATGGCCACCTAATCATCCCCAGTTTATAATTGTCTCATTCATCCACCCCTCTCCCCTGTAACTATTCCCAAGGTCGTTACTGTAAATGAGCATGTGTTCTCAGTCAACTTACCTTGTAATATAAGGGTTAAAAAAATTATATAAAAAACAGTAGGTTAGCATTTTTGGGTGGGTATGATATGTACGAGTCTGTAATTTTCTCACTCATCATTATACACCATTCAGTCAAGGATTATCCGTAATCATGGTCGCATCCACGGTCATGTAGAAGTGTTCAGAAACATATTCTATTCTTATTTACAATAAAATTGACTCCAAAATGAGACAATACTTTATTTACAATTCATTTCGATTTGGCACAAAATAATCTGAAACACAACCAAATCAAATGTATTTATAAAGCCCTTCTTACATCAGCTGATATCTCAAAGTGCTGTACAGAAACCCAGCCTAAACCCCCAAACAGCAAGCAATGCAGGTGTAGAAGCACGGTGGCTAAGAAAAACTCCCTAGAAAGGCCAAAACCTAGGAAGAAACCTAGAGAGGAACCAGGCTATGAGGGGTGTCCAGTCCTCTTCTGGCTGTGCCGGGTGGAAATTATAACAGTACATGGCCAAGATGTCCAAATGTTCATAGATGACCAGCAGGGTCAAATAATAATAATCACAGTGGATGTCGAGGGTGCAACAGGTCAGCACCTCAGGAGTAAATGTCACCAAAACCAAAACAAACAGCAAATGTATCCAACACATTTGTAGAATCACAAGCTTGATGTAGTCATTGCATGCTATGACTATGGGACTAAATACTAAACTTTTTAGTACTTTAATACACAAATTAATTTGTCCCAATTGTTTGGTCATCTAAGATGGGGGGGCTCACTCTACATAGACAGGCATCAGGACTACAGAGAAACTCAGCAAGACCAGGAAACAGTGGTCGCGTTAGCATTTGGAAATCAGCATTTTAAACCATTTCACCTGGGTTTTATATTGAAAGTCAACAGTGTTTATTTTCTTCAGAGTGATCAGGAGTGTGCAACTATAGTTTTCCTTCACAGAAAATACATTAGTGAAACACATTCGGCACAAATTAGCTTCATTTCCATCATGTGACAACAGAAGTGCAATGCTATTTGGCTAGCAGCCACACAAGTAAATGAGCTTACAATGAAACAGCAAGGTCTTTCTCACAAAAACAATGCATGGCCTTCATATTTCTAATGTTTAACATAGAAAGAATGCTACATTTCCTAACGTCTTGCATTTTACCAGAGAAAATTAGGCTACGCCAAGAAAAGTACCTGGGAAAATGGGGAGACACTGAATGTGACAAGAGGTATGGTCCTACCAGTGTGGAGCTTAGCGAGAGAACAACTGATTTACCAGTTATTGTGCACGACGCGCACACAACCTCTTTAAAATTCCCCAATAATCTCCCCCAACCAAAACTGTCAGCTGTGATCCCTGGATACAGCCAGCGCTGTGTACACACACACACAGAGCCTCTGCCTAGCTATTCTACTCCCACTCTGCAGCCAGTCATTGATTTTTTTCCAACTCGATATTAGCAGCAGCGAGCGAGAGCGAGAGCCAGGCTCTGCTCTGTTCAGTTGTGCTGACTGCACAGATCTGCTGGCTGCCTGGACACAGAGAGAGAGAGAGAGAGAGGGAGAGAGAGAGAGAGAGACAGAAAGACAGAGAGACAGAGACAGAGAGAGAGAGAGAGAGAGAGAGAGCTGAGAGCTTAACAGGGGGGTGGCAGCACTACCAACTGCTGCCATTCACCAGATGGCTACTCATCACAGAGAAAGATAGAGAGATAGAGAGAGGGATGGAGAATGAGGGAGGGTAGAGAGAGGATGGTGCAGTACAGAGGGGCTGGGGGAAAAGACTATTGAATAGAAATGACCCAAAAATAGAAAACAGACCCCTATCCGAGCCCTGACAACAATCCACATATGTTACGTACTAAGGCTAAGCTAGCACAACGTGGGTGAGAGAGAGAGTGGAAGCCAGTGCTGCAGCTCCTCTATAGCACCATCTCTCCCTCTGCTCGGTGGCAGCCATTTTGTGTTTCCAGCTAACATGGGAACTTCCATAGAGCTTGATTCCATCTTTTAAAACAAGAAAACAGCCAGACTAAAATAGAAAAGCACTTGTAAAAAAATTCTAGAGACAAAAATGTTTTAAAAAAAATAGAATAATTCATTCCTAAGGTCCACCCAGTTTTCACCCAGTTTTCATAGTCTTACAGTAAAATATCCATGTTGTTTCTAAAGAAGCCACTAGCATAGTCATACTGCTCCAGTCTCCTGTTCCCATCCACTCTACAGTCTAATGTATTCCATTTGCAGATTACTTCAGTGAATCAATCAGGCTAAACTCCAGCACATTAGTCTACACTACAGTCCAAAATGGCACGCTATTCCTTATTTAGTGCACTACTTTTGACCAGAGCTCTATGGGGCCCAGTTCAAAAGTAGTGTATTTTAGACACAGCCCATGAGAAGCAGAAAGTAGGGGAAAGAGAAAGTGGTTAGTGTGAGTGTGCTGTGACATCACCAGTCAGTCAGTAACCTAGCTGCTATCTGGAGGCTAGGCTGTGACCGGGTCAGAGCCAGCAGTGTAACATGATCTGGGGACTAGTGGGCTGGTGGTCCTGGAAGAGTTCAGCTCATAGTCACCCACTCTCAATGACGCCCCCCTCTCTCTATATCCCTCTGGCTTGCTTGCTCACCCTAGCTCATCCACTCGCTGCCTGCCAGGTTCTGTTCTCAGACCTCAGTACACACAGACAAACAGGCTTTGGGGATAATACACACACAGAGACAGTAGATGGGGCATAGGAACACGTACGCCTACACATATGCTCCGTCATCCTCTCCAGAGAGGTGAGGGGAGGGGATGGGTGAGGGGAAGGGTGAGGATGGGTGTGTGTGTGTGTGTGTGTGTGTGTGTGGGGGGGGGGCGTAGAAAGAAGAAGAAAAACCTTGCTGCATCTCTGGGGCTGCCATGGTAACCATACTCCACGTGTGTTGACACATTAACACATTAGTGCAGACACCGCCCCTCCCCCCTGGCCTCCCTGTGAGCCTGTAGGGGTCACGCTGCAGTCAGCTACTACAAAGAAGTGGCGGCATTGTTACTGGAAGCTCAAATAAACCAAAGCCATTCCTCTTCCTCCCAGCTTTGCATTATGTTTCCATCAGTTATAGTGCTGCTCTACTAACTGAACACCAAACCGTACTTTACCTCCGGTTACTATAGGTAATGCCTGCTTACTATGGTACTGTGCATCTCTGATATTCTCAGAAGAGGTTAAATTATTTTTCCCATGACCCCATTTCACTATCAAAACAACATCTCACCTGATTTCACTTCCAGTGTTTTCTCCCCACTGCTTCAGTGCATATCCACTACCTGGACTCAGATGCATGGTAGTCAAATGACAACTGCACTGCAGCCATTTTATAGGTTTAATATGACAACAAATACCTATTTTAATATTTGCCATACGTTCAGTAGTTGTTGGGGACCATTTTGCATTCTGTGAGTATGTGGCTGCACCATAGACCCTCGTAACATCTGAACATACAGACACCAGCGTTAGGCTGGTGTTGAACAGGAGAAGTGGAGGAAGGGACCCTCCATGGTCAGAGTAAAGGGTTAGGAATGGCCAGGGTAGGTTAGGGTGTTCTGGGTAGCCCAGTGTGGCTACAGAGATGGAGAACCACAGCCCCAGCTCTGGGTTGGCTAGGCAGAGCTCCACCATAAGGGGGCACTCCCATCCCACAGTGGAGAAAGAGAGGGAGAGAGAGGAGTAGAAGAGAAGAGAGAGGAGAAGAGGCAGGCCCCAGCCTCATACAGCACAGCAGCCATTACTGTTTCAGAAACACAAGGCTGCAGCATGAGAAACTCACTACCACCAATGGTACCTTATACGACATAAAGCCAACCATACACAGAGCTATAGAATCAACGACAACGCATTACCGCGATGTAGACCGAAACTATCGTAGAATGTAAGCAATGTAAGAGCGAGGGGGATAATTGATTACATCTAAATACATTTAAATGAAAATATTCAAGCAATGTAAGAGCGAGGGGGATAATTGATTACATCTAAATACATTTAAATGAAAATCATCCCAACCGCTAGTCTCTGACCTGACGGCAGGTAGGGCGGCAGAGCCAAATACAAGTCAGTATACCCCAAACCTAGGTGCTGTTCTCTCCCCTAACACACGTCACTCTGAACCCCTCCTAATCTAAAAGGTATGTTCCCTCTACAGACCTAGTCCCTTCCCAGTCCCATCTCCCCGGAGACCAACATTAGCCTGCTACTTAATACAGAAAACCATATGGGGATTGTAATTAATGGAAAAGGTAGAGGAGGCAACGTGGGAAGGGGACATCGTATAAAAAGGTAGACTGCTATCCAATTTTTTTAACGGCATAATAAACTAAAATCAATATTGCTCAGGTGTTCTTTTCAGAATTCTAGATGATTATGCTTAAGAGCACGGATGGGTCAAATGTTTAGTCATGAAAAAAATAGTCTACCTGACTAGATGGGTTTGTAAACATTCAACACCTGAACATTTGTCTAATTGAGGTTCTCTACTGGTAGTAACACACACTGCAGCAGCCTGTGTGTAATACAGAGCAGAGGGGGGATGGAGGTCTGACTGCTGTGAATAATGGGGCTAGGGTGTTTGTGTGTGTGGGGAGGGGAGGGGCTTTTGTACATATCACAATGGTAGAGGAGAATCCCAAAGCTCTGCACAGATGCCCCAGTGAGGCAGGTAGCTGCCCTGGCCAGGGTGAGGGGTGCTGGGATAGGAGCGGCTGGGAGGGAGGGACCAGGGTCTGCCTAGCCTGTCTGATACCAGGGGCTGATCTGGGGGCTGGGAGGGAGGAACAACAGCCTGTCTGATACCAGGGGCTGATCTGGGGGCTGGGAGGGAGGAGCCACAGCCTGTCTGATACCAGGGGCTGATCTGGGGGCTGGGAGGGAGGAGCCACAGCCTGTCTGATACCAGGGGCTGATCTGGGGGCTGGGAGGGAGGAGCCACAGCCTGTCTGATACCAGGGGCTGATCTGGGGGCTGGGAGGGAGGAGCCACAGCCTGTCTGATACCAGGGGCTGATCTGGGGGCTGGGAGGGAGGAACAACAGCCTGTCTGATACCAGGGGCTGATCTGGGGGCTGGGAGGGAGGAACAACAGCCTGTCTGATACCAGGGGCTGATCTGGGGGCTGGGAGGGAGGAACAACAGCCTGTCTGATACCAGGGGCTGATCTGGGGGCTGGGAGGGAGGAACAACAGCCTGTCTGTCTGATACCAGGGGCTGATCTGGGGGCTGGGAGGGAGGAACAACAGCCTGTCTGATACCAGGGGCTGATCTGGGGGCTGGGAGGGAGGAGCCACAGCCTGTCTGATACCAGGGGCTGATCTGGGGGCTGGGAGGGAGGAGCCACAGCCTGTCTGACTGATACCAGGGGCTGATCTGGGGGCTGGGAGGGAGGAGCCACAGCCTGTCTGACTGATACCAGGGGCTGATCTGGGGGCTGGGAGGGAGGAACAACAGCCTGTCTGTCTGATACCAGGGGCTGATCTGGGGGCTGGGAGGGAGGAGCCACAGCCTGTCTGACTGATACCAGGGGCTGATCTGGGGGCTGGGAGGGAGGAACAACAGCCTGTCTGACTGATACCAGGGGCTGATCTGGGGGCTGGGAGGGAGGAACAACAGCCTGTCTGACTGATACCAGGGGCTGATCTGGGGGCTGGGAGGGAGGAGCCACAGCCTGTCTGATACCAGGGGCTGATCTGGGGGCTGGGAGGGAGGAGCCACAGCCTGTCTGATACCAGGGGCTGATCTGGGGGCTGGGAGGGAGGAACAACAGCCTGTCTGACTGATACCAGGGGCTGATCTGGGGGCTGGGAGGGAGGAACAACAGCCTGTCTGATACCAGGGGCTGATCTGGGGGCTGGGAGGGAGGAACAACAGCCTGTCTGATACCAGGGGCTGATCTGGGGGCTGGGAGGGAGGAACAACAGTCTGTCTGATACCAGGGGCTGATCTGGGGGCTGGGAGGGAGGAACAACAGCCTGTCTGACTGATACCAGGGGCTGATCTGGGGGCTGGGAGGGAGGAACAACAGCCTGTCTGATACCAGGGGCTGATCTGGGGGCTGGGAGGGAGGAACAACAGCCTGTCTGATACCAGGGGCTGATCTGGGGGCTGGGAGGGAGGAACAACAGCCTGTCTGTCTGATACCAGGGGCTGATCTGGGGGCTGGGAGGGAGGAGCCACAGCCTGTCTGTCTGATACCAGGGGCTGATCTGGGGGCTGGGAGGGAGGAGCCACAGCCTGTCTGATACCAGGGGCTGATCTGGGGGCTGGGAGGGAGGAACAACAGCCTGTCTGACTGATACCAGGGGCTGATCTGGGGGCTGGGAGGGAGGAACAACAGCCTGTCTGATACCAGGGGCTGATCTGGGGGCTGGGAGGGAGGAACAACAGCCTGTCTGATACCAGGGGCTGATCTGGGGGCTGGGAGGGAGGAGCCACAGCCTGTCTGATACCAGGGGCTGATCTGGGGGCTGGGAGGGAGGAACAACAGCCTGTCTGATACCAGGGGCTGATCTGGGGGCTGGGAGGGAGGAACAACAGCCTGTCTGATACCAGGGGCTGATCTGGGGGCTGGGAGGGAGGAACAACAGCCTGTCTGACTGATACCAGGGGCTGATCTGGGGGCTGGGAGGGAGGAACAACAGCCTGTCTGACTGATACCAGGGGCTGATCTGGGGGCTGGGAGGGAGGAACAACAGCCTGTCTGATACCAGGGGCTGATCTGGGGGCTGGGAGGGAGGAACAACAGCCTGTCTGACTGATACCAGGGGCTGATCTGGGGGCTGGGAGGGAGGAGCCACAGCCTGTCTGTCTGATACCAGGGGCTGATCTGGGGGCTGGGAGGGAGGAACAACAGCCTGTCTGATACCAGGGGCTGATCTGGGGGCTGGGAGGGAGGAACAACAGCCTGTCTGACTGATACCAGGGGCTGATCTGGGGGCTGGGAGGGAGGAACAACAGCCTGTCTGATACCAGGGGCTGATCTGGGGGCTGGGAGGGAGGAACAACAGCCTGTCTGATACCAGGGGCTGATCTGGGGGCTGGGAGGGAGGAGCAACAGCCTGTCTGATACCAGGGGCTGATCTGGGGGCTGGGAGGGAGGAACAACAGCCTGTCTGTCTGATACCAGGGGCTGATCTGGGGGCTGGGAGGGAGGAACAACAGCCTGTCTGTCTGATACCAGGGGCTGATCTGGGGGCTGGGAGGGAGGAACAACAGCCTGTCTGTCTGATACCAGGGGCTGATCTGGGGGCTGGGAGGGAGGAACAACAGCCTGTCTGTCTGATACCAGGGGCTGATCTGGGGGCTGGGAGGGAGGAACAACAGCCTGTCTGATACCAGGGGCTGATCTGGGGGCTGGGAGGGAGGAACAACAGCCTGTCTGATACCAGGGGCTGATCTGGGGGCTGGGAGGGAGGAACAACAGCCTGTCTGATACCAGGGGCTGATCTGGGGGCTGGGAGGGAGGAACAACAGCCTGTCTGACTGATACCAGGGGCTGATCTGGGGGCTGGGAGGGAGGAACAACAGCCTGTCTGACTGATACCAGGGGCTGATCTGGGGGCTGGGAGGGAGGAACAACAGCCTGTCTGATACCAGGGGCTGATCTGGGGGCTGGGAGGGAGGAGCCACAGCCTGTCTGATACCAGGGGCTGATCTGGGGGCTGGGAGGGAGGAGCCACAGCCTGTCTGACTGATACCAGGGGCTGATCTGGGGGCTGGGAGGGAGGAGCCACAGCCTGTCTGACTGATACCAGGGGCTGATCTGGGGGCTGGGAGGGAGGAACAACAGCCTGTCTGACTGATACCAGGGGCTGATCTGGGGGCTGGGAGGGAGGAACAACAGCCTGTCTGACTGATACCAGGGGCTGATCTGGGGGCTGGGAGGGAGGAGCCACAGCCTGTCTGATACCAGGGGCTGATCTGGGGGCTGGGAGGGAGGAGCCACAGCCTGTCTGATACCAGGGGCTGATCTGGGGGCTGGGAGGGAGGAACAACAGCCTGTCTGACTGATACCAGGGGCTGATCTGGGGGCTGGGAGGGAGGAACAACAGCCTGTCTGATACCAGGGGCTGATCTGGGGGCTGGGAGGGAGGAACAACAGCCTGTCTGTCTGATACCAGGGGCTGATCTGGGGGCTGGGAGGGAGGAGCCACAGCCTGTCTGTCTGATACCAGGGGCTGATCTGGGGGCTGGGAGGGAGGAACAACAGCCTGTCTGACTGATACCAGGGGCTGATCTGGGGGCTGGGAGGGAGGAACAACAGTCTGTCTGATACCAGGGGCTGATCTGGGGGCTGGGAGGGAGGAACAACAGCCTGTCTGACTGATACCAGGGGCTGATCTGGGGGCTGGGAGGGAGGAACAACAGCCTGTCTGTCTGATACCAGGGGCTGATCTGGGGGCTGGGAGGGAGGAACAACAGCCTGTCTGATACCAGGGGCTGATCTGGGGGCTGGGAGGGAGGAACAACAGCCTGTCTGATACCAGGGGCTGATCTGGGGGCTGGGAGGGAGGAACAACAGCCTGTCTGATACCAGGGGCTGATCTGGGGGCTGGGAGGGAGGAACAACAGCCTGACTGATACCAGGGGCTGATCTGGGGGCTGGGAGGGAGGAACAACAGCCTGTCTGATACCAGGGGCTGATCTGGGGGCTGGGAGGGAGGAACAACAGCCTGTCTGTCTGATACCAGGGGCTGATCTGGGGGCTGGGAGGGAGGAGCCACAGCCTGTCTGTCTGATACCAGGGGCTGATCTGGGGGCTGGGAGGGAGGAGCCACAGCCTGTCTGATACCAGGGGCTGATCTGGGGGCTGGGAGGGAGGAACAACAGCCTGTCTGACTGATACCAGGGGCTGATCTGGGGGCTGGGAGGGAGGAACAACAGCCTGTCTGACTGATACCAGGGGCTGATCTGGGGGCTGGGAGGGAGGAACAACAGCCTGTCTGATACCAGGGGCTGATCTGGGGGCTGGGAGGGAGGAACAACAGCCTGTCTGACTGATACCAGGGGCTGATCTGGGGGCTGGGAGGGAGGAGCCACAGCCTGTCTGTCTGATACCAGGGGCTGATCTGGGGGCTGGGAGGGAGGAGCCACAGCCTGTCTGATACCAGGGGCTGATCTGGGGGCTGGGAGGGAGGAACAACAGCCTGTCTGACTGATACCAGGGGCTGATCTGGGGGCTGGGAGGGAGGAACAACAGCCTGTCTGACTGATACCAGGGGCTGATCTGGGGGCTGGGAGGGAGGAACAACAGCCTGTCTGATACCAGGGGCTGATCTGGGGGCTGGGAGGGAGGAACAACAGCCTGTCTGACTGATACCAGGGGCTGATCTGGGGGCTGGGAGGGAGGAGCCACAGCCTGTCTGTCTGATACCAGGGGCTGATCTGGGGGCTGGGAGGGAGGAACAACAGCCTGTCTGATACCAGGGGCTGATCTGGGGGCTGGGAGGGAGGAACAACAGCCTGTCTGACTGATACCAGGGGCTGATCTGGGGGCTGGGAGGGAGGAACAACAGCCTGTCTGTCTGATACCAGGGGCTGATCTGGGGGCTGGGAGGGAGGAACAACAGCCTGTCTGTCTGATACCAGGGGCTGATCTGGGGGCTGGGAGGGAGGAACAACAGCCTGTCTGATACCAGGGGCTGATCTGGGGGCTGGGAGGGAGGAACAACAGCCTGTCTGTCTGATACCAGGGGCTGATCTGGGGGCTGGGAGGGAGGAACAACAGCCTGTCTGTCTGATACCAGGGGCTGATCTGGGGGCTGGGAGGGAGGAACAACAGCCTGTCTGATACCAGGGGCTGATCTGGGGGCTGGGAGGGAGGAACAACAGCCTGTCTGATACCAGGGGCTGATCTGGGGGCTGGGAGGGAGGAACAACAGCCTGTCTGATACCAGGGGCTGATCTGGGGGCTGGGAGGGAGGAACAACAGCCTGTCTGTCTGATACCAGGGGCTGATCTGGGGGCTGGGAGGGAGGAACAACAGCCTGTCTGATACCAGGGGCTGATCTGGGGGCTGGGAGGGAGGAACAACAGCCTGTCTGACTGATACCAGGGGCTGATCTGGGGGCTGGGAGGGAGGAACAACAGCCTGTCTGTCTGATACCAGGGGCTGATCTGGGGGCTGGGAGGGAGGAACAACAGCCTGTCTGATACCAGGGGCTGGGAGGCTGAGCATCTTGACTGGCTGCATCACTGCTTGGTATGGCAATTGCACCGCCCTTGGCCGCAAAGCACTACAGAGGGTGGTGCGGACAGCCCAGTGCATCACTGGGGCCGAGCTCCCTGCCTTCCAGGACCTCTATATCAGGCGGTAAACGGTACCGGAGCATCAGCTCTCGGACCAACAGGCTCTGAGACAGCTTCTAACCCAAAACCATAAGATTGACTATTTAGCAATTAATGGTACCCAAATTATTTGCACTGATGCTACATACACTCACTAGACTATACAGTGCATTCAAAAATTATTCACACCCCTTCACTTTTACATATTTTGTTACATTACAGCCTTATTCTAAAATTGATTAAATCAATCATTTTTTCCCCATCATCAATCCACACACAATACCCCACAATAACAAAGCAAAACAGGTTAAGACATTTTAGCACATTTATAAAAAATACTGAAATATTACATTTACATAAGTATTCAGACCTCTTACTCAGCACTTTGTTGAAGCACCTTTGGCAGCGATTACAGCCTAGAGTCTTCGGTATGACGCTACAAGCTTGGCACACCTGTATTTGGGGAGTTTCTCCCATTCTTCTCGACAGATCCTCTCAAGCTCTGTCAGGTTGGATGGGGAGCGTCGCTGCACAGCTTTTTTTCAGGTCTCTCCAAAAATGTCTGGGCTCTGGCTAGCCCACTCAAGGACATGTCACGATGCCTTCGCCCCAGTCTGAGGTCCTGAGCGTTCTGAAACAGGTTTTCATCAAGGATCTCTGTACTTTGCTCCGTTCATCTTTCCCTCAATCCTGACTAGTCTCCCAGTCCCTGCCACTGAAAAACATCCCCACAGCATGATGCTGCCACCACCATGCTTCACCGAAGGAATGGTGCAAGGTTTCCTACATGCGTGATACTTGGTAATCAGGCCAAAGAGTTCAATTTTGGTTTCATCAGACCAGAGAATCTTGTTTCTCATAGTCAGAGTCTTAAGGTTTCTTTTGGCAAACTCCAAGCAGTCTGTCATGTGCCTTATACTGAGGAGTGACTTCCGTCTGGCAACTACCATAAAGGCCTGATTGGTGGAGTGCTGCAGAGATGGTTGTCCTTCTGGAAGGTTCTCCCATCTCCACAGAGGAACTCAGGAGCTCTGTCAGAGTGACCATCGGGTTCTTGGTCACCTCCAATCAATTGACTTTACCACAGGTGGACTCCAATCAAGTTGTAGAAACATCTCAAGGATGATCAATGGAAATAGGATGCAACTGAGCTCAATTTCAAGTCTCATAGCAAAGGGTCTGAATACTTAATAAGGTAATTCCGTTGTTAGCGTTTTTTTGCAGGCCAGCATCCCGGAGTCGCCTCTTCACTGTTGAAGTTGAGACTGGTGTTTTGCGAGTACTATTTAATGAAACTGCCAGTTGAGGACTTGGGAGGTGTCCGTTTCTCAAACTAGACACTAATGTACTTGTCCTCTTGCTCAGTTGTGCACCGGGGCCTCCCACTCGTTCTATTCTGGTTAGAGCCCGTTTGCGCCGTTCTGTGAAGGGAGTAGTACACAGCGTTGTACGAGATTTTCAGTTTCTTGGCAAATTCTCGCATGGAATACGCTTCATTTCTCAGAACAAGAATAGACTGACGAGTTTCAGAAGTAAGTTCTTTGTTTCTGGCCATTTTGAGCCTGTAATCAAACCCACAAATGCTGATGCTCCAGATACGCAACTAGACTAAAGAAGGCCAGTTTTATTGCTTCTTTAAAATCAGCACAACACATTTCAACTGTGCTAACATAATTGCAAAAGGGTTTCCTAATGATCAATTAGCCTTTTAAAATGATCCACTTGGATTAGCTAACACAACGTGCCATTGGAACACAGGAGTGATGGTTGCTGATAATGGGCCTATGTAGACATTCCATTTAAAAAAACGTGCCGTTTCAAGCCACAATAGTCATTTACAACATTAACAATGTCTACACTGTATTTCTGATCAAATTTATGTTATTTTAAATGGATTTTTTTTTTCTTCCAAAAACAAGGACATTTCTAAGTGACCCCAAACTTTTGAACGGTAGTGTGTGATATATATATATATATGACAGTCAATTCGGAAAATTAAGAACTTTGAACGTTTCTTCAAGTGCAGTCGCAAAAACCATCAAGCATTATGATGAAACTGGATTTCATGAGGAAAGCCAAAAGAATGGAAGACCCAGAGATAATTAAAGTTAACTTATTCTCTGCAGCAGAGGTAACTGCACCACAGACTGGAGCCCAAATAAATGCTTCAGATTGTTCAATAACAGACATGTCTCACCATCACCTGTTCAGAGACTGTGTGAACCAGGCCTTCATGGGCAAATTACTGCAAAGAAACCACTACTAAAGAAAACCAATAATAAGAAGAGACTTGCTTGGGCCAAGAAACATGAGCAACGGACATTAGACCGGTGGAAATCTGTCCTTTGGTCTGATGAGTCCAAATTTGAGATTTTTGGTTCCAGTGCCCTGTCTTTGTCAGACGCAGAGTAGGTGAACGGATGATCTCTGCATGTGTGGTTCCCACCTTGAAGCATGGAGGAGGGGGTGTGATGGTGCTTTGCTGGTGACACTGTCTGGTTTTTATTCAGAATTCAAGGCATGCTTAACCAGCATGGCTACCACAGAATTCTGCAGTGATATGCCATCCCATCTGGTTTGCGCTTAGTTGGACTATCATTTGTTTTTCAACAAGACAATGCCCCAACATAACTCCAGCCTGTATAAGGGCTATTTGACCAAGAAAGAGAGTTATGGAGTGGTGCGTCAGATGTTCTGGCCTCCACAATCCCCCAACCTCAATCCAATTGAGATGGTTTGGGATGAGTTGGAAAAGCAGCCAACAAGTGGTCAGCATATGTGGGAACTCCTTCAAGACTGATGGAAAAGCATTCCTCATGAAGCTGGTTGAGAGAATGCAAAGACTGTGGAAAGCAGTCAAGGCAAAGGGTGGCTACTGAAGAATCAAAAATATATTTGGATTTGTTTAACTGGTACACATACATACCTACCTACACACTCCCACACACATTCACTAAATACGCAAATACATACACTTTTAGACTCATAATATGCTGCTGCTACTCAGTTCTTTATTTTACTCTTATTATCTATCCTGATGCCTAGTCACTTTACCCTGCTTTCATGTACCTATCTACCTCTAAACATGAATCTGGTATTCCCTGTATATAGCTTCATTCTGGTGTATTTTATTTTATTCCATGTGTTACCATTTTATTTTTAAAACTGCATCGTTGGGAAGGGCTCGTAAGCAAGCATTTCACGGTAAAGTCTACACCAGTTGTATTCGGTGCATGTGACAAATAAAATGTGATTTTATTTGATTCAGACTGCTTGCTTCTCTGCCTTGTTCTCCAGAGCAACGCCCCTCCCACCGACGACAGACACCCAGCAACAACCCAAAGTAGACTAGAGGGCGCTGCCAAAGCCCTTCACTAACTGACCCAACCATCGTTTCTCAGAGCAGAACAACAAAAAGTGGTTTAATCTAAAAGAGCATTACTTAAAATTTAATGAGCTGTTTTGGTGCATCTAAAATCCCCTTGTCCAAGCAACCACCACAGAGAAATACAGAGCAGAGAGGATAGACAGTGCTGCAGTCAGCCACTGCCTTTGTGCTGAAAAACTAGCTCAGCCTAGCAGAAATGGAGGGGGGAGGGGCGTTCTTGTGTGAGAGAGTGTGCGCGTATGTGCGCACAAGAGCAAAAAGCAGGCTGGGTTAGCCAGCTCCAAAACAATTCACTGAGTCAAATTCAAACAATACATTATCAGCAGATTGAATTTTCTCAAGTACATTAATTAAAAATCATGTACGTACGGGAGAGAGAGACTGAGATGGAGCCGGGGGTGGGGATGGGGGGGTGGGGTGAGAGAAAAAGAGTAGAGAAGCGGAGAGGCAGTCAACCCAGGAATCTGAATAAGACACGTGGGCACAGGAAGCTCTAGGCCCCAGAATAGCAACAGGAAATACGCCCAGGACACTGAATACTGCAACGACAGGCAGAGCAGAGAGAGAGGTTCGCAAAATAAGGCTGAGCCGAAGCTTATTTACACACACAGAGACAGAGGGTGATTCCTTACAAAACCAGGACAAAAATGTGGGGGTTTAATCACAAAATTGAATCTATAGAATGGTCCTTTGGAGGAAGGATTGTTAACATTTGTATCTAAAAGCATAATTTTGAAATAATCAACGTTAGCATATTTATGACATTTTGGCATTACCAGGCCTCCTTTAAGACTCCATGTTTTATGGAGTAGGTGCTACAAAGCAAACATTCGTGTCATATGAAGCTTTATATGGACTCCTGAGTGGCGCAGCGGTCTAAGGTACTCCATCTCAGTGCTAGAGGCATCACAGACCCTGGTTCGATCCCGGGCTCTATCACAACCGGCCGTGATCGGAAGTCCCATAGGGCGGCGCACAATTGGCCCAGCGTCGTCCGGGATAGGGGAGGGTTTGGCCGTCATTGTAAAATAAGAATTTGTTCTTATGTGACTTGCCTAGTTAAAAAAAAGGTTACATTTATGGCTTGCTCTGTAATAAGAGTAGTATTTTGATTTCAATAAAAAAATGATATTAATTTATTGAAAATATGGACATTCTGAATGGGGAAATGTTTCAACATCTTGTTGGACATAATATAATCTACAGGCTAATTGAAGTTCCATAGTAGGCTCTCTGCTACCTTTAGAGTTATGATCGGATGTGTAAACATTACCAACAGAGTGAATGTGAAAATCGATTTTTCACATTCTGCTGGTGATTTGCAGGATTTGCAAAGATGTAAAAGAAGGGTTGTGTTGGTTACATTGCCTACTATTCACATTTCTAAAATTGGCTAAACCAACAAAAGGCAAAAGAAAGGTTGGGGCTGAGTAGGGTGAGAGAGAAAAAGTGGTCCGGCCTAGCTAGGCAGAATGCGCCAGAGCTGTGTCGCACAAACAAGCTGTACTGCTGCAGACGAATAGAGAGAACTTGGAACATACACCATAGGTCATGGGGGCTGTTTGGGAGATGCGGGTGGTCCGCTAACAGTGATGCAAGCCACAAGTTCCTGTGTGATGGAATCTAAGGGTGGGGCCCAATTGGGTTTTCCTCTTGCACACAAACACGCTGGACAACACAGACCCTGAATCGTATAAGTTCTGAATCAACTACTTCAGATGAAATGCTTGTTAATGAGAAAAGGGGAAAAGCGGAAGGGAGGGATGAAAAGAGAGAGGGCGGAAAAACAACAGAGAGCGAGTGTGTGACCAACATGTGACCTTCCCCTCTCTCGCTCCTCCTCTCTAGTCCAGAGCTCTTTCAGTCAGTCAGTGCCCACACACCGAGTCCTTAGGATCCTTAGCAGCGGGGGCAAAAGACCAAGACCAGTGGGAGTGTCAGTGGGATTAGCCCCACATTGGGAGAGGGGTACAAAAGAAACTCTCAGAGGGCAAGGAGGAGATTAAAAAAGAGAGAGAGGGGGAAGACTTTCCCGGTCCCACAGAGGGCTGACATGGAGAGGAAGTGTCACTTCCAAGGAAAGTGAAAGAACTGCCTGACATTGACAAGACTGAGACCGCTACCGTCCCCCTCTACACACAGTGACAGACAGACACACATACACACAGTGACAGACAGACACACACACACACAGTGACAGACAGACAGACACACACACACACAGTGACAGACAGACAGACACACACACACACAGTGACAGACAGACAGACACACATACACACAGTGACAGACAGACACACATACACACAGTGACAGACAGACACACACACAGACAGACACACACACACACAGACAGACACACACACACACAGTGACAGACAGACACACACACACACACAGTGACAGACAGACACACACACACACAGTGACAGACAGACACACACACACACAGTGACAGACAGACAGACACACATACACACAGTGACAGACAGACAGACACACATACACACAGTGACAGACAGACACACACACATACACACAGTGACAGACAGACACACACACATACACACAGTGACAGACAGACACACACACAGACAGACACACACACACACAGTGACAGACAGACACACACACACACACAGTGACAGACAGACACACACACACACAGTGACAGACAGACAGACACACACACACAGTGACAGACAGACAGACACACACACACAGTGACAGACAGACACACACACACACAGTGACAGACAGACACACACACACACAGTGACAGACAGACACACACACACACAGTGACAGACAGACACACACACACACAGTGACAGACAGACACACACACACACAGTGACAGACAGACACACACACACACAGTGACAGACAGACACACACACACACAGTGACAGACAGACACACACACACACAGTGACAGACAGACACACACACACACAGTGACAGACAGACAGACACACACACAGTGACAGACAGACAGACACACACACAGTGACAGACAGACACACACACACACACAGTGACAGACAGACACACACACACACACAGTGACAGACAGACACACACACACACAGTGACAGACAGACACACACACACACAGTGACAGACAGACACACACACACACACAGTGACAGACAGACACACACACACAGTGACAGACAGACACACACACACACAGTGACAGACAGACACACACACACACAGTGACAGACAGACACACACACACACAGTGACACAGACACACACACACACAGTGACAGACAGACACACACACACACAGTGACAGACAGACACACACACACACAGTGACAGACAGACACACACACACACAGTGACAGACAGACACACACACACAGAGACAGACAGACAGACAGACAGACACACACACACACACACACACAGTGACAGACACACACAGTGACAGACAGAGACAGACAGACACACACACACAGTGACAGACAGACACACACACACAGTGACAGACACACACACACAGTGACAGACAGAGACACACACACACACACACACACACACACACACACACACACACACACACACACACACACACAGTGAGAGACAGACACACACACAGTGAGAGAGACACACACACACACACAGTGAGAGACAGACAGACACACACACACACACACACACAGTGACAGACAGACACACACACACACACACACACAGTGACAGACAGACACACACACACACACAGTGACAGACAGACACACACACACACAGTGACAGACAGACACACACACACACAGTGACAGACACACACACACACACAGTGACAGACAGACACACAGTGACAGACAGACACAGTGTTGTGTGTAGGTCTGGGGTTTTATGTGTCATAACTACATGCCTTGTAAATTATATTACAATATCCATATAACCCAGAGGACTTCAACCTATGCTCCTACAGTAGAGACCCCCTGACCCCTGTATGTCTCTGCCTGGAGCCCTCCCGAGGCCAAGCCGAGGCCTAGACGACCCAGGGTCAGAGCCACCTAAGCAGGGTTAAATCCTCTCTCTCACGGCCTGGAAAGATTCCCCAGACGACCTCACCTCGTGGTCATCTTGGGTTTAGGTCAGGACTTTGGCTAGGCCATTACAAAACTAAAATACTGTTGCTTTTATGACATTTGGATGTAGACTTGCTTGTGTTTTGAATCATTGTCTTGATGCATGACGGGACCCATGTAGTCCAAAAAGTTGGCTGACGTTTCCCAAAAAGCACCTGGATGATCGTCGAGACTCCTGGAAGTCAAAAGTGGAACTTATTGGATGACATGGTTCCCGTTATGTCTGGTGAAAACCAAAAACTGCCTTCCACAGAACTGAACTCATACCAACAGTCAGGCATGGTGGTGGTAGTGGGATGGTTATGGGGATGCTTTGCTGCCTGTGGGCCTGGACGACTTGCCATCACTGAAAGAACCATGAATTCTGCTCTGCATCAGAGAATGTCAGGCCATCCGTCTGAGCTGAAGTGAAGACAATGATACAAAACACACAAACAAAACATACAAACAAGTCTACATAAGAATGGCTGAAATGCAAAACAAAAGTTTTGGAATGGCCTAGTCAAAATCCAGACCTGTTGCAGCAGGACCTGCAATGAGCATTACATGCTCGAAAACCCACAAATGTCGCCGAGTTAAAGCAGTTCTGCATGGAAAAGTGGGCCAAAATTCCTCCACAGTGATGTGAGAGACTGATCAACAACTACAGGGAGCGTTTGGTTGCAGTCATTGACAGATAAAGGTATCCCAACTAGTTATTGGGTGTAAGGGGGCAATTACTTTTCACACTGGGGCATTGGGTGGTGCACAACTTTGTTTATTAAATAAATAAAATAAGTATCAGCACTGTGTTATTTGTTCACAAATGTTCCCTTAATCTAATATTAGGTTTTGATTGAAGATCTGACAACACAGTGTCAAATAAAATAAAGAGTTAAAAGAAGAGTGTGGTATGTTGAACACAGAGCGAGAGAGAGCGAGAGAGAGAGAGAGAGAGAGAGAGCGAGAGAGCGAGAGAGCGAGAGAGCGAGAGAGCGAGAGAGAGTGTTTGCAGTTCCGTTAGCAACCTGGCTGAAAACAAACGAGGAACCAGCTCAACTCGTCCATCTGGTTTCACCCTCGCTGCCTGGCTGTTTTTCCATTTTCTCATGCTGGTTGTTGTTGTGCTACCAGGGCTTGACTACCGTCTGTCAGTTAGTCGTGTGAATTCCCACAGGAATATGCAGCAGACAGTAACACTGGTTGTCAGCACCTGGATCAAACAGACCAGTCTGCATGTACAACGGCTGAGGAGGTGTTGCCTTGCTAAAGTTAAATAAATTCACCATAAATGTTTTTGGTGAAACCAAATGGAAATTTCCACATTGTGTGAACAATTAAGTTTTTCAAAAGTCTCATTATAAAAGGCAGTAGACCCAAGCTATCCTAAAGCTACCTACCTGACGTCGCACAATGATAAACCACCAATGTGCTCTGTTCTGGTTGGGCTATCATTTGGCATTGGCTAAGGCAACACTGGCTTTATGATATGGCTGAGGCCATCAGTGTTGTATCTCCACTGTTCTGGCTGAGGTGTTAGCCAGCCAGCCGTGTGTGTGTGTGTGTGGTGTGTGTGTGTGTGTGTGTGTGTGTGTGTGTGTGTGTGTGTGTGTGTGTGTGTGTGTGTGTGTGTGTGTGTGTGTCTGTGTGTGTGTATGGCTGAAAGGCAGCATGGCTAAAGTTGGCGGGACTAATCTGCACACTCTGTCATGTGCACTCCACGGGGAAGGTAGGGGGAGGAGGGGGCGGCAAGCAATGTGGAATCTGCTTGTCCAGACCTCTGCCAGATGAATGGCTCTCATAGCCAATCACACAAAGCCGATGGGGGGAATCCCCAGGAAACACAACCTCCTTGGCCAATGGCTGAGTCCCGAGATAGATAAATAAATAGGATAAATAATAGAGGGAAACACATCCTAAGCACGTGTTGCTCAATCGCTCCCCCTCTCCCTCCCGCCCTCCCTCACTTTCATTATATCTCATTAACGATCTCATTTTTCACTTTCTATCCCTGCCGCCTTGAATTAGGTCATATGTGTTCTCTGTTGGAACCTATAAACAACCACAGATACTGACTTCAACGGGAGTGTTAAGCTCTTTCACACAGAGAGAGAAGTAGTGAAAGTTCTACACCCTTTCCTTTCATAATCCAGTATCTTTGAATTAGCATTTGCTAATTAATTAGGGGTGAAATAAAAAGGTCAATTTCAAAGTGAAAAATATCACATATAAATCACCTTTTATTTACCTAATGAACATGTTTTCACCTGCTTCTCGAGACAGGTTAAATCACCTTTTATTTACCTAATGAACATGTTTTCACCTGCTTCTCGAGACAGGTTAATTGTGCTTCAGTAAACGTGGCCTTTTACTCAACTCGACTCCTCTGTTCGTCCCACAGCTCCACCAACCTGCCCTTTCTCCTTACCTCTCCTCTCAGAAACCTGATCCACCGATACTCCCTGCAGTGTGAAGGGAACGCTCACGTCAGAATAACTGTCAACCCAGGAGAGAGTCTATAAAGACCGTGACGTGTGTGTGTGTGTGTGTGTGTGTGTGTGTGTTCCAGCTTATTACCATGTGAACAGTCAAGGTCAAGTCAGCCAGCAGCCAGTTCAACAGAGGGGGCTGGGCCGGAGGAGATGCTGGGAAAGAGGTCTGCTGTGTTGACAGCCAGGGAGGTAGTGTTTGTTGTAGTGGTAGGATGATAGAATGTGTGTATGTACGTGTGTATTGAGTGACGACCGTTAATGTGTTGGGAGGGCTCACCGGTAAGCTAGAAGGCCGTCCCTGCATGCTGTCCTCTGCTCCACTCTTTGTGGAAGTCATGGGCTGGTTGGAGGGGGGAGCGCTGGACTGGGAGCTGAATGAGTCCTGGGAGAGCTCCTAAAGAGAGAGGGAGGAAAAACAGATGACTGTCTGTAGACTGAGGAACCTGACGTGTAACCCTGCCGACTTACGTTAGCTCCCAAGCTAATGCCTAGGTCTTAGTTCAACGGGTGGGTGGTGTTTTACCTGCGGCGGAGGTGGAAACCGCTGGAAGGGCGACTGCTGCAGGGGTGGGGTCTGGGAGTAGGGTGAGGGCTGGCCCTGCTGAGACTGACCCTGCTGCTGTGGGGGTCCACTGTGACCTGGAGAGGGGTGGTGGCCCTGGGGGCCTGGGGAGGGCTGATGGCCTGTGGGTGGCTGCTGCCCACCATGGCTGGGGGGAGGCTGGTGGCCTGGAGAGGGCTGGTGGCCTGGGGGTTGTTGGTGGCCCGGGGGTGGCTGGGCCTGTGGAGGGGCCACCCTTTCTTGCTGCTGTAGGGGTCCTTGCTGCTGCGAGGGGAGCTGCTGCTGTGGAGGCTGCTGCCCTTGGGGTCCTTGCTGCTGGGGGTAGCTGGGCTGGGGGCCCTGACCCTGAGGCACGGCCTGGCCCTGCTGGGGACCCGGCTGCTGCTGTGGTCCCTGGTTGTAGGGCGGCTGGATCTGAGGTGGACCCCCCTGTGGAGGCCCTTGGCCCTGGGGATAGGGGCCGGGGGCCCCAGGCTGGCTGTGTTGGGCTGAGGGCTGACCCTGGGAGGGGTGGACCTGCTGGGGGTAGGGGGACTGCTGCTGACCAGTGTGTGGTGGGGGGCCATGCTGGCCGTAGTAGCCCTGGCTCTGCTGACCGTAGCCCCCTGGACCCTGCTGCCCATAGCCGGTCATCTAGAGAGGACAAACAGCAATGTAATCACAGATTTAGAGTCTTTACAATCTATATCAGGGGTCTCAAACTTATGGTCCGCGGACCCATTTAATGCAGCCCACTGCATTAAAAAAAGTGGGGGGGGGGGGGAATGGTTGAGTCCCCTGGGCTACTTAAAGACGCGGTTATTTTAGTCCTATTGAGACCAAGATAACTTTTACAAGGAAGCCCTGTATACACATACAGTTGAAGTCGGAAGTTTAAATGTATTTGGCTAAGGTGTATGTAAACTCCGTTTTTCACATTTCCTGACATTTAAACCTAGTAAAAATTCCCTGTCTTAGGTCAGTTAGGATCACCACTTTATTTTAAGAATGTGAAATGTCAGAATAATAGTAGAGCTTTTATTTATTTCATCACATTCCCAGTGGGTCAGAAGTTTACATACACTCAATTAGTATTTGGTAGCATTGCCTTTAAATTGTGTAACTTGGGTCAAACGTTTCGGTTAGCCTTCCACAAGCTTCCCACAATAAGTTGGGTGAATTTTGGCCCATTCCTCATGACAGAGCAGGTGTAACAGTCAGGTTTGTAGGCCACCTTGCTCGCACAAGCCTTTTCAGTTCTGCCCACACATTTTTTATAGGATTGAGGTCAGGGCTTTGTGATGGCCACTCCAATACCTTGACTTTGTTGTCCTTAAGCCATTTTGCCACAACTTTGGAAGTATTCTTGGGGTCATTGTCCATTTTGGAAGACCCATTTGCGACCAAGCTTTAACTTCCTGACTGATGTCTTGAGATGTTGCTTCAATATATCCACATCATTTTCCCCCCTCATGATGCCATCTATTTTGTGAAGTGCACCAGTCCCTCTTGCAGCAAAGCACCCTCACAACATGATGCTCCCACCCCCGTTCTTCACGGTTGGGATGGTGTTCTTCAGCTTGCAAGCTTCCCACTTTTTCCTCCAAACATAATGATGGTCATTATGGCCAAACAGTTCTATTTTTGTTTCATCAGACCAGAGGACATTTCTCCAAAAAGTACAATCTTTGTCCCCATGTGCAGTTGCAAACCGTAGTCTGGCTTTTTTATGGCGGTTTTGAAGCAGTGGCTTCTTCCTTGCTGAGCGGCCTTTTAGGTTATGTCGATATAGGACTTGTTTTACTGTGGATATAGATACTTTTGTACCTGTTTCCTCCAGCATCTTCACAAGGTCCTTTGCTGTTGTTCTGGGATTGATTTGCACTTTTCGCACCAAAGTACGTTCATCTTTAGCAGACAGAACTCATCTCCTTCCTGAGCGGTATGATGGCTGCGTGGTCCCATGGTGTTTATACTTGCGTACTATTGTTTGTACAGATGAACGTGGTACCTTCGGGCATTTGGAAATTGCTCACAAGAATGAGCCAGACTTGTGGAGGTCTACACATTTTTTTCTGAGGTCTTGGTTGATTTCTTTTGATTTTCCCATGATGTCAAGCAAAGAGGCACTGTGTTTGAATGTAGGCCTTGAAATACATCCACAGGTACACCTCCAATTCACTCAAATGATGTCAACTTGCCTATCAGAAGCTTCTAAAGCCATGACATCATTTTCTGGAATTTTCCAAGCTGTTTAAAAGGCACAGTCAACTTAGTGGAATTGTGATACAGTGAATTAAGTGAAATAATCTGTCTGTAAACAATTGTTGGGAAAAATGTATTGTGTCATGCACAAAGTAGATGTCCTAACCGACTTGCTAAAACTATAGTTTGTTAACAAGAAATTTGTGGAGCAGTTGAAAAACGAGTTTTAATGAGTTTCAACTTCCGACTTCAACCGTTATTAACAAAATACAATAAATTGATTTAAGAAAAACAATCAAATTCAGCGGTTAACATAAAACATGTATTTTCACACATTAGGCTATATTAAATAAGATTAAATAAAAACTCTTTAATAGCTGCCCTTTAAAACGTCACTTGGTGGTCTTGCGAGGCTTTCCTGTACGTAAAAACACTTACAACACAGCACATTGGTGTTGTATTGTTCTCTGGTAACTCGAAAGAGCAGCTGACCTTGCCCAGCAAGTACAGTGAGGGAAAAAATGAAAACAAAACCGTGTGGTGTCTAGCAGGGCACTTACCCTCTCAAGGACTCAAAGAAAACATGAGGAGTTGCAGAAAAGACCTGCATCAAACCCACCTGAAGTGGCGGTTGTGTGAGAGGTAACAATGAGACAGGACTCGTCTTCTCTACAGGGTGCTTTGAACACCAAACAGGCCTGCGTGTGACTGTCTATCAAACTAACAGACCCATTTAAGCGGTGACTGCATGGAAGTGTGATGATTGAGAGGGTATGATGATCGAGAAAGAGAGCGAGCAGGACCAACAGAAAAACTTCACCAACCTGTTGTCCGTATTGCATGCCACCCATGCCACCGGGGGTGCGTCCCTGCATGCCCATGGGGTATCTCTGAGCCCCTGGGGGTCCGTAGCCCTGGCCTGGGTAGGAGGCACCCTGTTGAGCCCCTGGAGGAGGAGGGCCCTGCCCCTGCTGCTGAGAGTAGGGGTTGACTCCACCGTACCCCTGGCCTCGCATCTTCCCTGCCTGGTCCATAGGGCTGGGGGGCTAGAGAGAGAGAGGGAGAGAGGGAGAGAGAGAGAGAGAGGGAGAGAGGGAGAGAGAGAGAGAGGGAGAGAGGGAGCTAGTAAGAAACCAAACATAAGACATTCATACGGTTATTTCCATCTTTAACAAACATTATAATAATTTGAACCAACTGAACTTATTAAAATGTGATCAATTGTACACAAGCTAAGTAAAATATATATTTTTTAAAATAAAAAACAAACTGCATGAGATCTCACGACGGTGTCCCATAACTAAGCCATGCCACCGGTGGGAAAAGTGAAACCTATGAGGGTATAGCTAAAGAATGCTAACAAAACACGATTAGTTTCCCACTAAAAAAAACTTGGCCATGAATGAATGAGCCCAGTCTATCCTCCCTCCATCCCTCCGCCAGGAGATCAGAATGCCAGCGGGAGGATAAAGTTACTTTCTGACGTTGGGGAGTGTTAAAGTTCCTAGGAAAATAATCTGGAGGAAATGGAAGTGTCCGTCTGTTTGTGGTGGCTGGAGGCCTGCCCACCTCTCAGCTGGAGGACTGGAGGGGAGAGAGACATCATGGGAGAGGAGGCCTGACCTTGGCTGCACGTGGGGTGTAGTGGCGGGGGGAGCGTCTCTCACACACACACACACACACACACACACACACACACACACACACCCAGTAACGCGTTGAACACACCGACAGCGTCATTGCACAAAATGGTTACGCAGCATCATCTGGATATGTGTGCAACTAAAGTTCAACAATCACCTTCTGCTACTATTTCTGTCAAGCCGTCTACACATACAGTTTGACGCATACCTTTCATAAATCAACGTATGCACCACACCACGAACGTACTGCAACGCAATGCTGCAAGACAAACGCAGCGTTTCATTGGAAATGAATGTCATTCTGGTGTACCAAAATGCAACGACGCTGTCGGTGTGTTCGAAGCGTCAGTCTGACTGGACTGGTGGAATACCACCAGCAGTGTTTCCCCTACTACTGAGAGCTGAGGGCGGATAGTTGGTATTGCTCCACTCTTATCTGCATTGTTGGAAAAGGACCCGTATGAAAGCATTGCACTCTTAGTCTACACCTGTTGTCTACGAAGCTTGTGACAAATAACACCTGATTTGACTTCAATACCTGTTGTTTTCTTATACATCTGAGCCAGTCTGCCTCTTTTCATGTAAATGCCACCGGCGCCGACCGCCAGCATACAATCAGAGAGAGGATGCTAGTACAGAGAGAGGATGCTAGTACAGAGAGAGGATGCTAGTACAGAGAGAGGATGCTAGTACAGAGAGAGGATGCTAGTACAGAGAGAGGATGCTAGTACAGAGAGAGGACAGAGAGAGGATGCTAGTACAGAGAGAGGATGCTAGTACAGAGAGAGGATGCTTTGAAGTACCAGGCAGCAGCACCTTGAGCCCCTTGGACCCCAAGACAGGTGGGCAACACAGACACAAGGCCTTCTCACTGCTTCCCACGGTTATTCCTCCGTCATGTTTTCCTCTGCCAAACCAAACCTCAGTCCCTGGTTATAGGAAGACAACCATAGTGTATTTATAGCCCAGACCAGAGAGGAGGGAGAGGGCAGTGTGCCTGAAACGTAACAGGTCCCAGCTGTATGACGTTTGAACCTGGGCCAGAGACTGGCTCCTCTCCTCTCTTCTTTTCCTGCTTTAATAACGCCGTTTTGGCACCGTATGAATGACACTGGCGGTATGTGGGAGAGGCTCGGGAACTGGTCCCATGGGGGGTGGGGTCAGCATACGGAGATAACACATTCATCCACTCCACATTTTACCTCCAGCCGGCCCAGCCACCCACAGGGCAGGCCTCTCTCTCCAGGGCTACCCCAGGTTCACAGACAGAGAGTATGTGTGTTACTATACTCCCCTGGGTCATTACAGGACCCCACCACAGGGAGGTATTCTCCTGTGACCGCACTTTTAACCCCGTCTGTCTCGGAGTCTGACTGGATGTGCAGAGGCAGCCAGCCACACAAATACTGTCTGCAACCACTTTCAAGTTTGACGTATTAAAATGGTTTTATTCATTCAAATGAGGTAAAAACAAAATCACAGTCATTAGTTTACCAGCCTCACAGGGGTGTCATCCAACCCCAGTCAGGTGACTGACCATCCTCTATACCATTCTTTCATTGATCGGTTTACTAGCAAGCATTTCCTTATATTGTTGAAGTTGTTCAAATGTCTGACACACACACACACACACACACACACACACACACACACACACACACGTCCGAGGCCCTCAGGGATCCCCTTGAGGCGTGTGAGAGAGAGAGAGATGCGCGTCTTTTCATTCTCCTGGATGGAGGTCAAGGATTGTTATGGCATTCTGCTCCTTAACTCACATATGGAGTACTGTACAACTGAGCAACAGTCTAGTGACGGAATGAAACGTGTTGCTTTGAATAGAATTACAGACACACGAAGGTTGGTATTTCAACGTGTCATAAATCAATTGATGTCCTCTACTTTTTCCGCCATGATTAATTTTACAATAGCCGTTAATAAATCCTACAATTTTCATATTTGTCTCAAACGATTAATTTACACACAGAAAAATTACTGGTGCTACTGTAGGTACGCCTAGCATTAGCTAGCACTAGTTGGCGCTGCCTGCACCAAAACAGCGGTATTTTTCATCCTATAGCTGGTTCTTCATCTTTTTTTAAATAGTGAGCCAACAGGTTTTCAGCATTCCCTGACTGATCAAACCTTGTTTTATCACGCTCCCTCGTCTCTCTACAGCAGACATATGGTGAGCAATATGTTTGGAACATCAAATCGCAACACATGGTGTCGGCACCGAAGTATCGTGATATGGTATTGTGAGGTCAGATGAGTTTGCAGAGGCATGTTTATTGTTGTTGTGAAGCCTTCGGTCTGAGTTCATGTGCAAGTGTGTTCACTTCTAAACTGACTGGTGAGAACCACAGTAAAAAGACAGCGGCTGGAGACGTTCAAAGGTTTATGACAGACAGAGACTCTCTCTCTCCCTCTCTCTCTCTACCCCACACGGTTCTCTCTCCCTCTCCCTACCACACACGGTTCTCTCTACCCCACACGTGTTCTCTCCCTACCCACGCGGTTCTCTCTCCCTCTCCCTACCCCACGCGGTTCTCTCTCCCTACCCCACGCGGTTCTCTCTCCCTACCCCACGCGGTTCTCTCTCCCTCTCCCTACCCCACGCGGTTCTCTCTCCCTACCCCACGCGGTTCTCTCTCCCTCTCCCTAACCCACGCGGTTCTCTCTCCCTCTCCCTAACCCACGCGGTTCTCTCTCCCTACCCCACGCGGTTCTCTCTCCCTACCCCACGCGGTTCTCTCTCCCTACCCCACGCGGTTCTCTCTCCCTACCCCACGCGGTTCTCTCTCCCTAACCCACGCGGTTCTCTCTCCCTCTCCCTAACCCACGCGGTTCTCTCTCCCTCTCCCTAACCCACGCGGTTCTCTCTCCCTCTCCCTAACCCACGCGGTTCTCTCTCCCTACCCCACGCGGTTCTCTCCCCCTACCCCACGCGGTTCTCTCCCCTCTCTCCCCCTACCCCACGCGGTTCTCCCTCTCCCTACCCCACGCGGTTCTCCCTCTCCCTACCCCACGCGGTTCTCCCTCTCCCTACCCCACGCGGTTCTCCCTCTCCCTACCCCACGCGGTTCTCCCTCTCCCACGCGGTTCTCCCTCTCCCTACCCCACGCGGTTCTCCCTCTCCCTACCCCACGCGGTTCTCCCTCTCCCTACCCCACACGGTTCTCCCTCTCCCTACCCCACACGGTTCTCCCTCTCCCTACCCCACACGGTTCTCCCTCTCCCTACCCCACGCGGTTCCCTCTCCCTACCCCACGCGGTTCTCTCTCCCTACCCCACGCGGTTCTCTCTCCCTACCCCACGCGGTTCTCTCTCCCTACCCCACGCGGTTCTCTCTCCCTACCCCACGCGGTTCTCTCTCCCTACCCCACGCGGTTCTCTCTCCCTAACCCACGCGGTTCTCTCTCCCTCTCCCTAACCCACGCGGTTCTCTCTCCCTCTCCCTAACCCACGCGGTTCTCTCTCCCTACCCCACGCGGTTCTCTCCCCCTACCCCACGCGGTTCTCTCCCCTCTCTCCCCCTACCCCACGCGGTTCTCCCTCTCCCTACCCCACGCGGTTCTCCCTCTCCCTACCCCACGCGGTTCTCCCTCTCCCTACCCCACGCGGTTCTCCCTCTCCCACGCGGTTCTCCCTCTCCCACGCGGTTCTCCCTCTCCCACGCGGTTCTCCCTCTCCCACGCGGTTCTCCCTCTCCCACGCGGTTCTCCCTCTCCCTACCCCACGCGGTTCTCCCTCTCCCACGCGGTTCTCCCTCTCCCACGCGGTTCTCCCTCTCCCACGCGGTTCTCCCTCTCCCTACCCCACACGGTTCTCCCTCTCCCTACCCCACACGGTTCTCCCTCTCCCTACCCCACACGGTTCTCCCTCTCCCTACCCCACACGGTTCTCCCTCTCCCTACCCCACACGGTTCCCTCTCCCTACCCCACACGGTTCCCTCTCCCTCTCCCACACGGTTCTCTCTCCCTCTCCCTACCCCACACGGTTCTCTCTCCCTCTCCCTACCCCACACGGTTCTCTCTCCCTCTCCCTACCCCACACGGTTCTCTCTCCCTCTCCCTACCCCACACGGTTCTCTCTCCCTCTCCCTACCCCACACGGTTCTCTCTCCCTCTCCCTACCCCACACGGTTCTCTCTCCCTCTCCCTACCCCACACGGTTCTCTCTCCCTCTCTCTACCCCACACGGTTCTCTCTCCCTCTCTCTACCCCACACGGTTCTCTCTCCCTCTCTCTACCCCACACGGTTCTCTCTCCCTCTCTCTACCCCACACGGTTCTCTCCCCCCACACGGTCCCTCTGAATATCAATTTCAATTCAAGGCCTTTATTGGCATGGGAAACACATGTTAATATTGTCACAGCAAGAAGTAGACAACAAAAATGAACAGTAAACATTACACTCACAGAAGTTACAAAAGAATAAAGACATTTCAAATTTCATATGGCTATATACAGTGTTGTAACAATGTGCAAATAGTTAAAATACAAAAAGGGAAAATAAATAACATACGGGTTGTATTTACAATGGTGTTTGTTCTTCACTGGTTGCCCTTTTCTTGTGGCAACAGGCCACAAATATTGCTGCTGTGATGGCACACTGTGGTATTTCCCCCAGTAGATATCGGAGTTTATCAAAATTGGGTTTGTTTTCAAATTCTTTGTGCTTCTGTGGGAAATATGTGTGGCATACATTTGTCAGGAGATTAAGAAGTGCAGCTCAGTTTCCACCTCATTTTGTGGGCAGTGTGCACATAGCCTGTCTTCTCTTGAGAGCCAGATCTGCCTAGAGCGGCCTTTCTCAATAGCAAGGCTACGCTCACTGAGTCTGTACATAGTCAAAGCTTTCCTTAAGTTTGGGTCAGTCACAGTGGTCAGGTATTCTTCCAATGTGTACTCTCTGTTTAGGGCCAAATAGCATTTTAGCTTGCTCAGTTTTTCTGTTAATTACTTTACACATTGGAAATAATTACCTTTTTGTTTTCTCATGATTTGATTGGGTCCCCCACACACACACGGTCCCCGATGCTCCTCACACAGTCCCCCAACGCTCCCAGCACTCTGCCCCCCTCTCCACCACCCTCTCAAACATTGTCCCTCCCTTGCTCTCTGCCCAGTCATCTAATCAATTGCTGTAAGGAAACTCCTCCCTCCTTTCTTTCCTCTTTCCCCCTAAAACTAAATAAATGCAATTAGCACATGGCTAATCTGCATAGAGGAAAGCCAGAACACTCTTGGCCTTTGAGAGTGGTGGAAGGGTTGGGGAGGGACTGATGATACTGGTGCTGTGTGTGTGTGTGTGTGTGTGTGTGTGTGTGTGTGTGTGTGTGTGTGTGTGTGTGTGTGTGTGTGTGTGTGTGTGTGTGTGTGTGTGTGTGTGTCGCGGTGGACTCAAACAGATGGGCTTGGGGCAGACGATAAACAAGTCCTGCTAATTTAATCCGCCACATGGCCTAGGATCTACACAGACTATTGTTCTGTTGTAAAGCCCTGCACACACTGACACACTCACTCAGGTGCCCCCCCGCACTCAGGGGCCCCCTTAGACGGCTGTCACTGTCACTTACACCCCATGACTTCATGGTTGGCTTTGAGTATATCAAACAAGGACGTTAAAGGTACTTAGAACGGCTACTTCGAGCCAAAGAAATAACTTGCAAACCTACTGAATAGGCCTAATCCCATGAGTGTTCACACATGCTAAGGAAAAATAATACTCTTGCTTTCACAAAAGTGTATGAAGAGAGGAGCAAGAACAACCATAAGAACACTTTCTATACCAGTATGTCGGTCTTCATCCCTGTTCCCCTGACTATCACAGGCCTAAAGCAAGAGTTGGTGAAACACTTTACAAACTAACGCAACCGCTAAGAAAAACAACGTCCATTAACAGCCTGTTGATTTTTAAAAGAAAACATTACGTCTGGTGGGCCAAATAGTCATTTGTCTGAGCGGGTCTGCAACCATCCATATCAGTTAAAGAGCTAAATGTAAACAAAAGGAAAGTTAAACCCATGCCATGTTCTCAATTAGCCACTTTCCTTCCCACCATATCGGCTGGCCTGCCACACTTACAACAACAGTGGTTAGAACTCCAAGCTGACCGCTACATGACTCTGGAATAAAACAAGAAACACACCTCTCCTGCTTGCTCTCCTAGGGTCTGAGCACACACGGACAGAGTCTGAGGCACCACACTACTATCACAGCAGTACACACACCCAGATATTCCTCCAGCTGTTCGCAAGAATTCTAAAGATCTACAGAACAAAACTACAGGTCGTCACACATCCCACAGATTAAAAACGCTTCATTTCAACCCCGTTGGAAGCTAACGGGGTGAAACAAGGTTACCAGGCCTTAAGTTCTGAGCCTAAAACCTACATAAAATATGGGAGGCTCTTATGATCACCATTCTCTTCCCTGTGAGCTGATCTTGTCCAGAGGGGCCTAGTCATTTTCTTCATTCTGGCCGGTTGCTTTCACTTGGCACCGGCCCAGAGGGTCACAGGATAAATCACCTGAATGTTGAACTCTGCTATTAGACTAGATAGGCTACCCTTCTTCAAATGTAGTATTAACCAAATATTGTCTGCAAAGTACTGTCTGGCTTAGGTTGAGAGAAGAACAAAGCGGTCGCCTTCACACACTAAACAATATTACAAATTGTCTGACGTTCTTCTATCTATTCAGCGACAACAAATAATTCCCCCATTTGACAGAGTAAATGGGGCGGCAGGGTAGCCTAGTGGTTAGAGCGTTGGACTAGTAACCGAAAGGTTGCAAGATCAAATCCCCAAGCTGACAAGGTAAAAATATGTCGTTCTGCCCCTGAACAAGGCAGTTAACCCACTGATCCCCAGTAGGCCGTCATTGTAAATAACAAGTTGTTCTTAACTGACTTGCCAAGTTAAATAAAGGTAAAATAAATAAAATTGTATTTGTTCTGACTTTTTCCTTCTTCTATAGGCAGCATATTAGGTCAATGATAGAAGATATTGAACAAGACCCTCCACTGCAGAACATTAACCTGTCACTGTCAGACCCATCTTCTAGCCAGATCACCATTCCTGACCTGAAGAGAGGCTAGGGGTGCTGGTGTTTGGACGAAGGAAGAAATGAAACAGGCTCACGCCATAGAGTACAACCCAAGATTAAAATAATTTGGCTTTTTGATTGGCCAACCAGCGTCCCACCTCTGCTCGAATTTCACTGGCCACACCATTGTCACCAACCAAGAAGTGAAGACATATAAGCAGCTAATAAGGAATTATTTTGGCTTAGGTTTAGGGGTAATGTCATGGTTAGGGTTAAAATCAATGTGGCCGATTAGGCTAACCTTTATTTTAACCCGTAGAGTGGGCCTGTTTTATGCATCAGCCAAAGAGGTAAGACAATCCCATGACGTCCCAGCCATATGGCCACAGGTCAGATGATGTGCTCAGTGTTTATAATCAGCCTGACTATCAGCCACAATGACCACAGTGGCCAGGATGACACCTTACGATAATAAGTGTGTCACTCAGTCACTATACTACCATTTACATGCCAGAAATAACCATCTGAACAAAGCCAGCGGGGCCAAGCCAGGCAGGCAGAGAGGAACAGAAGGTGCTTAAGGAACTGACTGGGTCACAAGCCTAACCCACTAACACTCTTAGTCACACAACACCTGACTGGCGGTGATGTCATTCCCCCTAGTCTCAACTGACTCAAGTACCGGTAGTTGGTCACCGGTATAGGTAAGCACGCCTCAGAGGGGGAGCAGAACTGTTGGACTGGTGAATTTGCACATCCAGTACTTCAAATGGAACGAAGCACCAACAGTTAGCTATACACACACTTCGCTAAGCCATAGTTAGGCCTGAGGCATGCAAATTCTGGGGTCGTGGAGAGGTTGATGCATGGCGGGAGATAAACGCTGCAGCCTGCCACACCTACACCTGGACTACATGCTGGTGGAGGCTGAGACCCAAGGAGAAACGGTACTAACCGGTTTCAGAAGAAGAAAATGGCAGTTGCCTTGCCCTACCAGTAACTGTACCATTTAACTTTAACCTGGTCAATGATGTTATTCCCCAAAATGCATTGCAAGAAAACCTTCAAACGTCTGCTTTCCCACCCTTCATGAAGCCAATGGCATTTTACCACAGAGAGCTAGCCTGAGTCCTGAGCAGAGCTGTGTATGAAACGCTGTGAGGTACAGTAAGAATCTACCTACCCCCCCAGAATCAACAACAGACGACATTCCCCCCTCAGCAGCCACACATTTAAAGGTTAACCTGTTTCTCCATAAAACACACAATACTTTATGAAAATAAAATGTGCAGCACCAGGCTAGCTTGGAGAGAAGCATATTCGTACTCTAATCTAGCGCACTTTAAAACATTTTTTTTTTTTTTACAATTCGATGCTTTAATTAGCTGTACATTCCAACCTGGACCAGAGTAACAGCCCAAGTTTGACATTTTGTCCAAACATGGGGAGACGAGGAATTTGACGACATTTTCAATGGGTTTGCCCTTGTTTTTGTGTGTGTGTAGTCTTAAATAAATACTAGCATTTAAGTTTTAAGCTGCACACCTTGTATGCGTCACCTAGTGGTAGACCACTAACATGGTCCCAATCCCATACCACTGCTCTAAGGGCAGTGCTCTAAGGGCAGTGGCTGGTACAAGTACAAGAAGAAGAGTGAATGATTTGAGGATGGGAAAAACAGGTAAAAAGTGAACTGATGAAGGCAGGTAACAACGGTGGACACAACGTGTGGAATGAGAGAATAACGTAGGGTCACAGTAAAAAAATGAAGACGAGAGACTATCCTTCGTTTGCACCACCTGCTAGACTGTTGTTTCAGGGATGGAGAATGACTTCAGTACTGTGTTACTGAAGAGAAGAGACGGATGGCTGGTGGCACGTGGAGCAGGTCACTGAGAGAGGATCCTCCTGAGGCTTCTGCCACACAGGAACACAGACACACACTGCCAAGGACACACACACACACACACACACAGGCAGCCAAAGATCATTCACAAAAACACCCTCCCCCCAGGGTATCACTGACACTCTTTCTCCCACACACACACACACACACACAAACAGAGTGTTGTGAGGCAGCGTGCTGTCCTGGCCGTGTGGCTAATCACTACTCAGCACTGCAGACAGAGAGGGAGAGAAATTAGCGGAGAGAATCTTTGAGTGCACAGCCAGAATACAGTAGAACACACCTCCTGTCCAGTCCACTGGCTACACAGCACACCACAGTCCTCACCACAGTCCCCACCACCTCACCGGCTACAGCAGTGTTTCTCAACTCTGGTCCTCTCCAGTACATCTTGGTTGCAGAGATTGACAACATTCACCTTAAAAATCAGTAATCATGCTCCTATCAATATTTACCTATAAGATTCCACAAACTGGAGAAGTCATCACCCGTCAGTATGGGCAGGCAAGTTCATAGTGCAGGGAAACAGACCAAAGCCGGCCGAACGGAGACTTCACTTGGACTTTGGTCCACTATCACATCAAGGCCCTCAGTCAAACGTCAATACCACAGACAGACACAACCTTTCTGTAGCTGAATGTGCTGTGTGGATGACTACCATATGTCCACGTTTGTAGATACTATTATTTCAAGGTTTTTATTGTCACAAAGTAAATGGACACTAACCAGATTTGATTTCAGCCTGACGCGCGGTTCTCTCCCAGAAAAGGACTGGGTCTGTTTGTCGGCAGAAAGAGTCAACCGTTAGGCTAGGTTTTACAACAAAAAGGACCAATTAGCTCACTGATATTAGGTTAGACATCTATCACAGCTTCATCTTTGCCTCAACCGATCTTAATCAAGCAATTGGTTTCTCCATCAATCAATACATTTATTAATTAAAAGCAACATTTGTCACAAAGTGATTTGCCGTAATTGGGACTAGACCTCAAAAGAGCGAGCACAGCAGAAAGGAAAAACTATTTTGCCATCTACTCCAAGTCCCACAGTCTCAGCACCACCCCCCTAACCTGGCCATAGAGCAGGGAAATACAGTGGTGAACTCTGTCCACAGATCTATAGAAATACATGAACTCCAAATACAGAAACAACTGAAATGCATTAAAAGTCAGTAACATAGTGATACTGTAGCCTAGGCAGGCACAGCAAATGAATGAAAAGGCATCTAGGAAGCTGAGGAGAGGCAAAGGCATTTCTATTCTGGTGTAACAACCGTTGGAGCATGCGTTTATGTGAGCAGCACAATTCAAGAATAACATCTGTCAATCACAGATCGGATTTTAACAACATAACTTGTTTTAACACAAGGCTCTCAGAGGAGATTGCCACTTGAAACTGCATAATTCTAATTTCTTCGAATCTCCAGCATCTCCACATGCAGAACCGTGGCTGAATGAATCACAGATTGCAGTCCTGGGTATTAAATTGTCCACTACACAGCCTGCATACAGGAGAATTAGCAGGAGTCCGCAAACACCTGAGAGAAAGAACAAACTTTAATGAAGGCAAACTTAAATCCGTTTTACCTCATTTCTACCAGCATGTCACGTGCAACCTGAGGGAGAAAATAAACTCTACACCACCTTTACTCGACACAGAGACACGTACAAAGCTCTCCCTCGCCCTCCATTTGACAAATCTGACCAGAATTCTATCCCCCTGATTCCTGCTTACAAGCAAAAACTAAAGCGGGAAGTACCTGTGACTCGCTCAATACGGCAGTGGTCAGATGACGTGGATGCTAAGCTACAGGACTGTTTTGCTAGCACAGACTGGACTATGTTCCAGGATTCATGCAATGGCATTGAGTATATGACCGCAGTCAACGGCTTCATCAATAAGTGCATTGACAATGTCATCCCCACAGTGCCCGTACGTACATTTCCCAACCAGAAGCCATCGATTACAGGCAACATCAGCACCGAGCTAAAGGCTAGAGCTGTTGCTTTCATCGAGCGGGACACTAATCTGGATGCTTATAAGAAATATCGCTACACCCTTAGACGAACCATCAAACAGGCAAAGCGTCAATACAGGACTAAGGCTCGGAGATCGTCAGATGTGGCAGGGCTTGAAAAATATTACGGATTACAAAGGGAAACCCTGCAGTGATCTTCCCAGTGACGCGAACCTACCAGACGAGCTAAATGCCTTTTATGCTTGCTTCGAGGCAAACAACACTGAAACATGCATGAGAGCACCAGCTATCGCAGATGACTGTTTGATCACGCTCTCCATAGCCAATGTGATCAAGACCTTTAAACAGGTAAACATTCATAAAGGCACGGGGCCAGACGGATTCCCAGGGCGCGTACTCAAAGCATGCACGGACCAACTGGCAGGTGTCTTCACTGACATTTTCAACCTCTACCTGACCGAGTCTGTAATACCTACATGTTTCAAGCAGACCAACATAGTCCCTGTGCCCAAGAACACCAAGGTAACCTGCCTAAATGATTACTGCCCGTAGCACTCACGTCAGTAGCCTGAAGTGCTTTGAAAGGCTGGTCATGGCTCACATCAACGCCATCATGCCGGAAACCCTAGACCCACTCCAATTCGCATACCGCCCCAACAGATCCACAGATGACGCAAACCATCTCAATCGCATTCCACACTACCCTTTCCCACCTGGACAAAAGGAACACCTATGTGAAAATGATGTTCATTGACTACAGCTCAGCGTTCAACACCATAGTGCCCACAAAGCTCATCACTAAGCTAAGGACCCTGGGACTAAACACCTCCCTCTGGATCCTGGACATCAGACGGGCCGCCCCCAGGTGGTAAGGGTAGGCAACAACACATCTGCAACGCTGATCCTCAACACTGGGGCCCCTCTGGGGTGCGTGCTTAGTCCCCTCCTGTACTCCCTGTTCACCCACGACTGCGTGGCCAAGCACGACACCAACACCATCATTAGGTTTGCTGACGACACAACAGCCTGATCACCAACAACAAGACAGCCTATAGGGAGGAGGTCAGAGACCTGGCAGTGTGGTGCCAGGACAACAACCACTTCCTCAATGTGAGCAAGACAAAAAGGAGCTGATCGTTGACTATAGGACAAGGAGGGCCGAACAGTCCTCCATTAACATCGACAGGGCTGAAGTGGAGCAGGTCGAGAGTTAAGTTCCTTGGTGTCCACATCACCAATGAACTATCATGGTCCAAACACACCAAGACAGTTGTGAAGAGGGCACTACAACACCTTTACCCCTCACGAGACTGAAAAGATTTGGCATGGGTCCCCAGATCCTCAAAAAGTTCTACAGCTGCACCATGGACAGCATCCTGACCGGTTGCATCACTGCCTGGTATGGCAACTGCTCGGCATCTGACCGGGAGCTGCTACAGGGGGTAGTGCGTACGGCCCAGTACATCCCTGGGGCCAAGCTTCCTGACATCCAGGACCTATACACTAGGCGGTGTCAGAGGAAGGCCCAGACAATTGTTAAAGACTCCAGTCGCCAAAGTCATAGACTGCTACCGCACGGCAAGCGGTACCAGAGTGCCAAGTCTAGGACCAAAAGGCTCCTTAACAGCTTCTACCCCCAAGCCATAAGACTGCTGAACAATTAATCAAATGGCTACCCAGACTATTTACATTGACCCCCTCCCCGTTTTTACACTGCTGCTACTCGCTGTTTATTATCTATGCAGTCACTTTACAAATTACCTCGACTAAGCTATACCCACGCACATTGACTCGGTACCAGTACCCCTTGTATATAGCCTCGTTATTGTTATGTAATTTTCTTGTGTTACGTGATTTGATGATTAAAAAAAATATTTCAGTTTATTTAGTAAATATTTTCTTAACTCTATTTCTTGAACTGCTTTGTTGGTTAAGGGCTTGAAAGTAAGCATTTTATGCTAAGGTCTACACACACCTGTTGTATTCGGCACATGTGACAAATTAAATTTGATTTGATAGTGTCTTTAAGACAGGTATTCCACGAGGCATCATGCGAGTCTCTGGGGGGAGAATAATAAAACGGAATAATTAAAATGGTGGTACAGTAATCGAAGAGGGTAATGAACCACCGAGCTAACCAATAACTTGTTTAAAATGTTGATTTAATGTTCTATAATGTTGAATATTATATTTAGGGCTAACAACTGCAAATGACAATTGCCAAGAAACAGAAATCAACAAATTCCATCTAAACTTCAATGGATAGAAATTACAAATAGGCCTTGCTATTCAATATTCAGGAGGTCAACGCTATAGCTAGCCTACACGTGGTTGATGATATTCTAAAACTGGAATACACCATTCGTCTGTTGACATGGTTACACACTATGCAGCATCACATGTGAAAGTAATCATAGTAACCCAGTGAACAAAGCAGTGACACTTGGCTGACACCTTGGCTGCTTGTAAACACTACAACTACTGCAGCCATTAGATTCTCCTCACAGAACACAAGTCAGATTCTCCTCACAGAACACAAGTCAGATTCTCCTCACAGAACACAAGTCAGATTCTCCTCACAGAACACATGTCAGATTCTGAAACCCACTGTAGAACCACAGAGCACCAGTCAGATTCTCTCAAAGAATACAACACATTCTGAAACACACTGCAGAACCACAGAACACCAGTCAGATTCTCAAACAGAACCACATAACTCCTGTCTCTCCTCTACAAGATTATCCTAGATCAGCTAGGAACACTATTCTAGCATGGGGGAAACAGCCACACCTACTCCCTCTGCTGTTCCAGAGTCAGCACTAGAGTTCTGCCACATCTCCAATCTGCCTGTGGAGCAGTACATGCATGTAGAAGTATGAACACAGTATTTTTGCATGAAGGCTACGGCTGAGATTTTACCTAAATGTACACTAAACAAATTTAGCTGTACTGTATTATTTGAGTGGCAGGCAATACAGTCATCATGCAAATCACTGCAGAGGGACTTACACAACATAGTGTTCAATGAAACCACCCATAAAGTATATTTTGCACACTGTTATTTTATTTAGCATGCTTGGACACACGCATTACAGCTGAAATGTAGGCCGCTGCATGCTGACCACAATACAAATACATATTTTGCTTGCATATCAAGTAGGCTGTATGTCATGCATAGACGGTTAAACAGGCTAAAGCGCGTGAATAATATGCGTAATGTCATCTTGACACTGCCAGGGTACATGAGCTGATGTGGGTGATTTCTACAGCGTTACATTGGACGCAATTACAAATGGCCAGGAGCAGGGGATGGGGAGCCAATCAGATCTCAGCTAGCATGTCAACCTAAGACCAACTGTCTCCTGGCTTTGACAGAAGGATTTTACCTCCATAATTCAAATCCCAAAGCAAAGCAATCTGCTCGTTCTCAAATCACTGGCCGTGTTTACTACCGGTACAGAGACAACTCCGGAATACAGGGGCAAAATATAACGTCTCTCTATCGTTAACTACAACGTAACAATCATCAGAAGATACAATATAACAAGCTGGCGGGGAAAATGTTGCAACTGAAGGATAGTTATTTGCTACATTTACAAAACGTCGACCACAGTCAGGTGTACTTTTAGATATACCATCCGTTCTGCTTGCTTCAAACAAACTATTCCAATATAATCTTACGTCATGTGTCATTTACATCTTGCCGTTTAAAATAGGTGTGAAAGCTTGCAACAAACTTCAGGGCTACATGGAGTGGATATAACATACAAATACAATTTGCAGTGATTCGTTAGCTACATAGCTAACGTTAGCTGGAGAAATAACTGTCATTGCGCTTTATACAGTACACGCTTTGCTAAGAAAGAAAAATACACATTTAGCCTTCCAATTTCTCCTCTCAAACTTGTCCCCTTTGCCCCTGACCAGGCAGAAGCTTCACATCTTTACCAGCTCGGTGAGTTTGGTATTTTAGCACAGACGTGGCTTGTTTCTCAGTTTAAATACTCTTATAGGAGGTGGTGTAAGGAGAAAACAGAGGCAGCCATTTTAGAGAGCTACCTAGCTAAGCTACATAGGCAATGGCTGTTCCATTGCAACCCTTCACTGCTACACAGAGCTGTCTGCAACTTGCTCAAAGTGCACCAGTACTGAGAGAAAAGTTTACCTGGTTTCTGTTCAGAGGTCCCGTGTTCCCAGGTCCCGTGTTTCCTGGACTCATTGGAGGCGGATGGTGGGTCCTTTGTTGCCAACCCGGATGGCCCCCACCATACTGACTGCTGGCCATATCTGCTGCTCCCTTGCTAGCCCCTTCCTGGTTACTATAGTCTCCTTGTGGGTAATTCTGGTAGGTCCTAGTTGAGCTGGGAGACGTTAGGAGCTGATTTAAAGTCGGGGTAGACGTGGGTTGTAGGTTTCCTATGTTATACCTCTGATTATTGTACGAGGCAGCCATAGCTGTAGTTCCGCCTGCTGGCTGTTGCTTGCCTGGCTGCCCCCCAGCCGCTGGGGGCTGGTTATTACGCGGGGAATTCATGGCGTATCCTTGGCCCTGATAAGAAGTCCGGTTCGGGAAGGGGCTGTAGTTGTTAAAATGGTTGGGGAAGCCGTGCTCGTGTGAGTTGGGCGGGTATGGGTCCATCATGTTACCTGGCTGCACTGCCGGCCCCGCTGCAGCTGCCATGCCAGGGCTTTGTTGTCCGCCATGTTGATGAAAAGGGCCCCGGCTGTAGTGCTGGTTGTAACCGTAAGGAGGTGGAGGGAATGAGCCCTGGTGGTGATGGCCCATCCCGGGGTGGTTATTCCCCTCCGGTCCCCCAGTATCATTCTGGTTGTTATTATTATTCACCCTGGACGAATTCCCGTTCCCGTTCTTCATGTCAGGCTCCCCTCCTCCCCCTACATTTCCAGCATCGGCCCCGTCCTGCAGATCCTTCTGTCCCGGAGATCCGTTGTCAGATCCCGGTTCCTTATTTACATGTTGTTTCTCTCCCGGTACCGACTCCTCCAGTGGGTCCCGATCCGGCTTTTTAAGTTCGGATGGCGGGCTAGTGTTGAGAGTGGCGACGCTAGCGACCTGCGCGGCCATGATATCCCTCTGCCTCTCACAGCGAGTCACTCACAATCGAGCTCTCTGAATAGCATTGAACATAAATACAATTGTTTATAACAATGTACCCGTGTCCCGGATCATTCCCCCTACCTCCGGACCGAATCCGGCATCCACTCCCGTCTCCGATTCGACTGGAAAGTTACTGGAAGAATATAAATAAGGATCCAGGGAATTAAATTAACCAACAGAGAATGTGGGAAGGCTTCTCTTACAGAACGAGAGTGTGAGCAAGAAACCGACCAAACCAGCACGAGGCTCGGCGAGACACAGCCATTTTACTGAAGCGTTCAGATGAACGCAAAACACGGAGCGGATTCAACCAGTAGGTAGGAGGCGACTAGGCTACAACAAGCAGGGATAAAGGATGTATTTTGTTTATTTTGAAGGGGTTATAGAGCTAGTCCTAGAGAGACTATAGCAGAACATGATAAATAATGTGACATATAAATGGAACATAATTCATAACATTCAGCATTTCGGCTATTTTGTGGACAACCACATAATCTGTACATCATAAATTATTTCCATTACAGGCTATATAGATTTGTCTTAAAGCTTCAATCTGCATAGTTATAATGCATTTAGTTTTCATTTTATACAGAGTAGACACACATATGAATATGTTACTGGGAGACTATATAATTCTACACACAATATAAGTCTATGTTTATAATTGCATCGTATCAACAATATATTCACACAGTTACAGAGTATTAAGATTGGGATTGACTCCTGCCATGTGCTGAGAGAGAACGAAAGAACTAGCATAAGCAGAGGGCTTGATATGTGGAGAGGAAAGCAATAAATTACAGTGTGTGTGTCTGTGTGTGTGTGTGTGAGAGAGAGAGTGTGTAATGTTTACTGTACATTTTTTATTGTTTATTTCACTTTTGTTTATTATCTATTTCACTTGCTTTCGCAATGTAAACATATGTTTCCCATGCCAATAAAGCCTTTTGAATGGAATTGAATTGAGAGACAGAGAGAGAGAAAGAAGGATAGAAAAGGAAGAAGGATGGGGGATGGACTGAGCCAGTCACAGAGCAGGAAGTGAAGATAAAAAAAAAAGAGAAAAGCAGAGTGAGAGAGAGAAAACAAAATTGAAATAGAAATTGAGAGAAAACAAACAGTGTAAGCCACTGAGAAATCCTACATATAATGCTATATCTAAAGCAAAATTAACCGTTGAAAATCTGTGTGTGGTTTCGTAGAATAGCCTATAGGATAAATCAAGAGGAGATTTTGAGAAAGAATAAAGTAAATAATCAAATGACAACAGCCACGCTCTCCTCTTCCCCACTCTGCTGCTCTCCCTCTCTCTCTCTCTCTCTCTCTCTCTCTCTCCCTCCCCACCCCCTCTCCTCATTCTCTCCGCCTGCCTGCCTGCCTCGTGTTCTCTCCTAGCAGCAGCAGCCTCTCTCTGCTTGCAAAAGCAGCAGAACTTTGCTATCAGCGCGTGGGGGATGGGCAGCGCAGGCACAGCTCAGCACAGCCCTTTTCTCCTCTACAATGCAGGGCTTTCTGGCGACGAGTTACAGCGGCCAGGCTCATACTACTGACTAGCATTGGAAAGGGGGATCCCCTTAGTTTAAGTTTTGTTTCGTTTTTTTTTCTCTGAAATGTGCATTAAGGGAGGAAGGACAGACAGGCTGTAAAAGGAGGGAGGGAGATGTGGGGGTGGGGGCCAGAAGCCTGACTGACTATATTGGCTAGGGAGGGAGGAGTGTTGCTGTGTGCTGCTAGAATATAGAGAGAGGCAGACAGAGGAGAGGGGGGGTTGGGATCTTTCTTTTTTTTCTTTTCAGCATAAACTTGGTGCTTATCATAAGGGGGCCCTGTCTATTTTTTACCCCTCCTGTCCTATTTTCCACCCTCCCCCCATTCACTGATATTATAGTCTGTTACACCTGGTTTTAAATATATTTTGTCTGCACACTTCTTTTTGGAATTAGTCCTAATGGAGAGAATCATCTCTGTAGTTGTAGGGACTCATCATTGTCCTCACACTGAGAACTGCTCCTTAGTGGGTCATAGAGCTCACCGTACTCGTTCCTCTGGTTGCACACACACACACACACACACACAAACACACACACACACCGTATAATATATCTGTATTTATTCTGCTACAGTATTAGTAGCTCACGTTAAAACTAAATTAAACGTAAATATACTTCTAAATGACAAATCATTGATAATGCAACAAATTCATATAGTGATTTGTGTAAGACAAAGGCACTTTAGACATTATTAGTCTTCATAAAGTATTCTTTAGACATTATCAGTCTTCATTAAGTATTCTTTAGACATTATCAGTCTTCATAAAGTATTCTTTAGACATTATCAGTCTTCATAAAGTATTCTTTAGACATTATCAGTCTTCATAAAGTATTCTTTAGACATTATCAGTCTTCATAAAGTATTCTTTAGACATTATCAGTCTTCATAAAGTATTCTTTAGACATTATCAGTCTTCATAAAGTATTCTTTAGACATTATTAGTCTTCATAAAGTATTCTTCAGACATTATTAGTCTTCATAAAGTATTATTTGGACCATTTGAATATAGAAAGATTCACTCCAGATACCCACTCAACTGTCATGACCCAGAGGCAAACACTCTGCTTTGGATGGAACTTCTACAACCATCCTCTAGGCATTATAATCTCAGGTCATCAGCCACCTGAAATAAAACTGGTTGAATCAGTTGTTAAAATGACATTATGAAATGTTATGAAGACTACTTAGATTGGACTCCTTACACAGTCACATCTGTCCTAGGATGGGGATGTAGGAGTATTTACTCTGTACCCCACCGTGTAGCTGACCATGATGCATCACCCCAAGCCTGGTGGCCTGAGTTCCTCCACCATCACCACGGATACAGACCTGGACACATGCCAGGGGAATACAGCCAGGAACTACTTTTTCTTTTGATATCAAGTATTGATTGGAGGCCTCTACGAAAAAACAACAACAAACCAACAATGCATCAAGGAAAAGCATTATTTCAAAATGTTGAGTAAATGGTAGGGCGATGGGAGAAACATAATGCTATGATAACAAATATGTATAATGTGAAGACATTGGTTGGAATGAATGATAAGAGATTATTCAAATGTATTTATGCAATTGTCAGCAAGAGGGCCTCCACTCAGTATTTCCTCAGCATCACAGGCCTTTACTAGGAGAGTATACAAAAGAAGAAGCACATTGCTGGAGAATGCTCTGTTCTGGCGTCCACCATCCACAGTTACAACCCCTAACCGTGATCCAAAACTTAACAATGCATCCTTCCAACCACATACACTAGACTGAACTGTAAATAATACGTACTCAATATTCATCATCATGAAATCAAATCCAAATTCTTCAGTCTTTTTTATGAGCTGAAAACCCACACCAATCTGAGTGCAACATCGTTGGCCAATAACATTCTGCAGTTCCTTCCAAAGAGTAAGTGATTTAACAAAGTTCACCCAGAGGCCTTGTTGAGGCATTCATTGTTAATTATTTTTCAGTCTGTGTCATAAAGCTATAGAGACGTTTTTGTATAGTACATTTATTTTTCTCTTTTTTGACCCAGACGTGCGATGGTAAAAGTGTCAGTCTTGAGGAAGTTAATTGATGACAGATCATTGAGAAGTTTTTTTAATCCCCAGAGATCTAGTCTGGGAATGGAGCCATTTGATCGCCAAGACAACCCAATTATGTGGAGTGGAATTTCTTAACAAGACTGGAGTTGAGTTTGGAGTGACTGGGAGACACACACACACACACACACACACACACTTGCATTCATTACTGAAAAAGCAGCCCCGCATGTTCAGCCCGCCAAATATACATACTCCCACAAGCACAAAGAGAGAGAGAGAGAGAAACTTACATTCCCTCAACAACATGCTGTCATAGACGCACATGCTCACAGTAAATGTCAGGGACACTCCCACACAAGGCCTGCCACACAGGCTTGCTCACACGTGCACAAACACACAGACCCAAACACACACACAGACATAAAATAAGATGCACACAAAGTGCAGTTGGGCTGTGTCCAGTTGGTTGCCAGGCAGCAATAGAACACATAGTCTGGAGTGTGCATAGGAAGGAGGGAAGTACCACTTTGAGAACTGTCCAATGGCTGTCTGGTTTACTCCCTGTAGGATAATGTACATAAGAGCTCAGACCTGCATACGTGTATACCCAATTCAAATACTTAATCTGTTTTAAAAAAGGAATACAATGCATCATGATGATATTAGAAACAGGTTATTATCAATGATATCATCTCTTGGTTAGTATTCTCAATCTCAGCACTAAATAACTCACACCAAAAAGAGTTTGATTTGATACAACGAAATCAAACCATGTGTGTTTTTACCCTCCAACACACCAGCAGCTTTTATCACCAGATACTAAGCAAACATCAAATCCCTATCATAGAAAACAGTGTGAGGCTGCTAGTATTCTGTTTTCAGTCAGAGATGGAATCCTCTCAGCTCCTAATGTGAAAATAGGCTAGGACACACACACACACACACACCTCCGCGCATCCTGACAGGCTTTCACAACAAAGCTAATAGGACATATTCAGTTTAGACCAGTGTACTTTTATCTGAGAATGACTTTTTCTCTGAAGTTATCATTTGCTTTGGAGCATTTCTGATGTATTTTCATTCTTGAAAATCCCTGAGTATTGTGTATGAAAACTGCAGTCACACACACAGGTTGGAACACAGACAAGCATGCATGCACACACACCTCTCTAAACATTACATTTCTCTCACTGTGTGTGTGTGAGAGAGAGAGGTCTGGGGTCCACTCACCAACCAAGAATTCACAAAATGGGACAAACACCAAATTGAGACTGTGCATGCAGAATTCTGCTAAAATATCCTCAGTGTAGAACGTAAAACACAAAATAATGCATGCAGAGCAGAATTAGGCCAATACCCGCTAATTATCCAAATCAAGAAAAGATCCGTTAAATTCTACAACCACCTAAAAAAAAATGATTCCCAAACCTTCCATAACAAAGCCATTACCTACAGAGAAATAAACCTGCAGAAGAGCCAATCCCCTTATTGCGACACAATCCCCTTAGTGACTGGTCTGCTGGTGCCATCATGGGTTGGAGCCTGTTCTGCCACTCTCAGTGCCTGAAGTCAGCGCAGCCTGCTCCGGGACGTCTTCCTTGGGGCTCGGAAGTTGCCGCCATTGCCGGTACTCCGTCATTCCCGCGGAGTACCAGGACCTCCGGGAGGTGTTCGGTAAGGCCCGGGCCACTTTGCTTCCACCGCACTGACCCTATGACTGCGGGATTGACCTTCTCCCAGGCATCACTCCGCCCCGGGGACGACTGTACTCTCTGTCGGGTCCGGAGACCTACATTGAGGACTCCCTAGCTGCAGGGTTCATCCGTCCTTCTGCCTCCCCCGCCGGCGCAGGGTTCTTCCTTGTGGAGAAGAAGGCCAAAATCCTGCTCCCGTGCATCGACTACCAGGGTCTCAACAACATCACGGTGAAGAACCGCTACCACTCAACTCCTCGGCCTTCGAGCCACTTCAGGGGGCCACCGTGTTCTCCAAGCTGGACCTACAGAACGCCTACCACCTGGTGCGGATACGGGAAGGGGACGAGTGGAAGACTGCCTTCAACATGGCCAGCGGTCACTACGAGTACCTGATCATGCCATTTGGCCTTACCAACACCCCTGCTGTGTTCCAGGCTCTGGTTAATGATGTTCTCCGCAACATGTTGTACTGGTTCGTCTTCGTCTACCTCGACGACATCTTTGTGTTCTCCCGCTCCGCCCAAAACCACGTGCTACACATCGGACAGGCTCTCCAACGCCTCCTGGAGAACCAGCTTTTTGTGAAAGCGGAGAAGTGTGAATTCCATTGCTCCACCTTCCCCTTCCTGGGTTACATCATCACTGCAGGTAGTGTACAGATGATCCCAGGAAGGTGAGAGTAGTGGTGGATTGGCCCCAACCTACGTCCAGGGTGCAGCTGCAACGTTTCCTGGGATTCAACTTTTATTGGCGCTTTATCCGAGGTTACAGCACCCTGGCTTCCCCCCTGACTGCACGCACCTCTCCCAAGGTTCCGTTCACGTGGTCCCCAGCTGCTGACCGGGCGTTCCAGGATCTCAAACACCGTTTCACCACAGCTCCCATCTTGGTTCATCCTGACCCGTCCCGCCAGTTCGTGGTGGAGGCCGATGCTTTGGATGTCGGATTGGGGGCTGTCCTGTCCCAGCGTTCTGCCCTGGACCTCAAGTTACATCCCAGTGCCTTCTTCCTCCATCGCCTCAATGCCACAGAGAGGAACTATGATGTGGGGAATCGTGAGCTTCTCGCGGTGAAGATGGCATTGGAGGAGTGGAGGCACTGGCTGGAGGGGGCGGAACATCCGTTCATTGTGTGGACCAACCACAAGAACCTGGCACTCAGCTGGGGGATAGGGAAGCAGGTTCATGAGGCGCAGCATTCCCAGCCAAATCCCGGGGAGGGCCCAGATAACCGGATGTTTGTTCCTGACACGGTCTGCTCCTCGGTCCTGGAGTGGGCACACTCCTCCAGGCTTGCCTGCCACCCGGGCTCCTGTCGGACCCTGGCCTTTGTGCGAGAACGCTTTTGGTGGCCTACCATGATTCCTAACGTCTCCGTGTTCGTCGCTGCATGCATGGTCTGTGCGCAGAACAAGACTCCTCGGCAAGCTCTGGCTGGTCTGCTTCAACCTCTGCCTGTCCCTCACCGTCCCTGGTCTCACATAGCCCTGGACTTTGTCACGGGTCTCCCCCCATCTGATGGCAACACCGCCATCCTGACAGTAGTGGATCGGTTTTCCAAAGCTGCTCACTTCATTCCTCTCCCCAAGCTACCATCTGCAAAAAAGAGACTGTCCAGCTCATGGTGCAGCACATCTTCCCGATCCATGTACTCCCAGTAGACATGGTCTCCGACCGGGGTCCTCAGTTCTCTTCCCGGTTCTGGAAGGCGTTCTGCACATTCACTGGGTCGTCGGCCAGCCTGTTCTCTTGGTTCCACTCCCATTCCAACGACCAGTCTGAGCGAGCTAACCAAGACTTGGAAACGACACTTCACTGCCTGGTCTCCGCCAACCCCACCACCTGGAGCCAGCAACTAGTGTGGGCCGAATACGCCCGCAACACCCTTCCTTGCTCTGCCACGGGTCTCTCGCCCTTTGACTGTTCCCTGGGCTATCAACCCCCACTCTTCCCTGAGAAAGAGGAAGAGGTCGGCATACCTTCGGCCCAGACATTTATCCGCCTCTGTCATCGTACCTGGAAGAGAGCCCGGTCAGCCCTTCTCAAGACCACCTCCAGGTATCGACAACAAGCGGACCACCACCGGACCCCGGCCCCCCTGTATCGTCTCGGGCAGAAGGTATTGCTGTCCACCCGGGATTGTGAGTGTAATGTTTACTGTTCATTTTTTATTGTTTATTTCACTTTTGTTTATTTCACGTGCTTTGGCAATGTAAACATATGTTTCCCATGCCAATAAAGCACCTTAAATTGAAATTGAGAGAGAGAGAGAGAGAGAGAGAGAGAGAGAGAGAAGGAAGGGTACCCCCAGTCTAAACAAAGCACAGAGCAGGGTTAAGAGCACTCACAAAACATGGTGTCCTCCTCACAAGGACAGAGAAGTGCTCCAGACAGTCTTTCAACAGGGATTAAAAGAGAGAGAGCAGAGAGAATGGAGAGAATCATCTCTGTAGTTGTAGGGACTCATCATTGTCCTCACACTGAGAACTGCTCCTTAGTGGGTCATAGAGCTCACCGTACTCGTTCCTCTGGTTGCACACACACACACACACACACACACACACACACACACACACACACACACACACACACACACACACACACACACACACACACACCCACACACACACACATACACAGTGCAGCTTGTTCCACTGGTGACAGAACACTCAGTCGGTCCCTGACAATCCCACTGAGCACGCTGTCATGAGAAGGGGACTCCGCAGTACCAAAATAAAGATGAGAGAAGGACTGATGGGCAGCACAGAGGAGTGTCAGGTAAAGAAAGAAAAAACATCAACATAAAATGGACCATTTTGTTTGGCTCATGTAAAACAGACACGGCAGTCATTAGACTGCTTGGTTTCTATATGGTACACAGAGAGGAAAACTGATTGAGGAGCCAGGACAGTAATCAATGGTAGGGGACAAAGGAGTTGGAGTTTGTTGTGTCGAAGAAAGACCTGTCCATTGAGGGGACGGCCGGCCAGTTGGACTGGTCAGGCCGGGCTGGGCAGTATGAGTGATGTGATGCCAAGCTGGACATATTGACACAGTGCAGATTGAATAATTGAGCTGCCAGTTTTAGAACAGCCCTTGAAGCTGTGCAAATCAATCTGAACCATGACAGACTGAGAAGATGGATCAGACCGCTCGTTGCCCACCAGAGAAAATACAAAGAATCTATTTAGTTTAGGCTTTGATATTGGTTAAAATTCATCTTAAGATTTTAGTACTTTAGTGTACAAATCATCATCCGAACAGCTCCGTCCTGCTGTACTAGTCATACATTTCTACTGCATTGCATTACTATTATTTTTCCCTGAACTGCCTGAGTGACAGCTACTGTGTGACAGTGAGGAGAAACTCAATGAAAATGAGTAGTAGCAGTAGTATTGCAGACACTGCCAATAGCATCATTCCCTCTTCATCTCTATGTTATAGACTATTGTTTACGGAGTCTCTAACGGAGTCTCTCTCCCACGGAGTCTCTAACGGAGTCTCTAATGGAGTCTCCCACGGAGTCTCTAATGGAGTCTCAAACGGAGCCTCTAACGGAGTCTCTCTCCCACGGAGTCTCTAACGGAGTCTCTAATGGAGTCTCCCACGGAGTCTCTAATGGGGTCTCCCACGGAGTCTCTAATGGAGTCTCTAACGGAGTCTCTAATGGAGTCTCCCACGGAGTCTCTAATGGGGTCTCCCACGGAGTCTCTAATGGAGTCTCTAACGGAGTCTCTAACGGAGTCTCTCACGGAGTCTCCCACGGAGTCTCCAACGGAGTCTCCCATGGAGTCTCTAACGTGCTTTACAGTGTTTGTGTTGTTTGGAGTGTGAGCCGGAGCACCAAAACTCAGAGGCCACAGATGAAGGGAAATTCTAAACACTGTGAATATATTAGCAGCAGTAGCTACAGTTTGATCAGAGATATGTGCAGGGGTACATGTTGAAACAGAGAGACAGAGAAGGATGAGAGAGAGAGAGAAAGCGCGAGAGAGAGAGAGATTGACGTATAAGGAAATACATGCATGCATACATACTGATACAGAGACCGAAGAGGAGCGATTGGGAATAAACTGAGGCGGTGACATTGTCAACATACAGAATGCATGCAATGCTTTCAATGCTGTAAGAATGCTGGAGAGGGAGTTACAAACCAGGTGTGGAGGTGTCAGACCAGAGGCAGGCTGGTCAGGCCTGTAACAACATCAACCACAAGATCCTCTCTGGATCTAATCAGGTCCTCCTCCACAGGCTCTGTTCCTCATTTTCCTTTGAGACACACACCCTTCCACTCCCTCCTCTGTAGGCCTGGGGACCATAGCCGTGGCCCCTCCACCATGGGAGAGGTGCAGCTGTGACAGTGTGACAGGACATGCCGCCGTGTGGGGTCGACGGCACACTTCAGGAATGACCCCTCGCACCCATGCTGGGGGTTCCATGTTCCCGTACCACCACACACACAAACACACACACCGTCCGCCACCACCCACCAGTCAACTGTGAAAACAAAACTTAGTCCTGGCTTTGTGACGTCCCTGTGGGGGGGTGGACAGCAGATAAAGGAGCACAGAGGCTTTGGAAGGACAACTATTATCTAGACCTGATGATTGGCCCAAAGACCTGGACAATGTGAAGGCTGTGTGTGTCTATGTGTCTGTCTGTGTCTGTGTCTGTGTCTCTGTGTCTCTCTGTGTGTGTGTGTGTGTGTGTGTGTGTGTGTGTGTGTGTGTGTGTGTGTGTGTGTGTGTGTGTGTGTGTGTGTGTGTGTGTGTGTGTGTGTCTATGTGTGTGTGTGTGTGTCTATGTGTGTGTGTGTCTATGTGTGTGCCTCTGTGTGTGTGTGTGTGTGTGTGTGTGTGTGTGTGTGTGTGTGTGTCTATGTGTGTGTCTCTGTGTGTGTGTAAAGAGGGGTGTAGGATTTGAGATATTTGCATTGAAATGTTGAAAAAAGAGAAAGAGAGACATTGAGTTGAGAGTGCTCCTTTGTAGGCCTATAGCTGACTGATAGGAGGCGTATCCAGTCAATTAGCTATCTGAAAACCTAGAAATTAGAGAGTAGACACTACAAAGCAAAAGCTGCCATCTCTCTCTCTATCCATTGAGTGAATCCAATGACGATAACCAACAAAAAATGGCTATAGTGTTTGATTACTATAATGTATGACAAAGCAAACTTAGTTTACATATGACATTGTGTCTGTTGCTAACTATTGCCAGATGAGATGGCAGAACATTATTCATGGTTTCCTTTAAATATGACCATAACAGTTGAAATGCAAACTAGCTTCTAGAATTTGGAACATGTAGGATTTGGAACATGTTCACATTTAGAGGAGAGGGTATTTGAACTGGAACCTTGAGAGAGACACTGCTGCCACGGCAGGGCAGAGCTGAACATAGCTGTTGCCAAATAGGGCATTTATAAAAGGTTGGCACAGACCCCTACAGCATGGAGGCTGGCAAAGGCAGGATGCCCACATACTCAGAGTGCTAACCAAGGGTTTTGTTTGGCATGTGTCACTATAGTGTTCTGCTGCCTAGCTGTGGCTCCTACATGAGAATAACCTCTGAGAAACAGAGAGAGATTAATCCTCGGTCTGAGGCTGGAAGTATTCATGAAAAAAAGTGATTGATGTGACTGTTGTTACTCTATTGTTGCTTTGAGTCCGCGGCCGTGCACAGAACTGGAGGGATGAAAAAAGGACCCACAAATTAATTCATAATATCATTTGAATTACAGTAAGAGTGCAACACTGTAAGAGTGAAATACTCCAAGTCACTTTGGAAGTGAGTGTCTTCTAAGTGTTATATATCATAAATCGGTATGTGAATGTGAGTCCTGAGAGGACTATGAAACCACTAATATCAGTCATATTACTTCTCTGCTGTGACAGTGCCTTGTCCATGAACCTGTGTCTCCACTGGAGGATTTGGCTGAGTGCTTCTCAAAGAGAGATTTTGATATCTGGTGTCTATGATAGCAGCAGGCGCCTCATTACACAATCCTCAACCGGGCTGTTACAATAAAGTGACTTATAAGAACCCAGACAGTCAGGGACAATAGCTATGTTTAATTTCACACACCAAGGAGAGAGACATTAGTTTGCCTTCCTTCGTGTGTTTATTTCAGCAAATCAGTAAGGAGGAGGAGGATGGGAGAAATACAGCTGTTATCATAGCCTGTTATAGCTATATTCCTTTTTAGAGAATGCAATTTAGAAAGAAAATGAAAAGAAGGGAGGTGGATAATAGATGAAAAGAAGAGGCTCCACCCCCAGTAGACCTCTATCTGTCAGTCAGGAGGACTAATGCAAAAACAACATATTAAGGGTGTCTAGAGGGGGGGTCAAAAACAATGGTGCATTCACAATCACAGTATCATCATACAATTAGTTTTGTAACATTTTATGTCTATTGTTGTGTGAGAGGGAACTGTATGAACACAGAGCAACAGAAACACTGAGCAGGAGGCAAAGGGGAGGCTTGGTTTGGTTTGCCTGTATAAGGCACTTCTTCCACTGCAAGAGAAGAGAGAGAGAGAGAGATAGAGAGAGAGAGAGAGGAGGCCCAGCAGACTAGAAAAAAATGCACAAGGCCAGTTATGCAGAAACCCAGATTTAATGTAAGGCTTGGCTCCCTGTTATAACCGTCAGAGAGAGGGAAAAGCTGGCCTGGATCGGGCCGAGGGAGGAGAGGGAGGCAGAGACGGAGAGAGCGAGAGACAGAAGGGAGCAGAGAGAAAGAGAACGGCGCCTGCCACAGAGTCACTCTGTCAACCACAAACCCAGACTACTAGTAGAGCTTTCAAAAAGGATTCTGTCCAATCAGAGGAATTGCTGGCCCTGCACCCATGGTGATCCTCCTCTGTGGTAGGGAAGGGACTACTTGTCTGAGAGGAGTTGTTTGCCTATGGAAACTAAACTACTATCTCTTAGCTCTAAAGCTGGATAAACAATGGCATAATGCATTAAATTAACAAAACCGGCACCAGGGAAATCAGGCCCCCCCCCCCCCCCCCCCCGACACACACTGTCCCTGATTTTCATGGTTTCAAGGCCAATAACCATGCTATTAAACCACGTTTACTTGAATCACATGCATGTCCTTGTCATAGCAATAATACAATGCAGACATGCAACAATAATAGCTGGATCAAACTAGGTACTGATTTGAACTGTACTTCTGGTGGTGCATTTAAATCTGTTCAAATCTGTTGTGGCTAGCAGACCTATTAATAATACAACTACAATATATTTTACAACAGCTGGAGCATTGATACTTGTCTCAGGTGAAAATGTGTATGTATATAACGCATGCTGAAGAAATGAATATCAACTTCATTTCGTAGTAGTAGCCTAGCCGTGCCATCATACCCACAGATTGTATTCCCATTTGGCCATTTATGTAATTTGAAACCTTAATATTCAAGGCTATGAGAAAATGTAATTCATGGGCAGCCCGTGTAATCTCTACTGGTGGTCTTTACTCTGGCAATACATTTAACATCAACCACATAATCAAGACAAGAAATACTGTTTAGTCACACAAAGCACAGTGTGAAAGGAAAGGGGGAACGACTCCAGCCTCTAGCTGGGTCTGTGTGCTTTAAGCTGTAAGCGCTGCGTCCGTCCCCAAATGTGTGACTCTGGATGCGTCTCAAATGGCACCCTATACCCTATATGTAGTGCACTACTTTTGACCAGGACCCATAGGGCCAAAGGTAGTGCACTGTATAGGGAATAGGGTGCCATTTGGTACGCAGTCTCTGTTTGGCTTGTTTTCTCTGCTGGAGATCAGGTAGGGAACTCTCAGCAGCAGCTCCTCGCCCGCAGCTTAATCTCAGCCACAATCACCCTCAGTGACAGGGGGACAAAGCCATCCGGCAGACCGACAAGGCCCTGCTATTATGTAACCATCGACAGCTGGGAGCTACAGGGAGGGGTAAACCCCAGCCCCATCCCCAGCCCCGTCCCTGTCGCCACGGCAGCACGCTCTCTGTGTCAACCAGACAGACGTGACAATCAAACAGGGGGCTGACTGAGGGGAGAAGGCCTGTGTCCCAAAACTAGCCCTGCACCCTAACCCCTAGCCCCTAAGGTTTATGGGTAAATGCGATACGGGGAATGGGTTAGGGTTTTTTCTAGACAGTAGCATGGGGTTTCCGACGGGAGGGGCCATCCAGTCGCAGATTGATGTAAATACAGTCTAAATAAACATAACAGCACGGCCCAGTGCAGAATGCTGAGCTGACCTTTCCTCCAGATCATCCAATGAATGTCATCGAGAGATACAGGAAAACATTCAGAGATACAGTTCGTCTACATTATAATTCCAAGGCTGTTCTTCCCACTCTCCAAATGTAACCATTACTGAAGTTTACACCGGCACTGACTGAAATTTAACCACTATGTTTATTTTGCATTAAATCCTCCTCGTGCTCGGTTTTTTCACAATGATTTTCTGAGGTAAAAAGACTAAGATCTGCTTTCTGGATGAGAAAGAGAGATAGTGAGAGAAAGAGAGCGAGAGAGACCCTGTCTGTGATGATAGAGAATCATTTTCTTTGAAGTCTTCCCCAAAAATATTTTGGTTGCATGTCAACTAAGTGTACCTCCCTGCTGTCAGCCTCTTTCAGAGACATGGGCAAAGACTCCCAACACTCCAACAGGAGGTGATTTTCCCCTATTGTGTTCCCTAATATGTCATCACTTTGAAATGGTGTCACATTGACATCGAACACAGTGGCACCCCAATGTTTGATTAAACTCCTGGCTGAGGCCGCCTCATTCCTTGAAATCGGTCTGTCTTTTCTTTTCTCACATGTGCTGCAGCCTGGCAGCCTGTATCTCTATCCAACAGCCCCTCTGATGCTCGGAGCACAGAGGAGGACAAACAGAGGGGGACAGACAGAAGAATCAGACAGAGGAGAACAGAGGAGCCAGAGGAGCAGGGGATAACCAATAGACCAATAGGGAGGTGTGTTGGTTTTGTCACCCATTCCAAATACTTGAGTGTTGTTTGAGGGAAGAATCCCGGCCAGTGGACGCATTCCAGGGCCAGAGGGCAGACAGTGGAGAAGGTTGGCTTGGACAGACTTAGGGTCAGGCTGGTTCAGATGGATCATAGAGAGTATATAGTCTTGTTGTTCTGATAGATCGTTGGCTATATAGAGAGTCTATGGTCAGGGAGTTCTGGCCATCAAGCATGGATAGCCTATACTAGAAGACAGGTCTGGCTGAGATCATCCAAATTAACTAATCAATTTTAATTCTTTTTTTTCCTTTCTGCTGTAATACATAAATTCCCTCTGTAAAAAAATATGGTATTCTATTCTATTCCAGTATTCATGTTGCCTACCATGTGACTGGAATGTTTGATAAGAATGCATATGAACAAAATAATACAGTTGACTTTATTATAGCAAAATATAAAGATTGATACTCAAACATGTATCTTTACCTCACGACTGTGTGTTGCAGGCAGGCTTTCCCCGGTGTTGTTTCCATGAGGTAAAATATCAGCTCTAGTCTGGAGTACAGAACACCAGCCCTGCCCTCAATGAACACAAATATGGGATTTATTAACAGTTAAAATGTGGGAATAGAAAAATATATATTTAAATTCTCACATTGAGACAATATTTAAACCGAAGACATGTGACGCTGGAGTTTTGTTTGCATACTTTTTAAAGGGTTTTTGGGTTAGATTAAAATCAAACTCCACTCCGGGTTTTCGAAGCGATTCTAGCTTCAATTTACTGTGTGCGCTTTCAGCGGCGAAGCACGCACTGCCAACCTTAAGGATTCCTCCGCGGCTCACTTGTGCGTGTGTGTGTGTGTGTATGTGTGTGTGTGTGTGTGTGTGTGTGTGTGTGTGTGTGTGTGACTGTGTTTTTTGCCGGAAAACTACAAAATACCCGGCCAGTTCACCTTGGAAAATGGTGCTGGAAAATAGGATTTCACTCACTATTTTACAGGGGTGTGTGTATCGTGGTTAAAATCTACTACATGACGATTTTAGGTAACTTATGGACTATTTCGCCTGACTGTCCTGCCTTTCTAACACATACAATGCATTCCTGTGTTGCTCCGCCGGTGATGGGGCCTGCCTGCCTGCTGCTGTTCCTGTAACTCCCGCCTTAGAAGAGAAGAGAAGTGGAGAGAGGGTGAAAGGGAGAAAAAAATAGAAGATAAGGGTAACGAAAAGTGGAAAGGCTCTGGTAGAAAATATAATTTAAAATGCAATTTTGGGAAAGATAGTTTATCAACAAAAATATTGAATTGGTACATTAATTGAAAAAATATACATTGTTTGGGAATAAAATATGTTATTCTACCAGCAATTTAGTATTTTTTACTGCACATTGAGGAAATACTGTTTATAATGTTTCCAAAACATATTTCCCCATATTATTTATTGAAATGGGGGAAATATCTATTCTACACATATATAACTATCTGTTATTTTGTATGTAGGCTCAATACGCAAAGCTATTCATTCAAAACAGTGATTGTAAGGCAAATTCTCTCTCCTCTTTCATATTCTTAATTTCCAATATCTTTACAGGGGACTTCCCTCCCACTCCCTTGGCTTAATATCATATATAACCCGTCAATTCATTTTGAGTCAGCTTCTGTTTTGCGTAGAGGTTTGTGTCTGGGAGGCGAATAGAGCCGAGGCTCCTTGGTTTGTGAGGGATGCCTGACATTTTCACAGCCGGACTAGTGTGGAAAACCAGATTCCACTGGCCGTAAGTGACACTTTATGGTCTCTGATTTGGTTTGGGGAGAGATTGCCAGGCAACAAAACTAGCCTGAGTCCTGAATGAAATAGCCATCTGTTCCGTGGGCCGGTAAAACTGAATTAATTTCACATCATCCTGGAATTCAGCTGTAGATTGATGTCTCAGGGTAAAAACTCTACATCGTGGATGGTGCCCCTAAAATAAATAAACAATCAACAGCAATTTTGTTATTTTTCTTCAGCTATAAGCATTAAACAATGTTTTTTGTTGTTGTATGTTGTCCATACTGTATGGTTGTACATATTTCCTTCATATAGCCTGCACTGAGAGCATATAAAATGATGAAAGCAGTTTAGCAGTCTGTTATGGCCTAATTGAAATGGGACACACAGTGTCACACTGCAAAAACAAAGGACACAGGCCTCTGTATCCCCATACAGTAAACCAGGTCAAAGTGGAATAATCCCTTTATCTATAGGCTGTAATACATTTCCCTATTCCCTCCTATATACTTCCTATTCATAAATCTAGCCTGGGCCAAGATGATTTGGAAGGAGATTGAGTTTCCTGGGTTATAGACTAATAACAAAAACCTTAAAGCCTTAATCTTTAGGAAATATTACAGCGTAATCAAACTGATTAATAGAATCAACAACACCAATTTCTTTATTGACATTTGCAATATTACAACACGTTAATAAAAAAACAGGACTCAGACATTTCTGTGTGATTCTAAGGATTTTCTTCTGGTAACAGCAACGTAGGCAAAGCAGTCCTACGTACAAAGAGCATGGTTTGAGTGAGGGAGGGAGGGGGTTGACAATACTGCAGTGCTGGTCTATCCAGGTGAACACACACACGCCTGCTGACAGCTGACCCTTAACCCCTGGGAGGAGGAGGGCAGAGGGCTGTGACTCTGCACCACACAACATTTCCTGACCTAGCCTCTCCGGTCTTTCTGCATATTAGACACAGACTGGTTTAGCTCCTGATCCACCGTGGTGGCTGGCGTTGAGTTGGAACATAATGCCTTTTCAGAGGAATGGATGAGGGGTCAGCTCCACGACCCCACCACAGTGCTTTTGTATGGAGGAAACTTTGTTTCTCACTCTGTGGTCTCACTGACAACCACCTTCCCAACCTATGCTTTGTATACACTTAATCAGCAGATTACTTACAGTAATGAGTACTATTGTATGGAGTATATAGTCAGCGAACTTGGATCCCATTGTGTTCTGTAGCCACACTGAATTAGAGTATCAAACGTTCCCAACCCATGCACAACCCCATGCTTTACAATCCATTCCCTGCACACATTAAATCATTGCTTTACATTAGCACATTAGATATAAATCAAATCAAATTGTATTTGTAGACCTTACAGTGAAATGCTTACTTACAAGCCCTTAACCTACAATGCAGTTTTAAGAAGAATACCTAACAAATAATTAGCAGCAGTAAAATCTGCTAAATGACTTAAATGTAATGTAAATGTAAAATAACAATAGCGAGGCTATATAAAGACGGTACCGGTACAGAGTCAATGTGCAGGGGCACGGGTTAGTCAAGGTAATTGAGGTAATATGTACATGTAGGTAGAGTTCTTAAAGTGGCTATGAGATGCGGTTTGAATAATTGCGCTGCTCTTTTGGTCTCTGCTACTGTCACACATGTTCCTCTCACCCAGTTCTCATAGGCACCAATGATCACATTTACTGTAACTCCACTGTGACTCACTGTGACTCCATCAGTCTGAGTCCATGTAATAAGACTCTGATGCTAGCTAATCCCGATGTCATTGTGGCTGTGGTGTTAGACTGTGGTGCGGTGTTATCATGGGGATGTGTGCTTTAATTCATAGACTGATAACCTATAGACAGCACAGATCCTCTTTCGTTGTCTTCTTATAATTGTTGATGCAGGTCGCATTAGTGTAAAAAGACAAATTCACTTTGACTATGCAGATTATGGTAATGGTGGTTATGGTAATGTGATGTATTTCAGAATCACGGTTATGCCCGATTAATCAATCCAAGAATACACCTTGAATAAAGCCCATATACAGTATTATTGTGGAAAATGAACTGTGAGGTAATATTTTTTTGTTACACACTTTTGGATATTAAAATGGGGGAGGTAGCAGATATGTTGGATTTTGTTCCCCTTTTTGTTCTAGAACATTTTCATAATAGCATTATCTCTTTGACGGAAATGGATTTGAACAAGAAAAGAACAAAAGAACGAAAGAAAGAAAGGACACATCTGTGAGGAGGGGGTTGGGAGTGTATAGGAAGGGCGCAGGTGCTATTTTTAGTGTTGCTATATTGCAGGCTCATTTTAATGAATTAACCACCAGTCTATTCTTAATTCTTAATCTGAGAAAAGCTTTGACAGTAAAACGGGAGCGTGCATCGGTCTATCTGCAGCTAAGCAGAGCAATGATGATGGTCCATAATAGATCTAACTAACTACTCCCTTTTATTCACAGTAATTAAAGCTGTAAAGGGGAAGAGTGTGGGACACAGAATCAACCAATGAATGTATAGGCCACAGAAACAGGCCCTTTGAAACAGAACAGCAACTCAGGACTCCCATCTAGTGACAAAAAGTATGTAGCACAAGTTTGGAAATACATCCATTCTACAAGCTGCATTGCTTCACAGAAAATGGCCACATAAATACATCTGAGGTTCTTGACTAATTAAAAGTAGTATTTTAGTTTTTTTAAAAGGTATAAGATACCAACATCATGCAAACAAACAATTCATTTTATGTATTGTGTGTGTGTGTGTGTGTGTGTGTGTGTGTGTGTGTGTGTGTGTGTGTGTGTGTGTGTGTGTGTGCGTGTGTGTGTGTGTGTGTGTGTGTGTGTGTGTGTGTGTGTGTGTGTGTGTGTGTGTGTGAGTGTGTGTGGTGAGGGGAGGGGAGTCAGGGCCCAAGTGCCACTTAGGAATATTGCCTGAAGGACTGCTCTTCTTGTTAAACTCATTGCTGTGGGCATAAATACAGCCACGTCACATGATTTACCGACACACGATCCCTCTCTTTATGCTTCCTCCTAACAGGCTGGCTGACAAATGAATGGTCCGGCTATGGGAATTCTGCCTTGATTTAAAACCTGCTTCCGCATGGCCGGGGGAAATGCTGTGAAAGGGGGAGGACTGTTTGTGTGTGTGTGTGTGTGTGTGTGTGTGTGTGTGTGTGTGTGTGTGTGTGTGTGTGTGTGTGTGTGTGTGTGTGTGTGTGTGTGTGTGTGTGTGTGTGTGTGTGTGTGTGTGTGTGTGCATGCGTGCGTTAGAGAGAGAGAGAACATTTGACCCTGTTCAGTGTTTTCAATGGGTCGTTCTTGAATTGCGGTGGCATTTGGGATCCTTTTTTATTTAAATGTATTTGGGTACATCTTCCCAGTCTAAATCAACTAATATGGTAGCTTAGTGACTAAATAATTTCTACCTTTAGGATAACATTGTGCCAAGAGTAGCAGTATTATAAAAAACATGACCTGGCACACACCCAAAACGATTATTTTGTGTGGAGGTGCTGACTAACGGCGAATAAACTATAAACTATATAAATAAAGAGAGTCGCACACCCAATAAATTACTGGGAGTTTATATATGGAGTGTGCGACTCTATTTTTACCAGTAGGAGTATTAACATCAATGATGGTAACACCAATGAGACATTTTTGGTTATTGAGGAATTTCTTAAAGGCCACAGCTGCTTCAATAATTTACTAAAGTGATATGATTAAATATTTGTCTCACAATGTTATTTCCCTTCATTTAAATAGAATAACACCAAGTGACACTTTGAATTTAAACTGCGTTTACACAGGCAGCTCAATTCTGATCTTTTTCCCAATTATTGGCAAAAGAGCTGATCTGAATGGTCAAAGACCAATTAGTGGGGGTTACATTTTCAGAATTGGGCTGCCTCTATAAACGCAGCCATAGACACACCAAATTATCAATGGAATCCTAAAATTTATGACATGCGAACAAGGTGCAATTAGCTAATAATGTTCTTTAATGTAGACAGCTCCCCCGATAAGGGAATGCTCAAGGTCCATGTATATCTTTGTAATGAGTGATTTTCAAGGCAGTAACACCGATTACATAAAACTGAGGGACAGACATTATACTAGTAAAAAAATGTATTTTAATAAACTTTATTTATTGACTATACAATATATTATATTATATAATTTTGTTCACTTTCATATATTCAAAATAATTGATAGATATCACAAAATCTCCAAAACATGTCACTACAACTCTACACATCACTATTGGGACAAGCCAATTGACCTACCTTAAGTACTTAAAGCAATTCATAAACATAAGGTTTTGCAGTATAAAGGACTTACATTATATTTTATCATTGGTAAACAGTTCAATATAAACAAAGCATGTATGATGTGTAACTATTTGTCATTTTAAAGTGTTTTTCACCGCAATTCAAGAACGACCCCAATGTCTCTCTTATACTGTATGCTGCATATTCATGACATAAAATTACACTTCACTTGGTGTCACAATCATTCACTTCAAAAGCCTCTCACCAGCGAACTGACCAATATAGCAGAGTGAAGGGAACAGCAACAGCCATGGCCAATGGAACTCTTGGACTGAATGGAATGGATTATTTAATTGTTCATGGCTGTCTCATGTCACCATCCCCTATACTCACATGCAATTTATCTCCATCTCTCAACTCCTTTCCTCCTCCCTCTCTTTCTATCTATGTGTCTGTCTGTCATTATTGCTCCCTGATCTAAGTGTCTCCATCCATCCTTCAGCACTGTGTCGTAGCTTCCAGGTCGTGGGTGACGCATCCATATTTATCAGTTCTGACAATGAGCTACTCACGCTAATTTACTAATTTAGATTAATATGATTGACATTTCATTTCAGCACGCATCACTCCTCACTCACCTTCTCCCCTCCCTTCCTCTCCCCCCTCTTTGTATGTCTGACAGCTGATTGGCTGAGCAGGGTGGTAATCACTGACAGCCCATTAGAAGAGTCTGCCACAATTATCTCACTAATTCAGAGGGTTCTTTTTTAATTCGGCAGCATAAAATTGTCAATCTTGGAAGTGTAATCAGCCTCATTCCCTATTCCAGACCAGGACTAAAATAAACAAGAGAGAGTTAGAGAGAGAGAAATAGAAAGAGAAAGTGAGAAAGGTAGATAAAGAGAGAGAAGGCAGACAGAGAGAGAGAGAGAGAGAGAGAGAGAGAGAGACAAAGAGAGGAGAGAGAGAGAGAGAGAGATGGCAGACAGAGAGAGAGAGACAGAGAGGAGAGACAGCTAGAGATAGAGAGAGCTAGACAAGGTAGACAGAGAGAGAGAGCGAGAGAGAGAGACAGAGAAGGCAGACTGAGAGAGAGACACAGAGATAGAGAGAGAGAGACAGAGAGAGAAAGGGAAAGAGAGAGAGCGAGAAAGCGAGAGAGTGAGAGAGAAAGAGCGAGAAAGCAAGAGAGAGAGAGTGAGAGAGAGAGACAGAGAGAGGAGAGAGAGAGAGAGAGAGAAGGCAGACAGAGAGAGACACAGAGATAGAGAGAGAGAGAGACAGAGAGAGAAAGGGAAAAAGAGAGAGCAAGAAAGCGAGAGAGCGAGAGAGAAAGAGCGAGAAAGCAAGAGAGAGAGAGTGAGAGAGAGTAAGACTCATTTAACAACCAGTCACTACAGCCAGGCAAGCAGGGGGCATGCTGTTTCAATGAACTTCTGACAAAGGGAAGGCAAAGACACCCTTTTCCTTTTTTATCTTCAAACTTAATCTGATCTGTTATTTGTGCGTGAATGCTTTCGTGCGTTCGTGCATGCCGGTGTGTTTGTGTGTGTGTCTGTTTGAGTGAGTATGTCAGACAGACAAAATATGAATATTTATGTCTCTCAGAGAGGTTTGAACTCTCGCACTGCTACCCCTGTCATTCAGAATAACGTGCATTAGAAGACTCTACTGACGAGGTCCTGTCTTGATACGGTGAGGGAAAAAAGTATTTGATCCCCTCTGATTTTGTACGTTTGCCCACTGACAAAGAAATGATCAGTCTATAATTTTAATGGTAGGTTTATTTGAACAGTGAGAGAGACAGAATAACAACAAAAAAATCCAGAAAAAACGCATGTCAAAAATGTTATAAATTGATTTGCATTTTAATGAGGGAAATAAGTATTTGACCCCTCTGCAAAACATGACTTAGTACTTGGTGGCAAAACCCTTGTTGGCAATCACAGAGGTCAGACGTTTCTTGTAGTTGGCCACCAGATTTGCACACATCTCAGGAGGGATTTTGTCCCACTCCTCTTTGCAGATCTTCTCCAAGTCATTAAGGTTTCGAGGCTGACGTTTGGCAACTCGAACCGTCAGCTCCCTCCAGAAATCTTTCTGATTGAGAGGGGGTCAAATACTTATTTCCCTCATTAAAATGCAAATCAATTTATACAATTTTTGACATGTGTTTTTCTGGATAGTTTTGTTGTTATTCTGTCTCTCACTGTTCAAATAAACCTACCATTAAAATTATAGACTGATAATTTCTTTGTCAGTGGGCAAACGTACAAAATCAGCAGGGGATCAAATACTTTTTTCCCTCACTGTATGTGTGTCATGTTGAGTGTGACCATTAGGAGAAACAGAGGGAAGATGCTGTAATGTTGATCGCCCTTACCTCCCAGTGGGCTGCCGTTCTTTCATTTTGCTAGGTCTTAAACTAACCGTTTTGTTATGTTAACATCCATCACTTACTGTCTAACAAATGGTAAACACACAGATCCAGGACCAGACTGTACAGGCTTCACATGTTCGCATGGGCTGAAGGCCCTCTTCTCTTCCTACAGTGGCTGTGTGTAATGACCCATGAGTTTGGCAAAGCAGGTCTACCCCTTCACTTCACAGACCAAACACTCATAGAATGGATTCAGAGCCACCTGCTTTACCATGCAGGAGCAGTACACAGCTACCACTCCAATCTAGCATCTCTCACACTGGGCTTTTCTCCTATTTTTTCATGATTGATGTTCAGCTTTCGGGTGGTAGTAGGGGTAATTTCATCAGCACCCAGAAGAGGGCCTCCAACCCAGCTAACTCAAGGGCCAACGAGGGACTGAAGTTTGAAGACAAAATAGGAGAGTGGATCTGAGAGGGGGGTGGAAAAAATGAGAGTGAAAAAGAGAGATGGGGATCCTTTACATGAATGAGAGAGAACAAACCCATGGCATTCTGAGCTCGGAATTGGCTTTTCAGAACCAGAGAAGATAATTGGCTATAATGTGCAACACATCCCTCCCTCCCTCACTGTTCTCCCGGGGGTAAAATAAATCAAGAAACTTTCTCATGTGCATTAATGGATACAACTTTATAAGATAAAGCATTTTATTATCAAAGGCTCAACAGTTCAATGTTTCCAATATTTACAACATTTTAACAATGACAATCCCTGTACCGGTCCGATATGATGCAAGGTTACATGGTACCAACAAAACTCCATGAAGCTAAACGTCTGCCTCTGAAATGTAGTCGACATTTGAATTCAAATCGGTGCTTTGATTGCGTACTATCAAGTTCAAAACAACACAGAGAGCCATCTGAAGTCATTGGTTGTTCAACCATAAGAAAACCTCATTTCTGGGAATCTATCTATAGGATTATCTGACTGTGTTTGAGAGTACTCATCTTTTTGCCTCTGAACCTCTGAACCTTTGAGAGTTTACAGACTCATGAATAAAATATCCTGTTGTAATCCTTGAGTAGTAGTGTTGCATTATTTGATTCTTTCACAAGCCTTGTTTTCATTTAATTCACACTGTTAATATTCATGACTTGGCACAGTTGGCAGGCAGGGTGAAAGGAAAGAGATTTGTCTGAATGGAAGGAGGGCAACTGGGCACCTCCATCCTACCAGAAGTGGGCATCCAAGCATCGCATGAGGACACTGGTGAGCAAGCAATCATCAATGGGATTATTGATCTAAAAATCCTGTAACTTCCATTCATAGTGTAATTGAAAGGATGCCTAGAAACGGGATATATATGGGAATTATCTAGAAATCAGCTTTATAAGGATGACAACAGAAAAGAAACATAATGTCCTTTGAACAAGCCTCTCGTATGCCTATCATGTTCAAAGTGAGTCTACGTTACTGATGCAACAAACACATCTAAGCATCTGTGCCACAGTAAGCCCTTGTTTACTTCAGCTGTTGTACACAGTACTTTACTCTGATGTAGTCCAACGCTAAGCTGGACCCTTCCTATTTAAACCCTTCATCTCTTCCTGGTTTGTACAGATGTGTTCCTCCTGGGTTCCTCCAGGTCTGGGCAGTGAGTCAGTAGTAAACAAAGAGAGGCGGAGGGGGCCGTTTGGGTTTGGACAGGGAGAATTCAATGAAAATGTCACCAAACCTTGAAACAGAGTGGGCAGCTGTGGGTGTTTCCTATAAAACAAATGATCAAATGCCAGCCAGTCCACAGTAAACCTTATAGTTGAATAAAACTAAAACATTGTATTTGTCCTATGTTGAAGTGCTTGCAAGACTTCAGTATACACAGAACAATTTTCAGGGCATCATAGAGAAGTACTGGTATTGATACCCCTGTTAGAACTTAGAAAGTGGAAAGGAGAGTGGCAGACATTGGTTTCTATGTCTCACATGTTCGTTGTACTCTCCTCACCACCTAGTAGTATCATCATAGATTATAATTATCAACATGATATTACATGTTTTTACCAACATGTAATTCATCCACATGCTATTATCAATGGGTGGAGAAAGGGTCTTTCTCACATAGGCCATAGCATCGGACATGTTGCATCTCTGCTAGATGTTATTTCAACAGGGACAGACCAGTTTGTTTACAAGTCTGTCCTACTTGGTGAAACTATCCACAGCTAAGTTGACAGGCCCTGTCAGGATGGTGAGAGTGTGTCACCATCTTAGTGGTGACTTGTGGAGACATACATTAGCTTATGCTAGCTAGCAACTCTTCTTGATGTGTGAAACTGTCACATATGTATTATAAAAGCTTTCAGACAACATCCGATTCACCTTGAAAATGATCCTTTTATTCTGATTATATCAGAAAGTGAGAGTAGAATTTCTGAGGCTGATTTGTGTGATGATTTGTCGTCCCGTCCCCCCCCCCAAAAAAATGGTTCTCCACAGAATAACCCAACATCTGTGATTCCAACCAAGTGGCTACAGACATTTTCAGTGTTCTGTTATATTCCTCCAAAGGGTGCAGGTTTTTGTTGTGCCTGAGTCGGTGCTGTTTCACGAGTGAGGTAGCTAAACTGTTCACTAGCGTGGTAGATGACCAGATTTCACAGTATGACAGTAGGAGGCCCACTTTCTATTGACCAGAGGCTCTCTGTTCCAGAATTAGCTGCCTGCATATCTTGAAGAGTTTCTTTCCAAAAGTTTATATCCACACATTTTTCAGATTTGTGTTTTTTCATCAGAAATGAATGCTTATGGGTACCATCATGTGTGTGTAAAATATTACTGTTCACAGATTTTTTTATTCATAGATTTTTGTTGTTGTTGCAAAACACTATATATATCCATTGTTTAGCTGGAATGGAATGTTCGTACCTTGTATATTTCACTGTAATATGTAGTTGTCTCACCAAGCTATTTTAAGATGAATGCACTTTCTGTAAGTCACTCTGGATAAGAGCATAAGCTAAATTACTCAAATGTCAAATGTAAATGTTTTACATACAGATCTCATATTACTTTATTGAATTATAAAAAATAAAAATAAATCAGTGTGTGAGAGAGACTGTGTGCGTGCGTGTGTGTGTCAATGGGGCACCTTCTGTTTTGACAACTTCATGTACTCTAGGGCATCTCTCTCTCTCTCTCTGAATTAAATTTAAATTTAAATTAAAGGGCTTTATTGGCATGGAATGCCAAAGCAAGTGAAGTAGATAATAAACAAAAGTGAAATAAACAATACAAATTTACATTACATTTCAAAATAACAAAGACACTTCAAATGTCATATTATGTGCAAATAGTTAAAGTACAAAATGGAAAATAAATAAACATAAATATGGGTTGTATTTACAATGGTGTTTGTTCTTTACTGGTTGCCCTTTTCCTGTAGCAACAAGTCACAAATCTTGCTGCTGTGATGGCACACTGGGTATTTCACCCAGTATATGGGAGTTTATCAAAAGTGGGTTTGTTTTCGAATTCTTTGTGCATCTGTGTAATCTGAGGGAAACATGTGTCTCTAATATGGTCATACATTTGTCAGGAGGTTAGTGCAGCTCAGTTTCCACCTCATTTTGTGGGCAGTGTGCACATAGCCTGTCTTCTCTTGAGAGCCAGGTCTGCCTACAGCGGCCATTCTCAATAGCAAGGCTATGCTCACTGAGTCTGTACATAGTAGAGAGCTTTCCTTAAGTTTGGGTCAGTCACAGTGGTCAGGTATTCTTCCAATGTGTACTCTCTGTTTAGGGCCAAATAGCATTTTAGTTTGCTCTGTTTTTTTGTTTATTATCTCCAATGTGTCAAGTAATTATCTTTTTGTTTTATCATGATTTGGTTGGGTCTAATTGTGTTGCTGTCCTGGGGCTCTGTGGGGTATGTTTCTGTTTGAGAACAGAGCCATAGGACCAGCTTGCTTGGCGTACTCTTCTCCAGGTTCATCTCTCTATAGGTGATGACTTTGTTATGGAAGGTTTGGGAATCACCTCCTTTTAGGTGGTTGTAGAATTTAATAGCTCTTTTCTGGATTTTGATCATTAGCAGGTATTGGCCTAATTCTGCTCTGCCTGCATTATTTGGTGTTTTACGTTGTACACTGAGGATATTTTTTGCAGAATTCTGCATGCAGAGTCTCAATTTGGTGTTTGTCCCATTTTGTGAATTCTTGGTTGGTGAGCGGACCCCAGACCTCACAATCATAAATGGCAGTGGGTTCTATAACTGATTCAAGTATTTTTAGCCAGATCCTAATTGGTATGTCGAATTTTATGTTCCATTTGATGGCATGGAATGCTCTTCTTGCCTTGTCTCTCAGCTTGTTCACAGCTTTGTGGAAGTAACTTTTGACGCTGATGTTTAGGCCAAGGTATGTATAGTTTTTTGTGTGCTCTAGGGCAACGGTGTCTAGATGGAATTTGTATTTGTGGTCCTGGCAACTGGCAATTATTTTTGTCTTACAGAGATTTACTGTCAGGGCCCTGGTCTGACAGAATCTGTGCAGAAGATCTAGGTGCTGCTGTAGGCCCTCCTTGGTTGGGGACAGAAGCACCAGATCATCAGCAAACAGTAGATATTTGACTTCAGATTCTAGTAGGGTGAGGTTGGGTGCTGCAGACTGTTCTAGTGCCCTCGCCAATTCGTTGATATATAAATTATGTTGAAGAGGGTGGGGCTTAAGCTGCATCCCTGTCTCACCCCACGGCCCTATGGAAAGAAATGTGTGTTTTTTGCCAATTTTAACTGCACACTTGTTGTTTGTGTACATGGATTTTATAATGTTGTATGTTTTCCCCCAACACCACTTTCCATCAAGTTGTATAGCAGACCCTCATGCCAAATTGAGTCAAAAGCTTTTTTGAAATCAACAAAGCATGAGAAGACTTTGCCTTTGTTTTGGTTTGTTTGTTTGTTTGTCAATTAGGGTGTGCAGGGTGAATATGTCTGTCGTACGGTAATTTGTTAAAAAGAGAATTTGACATTTTCTCAGTACATTGTTGTCACGCCCTGACCTGAGAGAGACGGTTTATTTCTCTATTTTGTTAGGTCAGGGTGTGGGGTGGGCATTCTATGTTTTGTGTTTCTTTGTGTTGGGCCGAGTATGGTTCCTAATCAGAGGCAGCTGTCTATCGTTGTCTCTGATTAGGAATCATACTTAGGCAGCCTTATCCCACCTGTGTTTTGTGGGTAGTTATTTTCTGTTTTGTATTTCGTTACCTGACGGAACTGTTTAGCTTTTCGTTTTGTTTCTTTGTTCTAGTGTTTCATTGTTTAATAAACCATAATGAACACTTACCACGCTGCGCTTTGGTCCACTCCTTCTAACGACAGCCATAACAGAACTACCCACCACCAAAGGACCAAGCAGCATGGTCAGGAGGACTGGACCTGGGAGGAAATCCTGGATGGGGTAGGACCCTGGACAAGGCCTGGGGAGTATCGCCGTCCGCAAGAGGAGATAGAGGCATCAAAAGCGGAATGGCGATACTTTGAGGAACAAGCACGGCAACAACGGAAGCCCGGGAGGCAGCGGCAAAACATTTTTTGGGGGGGGCACACGGGGAGATTGGCGAAGTCGGGGTTGAGACCTGAGCCACCTCCCCGTGCTTACCGTGGGGAGCGAGTGACCGAGCAAGCACCGTGTTATGCAGTGACGCGCACTGTGTCGCCAGTGCACACTCACAGCCCGGTGCGCTCGGTGCAAGATCCTCACAGTTGCCGTGGTAGAGTTGGCAGTCAGCCAGGAAGAAGTGTGCTGGCTCAGCGTTCCTGGTCTCCAGTGCGTCTCTTCGGCCCAGGTTATCCTGCGCCAGCTCTACGCACGGTACCCCTCGTTCACCAGCACAAACAGTTCATCCTGTGCCAGCGCTCCGCCCTTGCTGGGCTAAAATAAACATCCAGCCAGGACGGGGTGTGCCAGCCCTAAGCTCCAGACCTCCAGTGCGCCTCCACGGCCCAGTATACCCTGTGCCTGCTCTGCGCACCCAGTCTCCTGTGCGTCTCCCCAGTCCGGTGAGACCGGTGCCAGCTCCACGTAGGACACCTTCAGGGATGATCTATGGTCCGAAGCCTCCAGTGATGATCCATGGCACGAAGCCTCCAGTGATGATCCATGGCCCGGAGCCTGTTGTGATAATCCATGGCACGAAGCCTCCAGTGATGATCCATGGCCCGGAGCCTGTAGGGATGATCCATGGCACGAAGCCTCCAGTGATAATCCATTGCCCGGAGCCTGTAGGGATAATCCATGGCAAGAAGCCTGTAGTGATGATCCATGGCCCAGAGCCTGTAGTGATGATCCATGGCCCGGAGCCTGTAGAGATGATCCATGGCACGAAGCCTCCAGTGATGATCCATGGCACAAAGCCTCCAGTGATGATCCATGGCGCGGAACCTGCAGCAACGGTCCCCAGTCCAGAGCCTCCAGCGACGCTCCCCAGTCCGGAGCCTCCAGCGACGCTCCCCAGTCCCTACTTTTGTGGATTGGGGTGATCAGTCCTTGGTTCCAAATATTGGGGAAGAAGCGAGAGCTAAGGATGATGTTAAAGAGTTTTAGTATAGCCAATTGGAATTTGTGGTCTGTAAATGTTATAATTTCTTTGATACTTCGATACCATCAACACCACAGGTGTCACGCCCTGACCGTAGAGATCCTTATTATTCTCTATGTTTGGTTAGGTCAGGGTGTGACTCGGGTGGGAAAATCTATGTTTTCTGTTTCTTTGTTTTTGGGCCAGTGTGGTTCCCAATCAGAGGCAGCTGTCTATCATTGTCTCCGATTGGGAATCATACTTAGGCAGCCTGTTTTCTTCCTGTGTTTGTGGGAGGTTGTTTTCTGTTTAGCCTCTTGCCTGACAGAACTGTACGTTTTCGTTTTTCGCCTTTTGTTGTTTTGTTTGAGTGTGTTGTGATGATAAAGAATCATGAGCACTTACCACGCTGCGCTTTGGTCCACTTCTCCTTCAGACGACCGTTACAACAGGCCTTTTCGGGTTGGACGAATTGTACTTTGTCCTGTAGTTCATTCAAGGTAATTGGAGAATCCAGTGGGTTCTGGTAGTCTTTAATAGTTGATTATAAGATTTGTATTTGATCATGTTTTTGCTTTTGTTTTTGCTGTTAGTTCTTTGTTATAGGGCCAAAAAGAATAGAGGAGTGGTTTACCCATACATCTCCATTTTGCATAGATAACTCTTCGTGTTGTTTGTTTTCCAATTTTCCCAGAAGTGGTTAGAGTCTCTGGATTCTTCAATTACATTGAGCTGATTTATGACGTGCTGTTCCTTCTTTTTCCATAGTATTTCCGTATTGTTTTAGTGATTCACCATAGTGAAAGCTCAAGTTTTCTGGGTCTCTATGTTTTTGGTTGGATAGGTTTCTTTCTCAAATTCTTTCTCAGGTTTTGCATTCTTCATCAAACCATTTGTCATTGATGTTCATTTTCTTCGGTTTTCTGTTTGACATTTTTAGATTTGATAGGGAAGCTGAGAGGTCAAATATACTGTTTAGATTTTCTAATGCCAAGTTTACACCTTCACTGTTACAGTGGAACGTTTTGTTCAGGAAGTTGTCTAAAAGGGATTGAATTTATTGTTGCCTAATTGTTTTTTGGTAGTTTTCTACACTACTTTCCTTCCATCTATAGCATTTCTTAATATTATTCCGTTCCGTTGGTTTTGATAACTGCTTTATTGCTCTGTTCAAGTAGACTGTGATTTTGCTGTGATCTGATAGGGGTGTCAGTGGGCTGACTGTGAATGCTCTGAGAGACTCTGGGTTGAGGTTAGTGATAAAGTAGTGTACAGTACTACTGCCAAGAGATGAGCTATAAGTGTACCTACCATAGGAGTTCCATCTAAGCCTACCATTGACTATGTACATACCCAGCGTGTGACAGAGCTGCAGGAGTTCTGACCCGTTTTTGTTTGTTATGTTGTCGTAGTTGTGCCTAGGGGGGTCTATATGGGGGAGGGAATGTTGTCACATCCAAGTAGGTGTTTGTCCCCCTGTGTGCTGAGGGTGTCAGGTTCTTGTTCAGTTCTGGCATTTAGGTCACCACAGACTAGTGTCCCTGGGCCTGGAAATAATTGATTTCCCTCTCCAGGATGGAGAAGCTGTCTTCATTAAAGTATGGGGATTCTAGTGGGGGGATATAGGTAGCACACAGGAGGCCATTTTTCTCTGTTATAATTTCCTTTTGAATTTCTAGCCAAATGTAAAATGTTCCTGTTTTGATTGATTTAATAGAGTGAGTTAGGTCTTCTCTATATCAAATTAGCATCTCTCTCTCTCTCTCTCTCTCTCTCTCTCTCTCTCTCTCTCTCTCTCTCTCCTCTCCCTCCCTCGCCACATGGACACACAAACACACGCACACAGTCACACACACAAATTCACTTACAGAAATACAGAAATGCATGCACACAGGAACACACACACACACCTCCCCTTTAACCATTTAAAATCCAATTAAGCCTAATTGACTGTTCTGCAGTAGCAGCATATCACAATATCATTATCACCTACTCAGTCTAACTCATAAAGTGTTTCAGCACTCTCTCTCTTTCCCTCTCCCCCCTCTCTCTTTCTCTCTCTCTCCATCTTTCTCTCTCTCTCATTCTCTCGCTCTCCCCTCTCTCACCCCTCTCTCTCTCCATTTGTCTCTCTTTCTCCCTCTCTCTAGCTCTCCCTCCCTCTCCCCCTCTCTCTCTCTCCATCTCGCTCTCTCCCCTCTCTCGCTCCCCTTCTCTCCCTCTCTCCACCCCTCCTCTGCTAAGCTTTCACGCACCTCCGTCACTCTCTGCTCTCCAACCCAGATGCCACAAATGTATAATTTATATAGTTCTTTATAAAAAATAGTGTAAAACCTATCAATACTACTTATTTCTCTGAGAGTGTGGCGGATATGAGATCCAAGATGGCATAGCAGTCAGACGTCCTTGTCCTCGTCTTGTCATGTCCCGTGTATATACACTGCTCAAAAAAATAAAGGGAACACTAAAATAACACATCCTAGATCTGAATGAATGAAATAATCTTATTAAATACTTTTTTCTTTACATAGTTGAATGTGCTGAATGTGCTCGACTTCGGCGATGTCATTTACAAAATAGCCTCCAATACCCTACTCAATAAATTGGATGCAGTCTATCACAGTGCCATCCGTTTTGTCACCAAAGTCCCATATACTACCCACCACTGCGACCTGTATGCTCTCGTTGGTTGGCCCTCGCTTCATACTCGTCACCAATCCCACTGGCTCCAGGTCATCTACAAGACCCTGCTAGGTAAAGTTCCCCCTTATCTCAGCTCGCTGGTCACCATAGCAGCACCCACCGGTAGCACGCGCTCCAGCAGGTATATCTCTCTGGTCAACCCCAAAGCCAATTCCTCCTTCGGCCGCCTGTCCTTCCAGTTCTCTGCTGCCAATGACTGGAACGAACTACAAAAATATTTAAAACTGGAAACACTTATCTCCCTCATTAGCTTTAAGCACCAGCTGTTAGAGCAGCTCACAGATTATTGCACCTGTACATAGCCCATCTATATTTTAGCCCAAACAACTACCTCTTCCCTTACTGTATTTATTCATTTATTTTGCTCCTTTGCACCCCATAATTTCTACTTTGCACTTTCTTCCACTGCAAATCTACCATTCCAGTGTTGTACTTGCTATATTGTATTTACTTCGCCACCATGACCTTTTTTGCCTTTACCTCCCTTATCTCACCTCATTTACTCACTTTCTATATAGACTTATTTTTCTACTATATTATCGACTGTATGTTTGTTTTACTCCATGTGTAACTCTGTGTTGTTGTATGTGTCAAACTGCTTGCTTTATCTTGGCCAGGTCGCAATTGTAAATGAGAACTTGTTCTCAACTTGCCTACCTGGTTAAATAAAGGTGAAATAAATAAATAAAATATATAGCATTTAGAAAAAAAACATGATTATTTGTCTCTCTGAAATGAATCCATCAAGTGATAGATTTTAAACAAATACATGACTGGCATTGAACATGATTAAAACACACCAATATCTTTCATATTTTCTTTAATTAAACAATATAATCTCATTTACAAACATTTCTGAAAATGGATATATAGCATTTTGGAATGAAACTATTCACTTTCTACCACTCTGCCTGGACTGTCGTTGGGTGGTGTTGGGTGGGGTTGGTTGGGCTCAGGGCTGACGGGTAGAGGTTGAGGGCAGGAAGAGAGGGAGGAAAGGGGCAGAGGAGGAGGTAGAGAATTCAGCTGAGAGCAATGTCTCACCCAGGTACGACAATTTCTTCATTAGCGAAGACACACAGACACCAGAAGATGAGGTGGGATGGGAGGGGGAGAGGAGAGGAGGGGTGAGAGGAGGGGTGAAGGGGGAGAGGGGGAGGTCTGCAAACACACCACCCCCTCCGCTGCGCTGACTAGCTGTTCCAGATTCGACAACTTGTTTTTTGGCGGTGGAACCTCATAAATCACCCAGAATGCTTTGCTCTCTGACTCACCATCACAACCGGCGTGTTTGCACTGCAAAATATTCCTGGAAACGAAGGAATACATGAGAGAACTCCTAGCCAATTACAGGATAGGAGAGTAGGCCTCATCCCCAGAAGCTTGTGTACTAAATGTAGAGATTGATAAAGGTTGCTCAATCAATTCCCAATCAGAATGTATTATACTGTTCTATCTATCTATCTATCTATCTATCTATCTATCTATCTATCTATCTATCTATCTATCTATCTATCTATCTATCTATCTATCTATCTATCTATCTATCTATCTATCTATCTATCTATCTATCTATCTATCTATCTATCTATCTATCTATCTATCTATCTATCTATCTATCTATCTATCTATTCAGTTCTCTATGTGTTTTCAGTATACAAGAGAGGGACCTTGAGCACCACTATGACTAACCATATAGAAATAAGTAAACAAGAGGACTTTCTACTGTCTGATTGGGGTTTCCTGACCCCTTAGAACACCATTGAGCTTATCAAAACTCAATTGACCTCTTCTGTTTGGGATACACAGACCAGCCCTCCACACCCTAATGCCGGGCACACTCTGTAGAGTGTATTCACACACACACACACACACATTAACGAGGACCAACCGAGACTGCAGGTCATAGCGATTGGGCAAGCGGAGAGGCTAACATGCTGTGTACTCAGCTCTCTGGACGGACAAAGACTTCAGTCACTGAACTATTGTCTGTCTGTCTGTCTGTCTGTCTGTCTGTCTGTCTGTCTGTCTGTCTGTCTGTCTGTCTGTCTGTCTGTCTGTCTGTCTGTCTGTCTGTCTGTCTGTCTGTCTGTCTGTCTGTCTGTCTGTCTGTCTGTCTGTCTGTCTGTCTGTCTGTCTGTCTGTCTGTCTGTCTGTTTGCAGATACACACACTTCCCATAACATAGCAGACAGATGGCCTAACTCAGCAGGACTTATTTACCACTGGAAGACTGAGCAAAGACCAGTATGTGCTGCCCAAACAGCAAACATCCTCACTGAGTATCCAGAAACACTCACACACAAACAAATGCACAGACACAGGCACGCACTCATGCACACACGTGTGCACACACAGACACACACACACACACAGACACACATATATATATATATATATATATATATATATATATATATATATATATATATATACTGCTCAAAAAAATTAAGGGAACACTAAAATAACATCCTAGATCTGAATGAAAGAAATAATCTTATTAAATACTTTTTTCTTTACATAGTTGAATGTGCTGACAACAAAATCACACAAAAATAATCCATGGAAATCCAATTTATCAACCCATGGAGGTCTGGATTTGGAGTCACACTCAAAATTAAAGTGGAAAACCACACTACAGGCTGATCCAACTTTGATGTAATGTCCTTAAAACAAGTCAAAATGAGGCTCAGTAGTGTGTGTGGCCTCCACGTGCCTGTATGACCTCCCTACAATGCCTGGGCATGCTCCTGATGAGGTGGCGGATGGTCTCCTGAGGGATCTCCTCCCAGACCTGGACTAAAGCATCCGCCAACTCCTGGACAGTCTGTGGTGCAACGTGGCGTTGGTGGATGGAGCGAGACATGATGTCCCAGATGTGCTCAATTGGATTCAGGTCTGGGGAACGGGCGGGCCGGTCCATAGCATCAATGCCTTCCTCTTGCAGGAACTGCTGACACACTCCAGCCACATGAGGTCTAGCATTGTCTTGCATTAGGAGGAACCCAGGGCCAACCGCACCAGCATATGGTCTCACAAGGGGTCTGAGGATCTCATCTTGGTACCTAATGGCAGTCAGGCTACCACTGGCGAGCACATGGGGGGCTGTGCGGCCCCCCAAAGAAATGCCACCCCACACCATGACTGACCCACCGCCAAACCGGTCATGCTGGAGGATGTTGCAGGCAGTAGAACGTTCTCCACGGCGTCTCCAGACTCTGTCACGTCTGTCACGTGCTCAGTGTGAACCTGCTTTCATCTGTGAAGAGCACAGGGCGCCAGTGGCGAATTTGCCAATCTTGGTGTTCTTTGGCAAATGCCAAACGTCCTGCACGGTGTTGGGCTGTAAGCACAACCCCCACCTGTGGACGTCGGGCCCTCATACCACCCTCATGGAGTCTGTTTCTGACCGTCTGAGCAGACACATGCACATTTGTGGCCTGCTGGAGGTCATTTTGCAGGGCTCTGGCAGTGCTTCTCCTGCTCCTGCTTGCACAAAGGCGGAGGTAGCGGTCCTGCTGCTGGGTTGTTGCCCTCCTACGGCCTCCTCCACGTCTCCTGATGTACTGGCCTGTCTCCTGGTAGCGCCTCCATGCTCTGGACACTACGCTGACAGACACAGCAAACCTTCTTGCCACAGCTCGCATTGATGTGCCATCCTGGATGAGCTGCACTACCTGAGCCACTTGTGTGGGTTGTAGACTCCGTCTCATGCTACCACTAGATTTTAAAGCACCGCCAGCATTCAAAAGTGACCAAAACATCAGCCAGGAAGCATAGGAACTGAGAAGTGGTCTGTGGTCACCCCCTGCAGAACCACTCCTTTATTGGGGGTGTCTTGCTAATTGCCTATAATTTCCACCTGTTGTCTATTCCATTTGCACAACAGCATGTGAATTTTATTGTCAATCAGTGTTGCTTCCTAAGTGGACAGTTTGATTTCACAGAAGTGTGATTGACTTGGAGTTACATTGTGTTGTTTAAGTGTTCCCTTTATTTTTTGGAGCAGTGTATATATTCAACACAAAAAAACTTGGACATCCCAGTCCTTTCAATCATAAGATGATCCAATGTCAAAGCCAATGCTACTTGAAGCTGCCATAAAGCGGACAGAGGTATAGAGTATGAAGTTGTAAAATAAAGGTATGGAGGTATTTTGACTGAGGGGAACCTTTGCTCCTTGCTCCAGCACACAGGGTTGCAGTCCTCCAGCCTGCTGCAGTCCAACCCTAACCTGGCCAGGCCCTGCCAGCTGGATGTCACATTGCTGCTTCATTACTGTTTGCTGGTGGCCCTGTGACCCTGCAGTTTTCATTTACACCCTGGTGTGGAACCCTCCATCACTTTCCAGTCCTGGGACAGGTCCCCCGCCCTGCTCTCTGAGCCTTTCAGAGAAAGAACTCAGAGAGAGAACGGTCATCATTCAGTACATATCAACCTAACCTGATGCCTATCATGACAAAGATGGAATATGAGAGTTGAAAGTGTATGTGTATACCTATGATTAGTGTTCATGGTATAGTAGTGATCCTCGCTATACTGTGCATTCGGAAAGTATTCAGACCCCTTGACTTTTTCCACATTTTATTACGTTACAGCCTTATTCTAAAATTGATTAAATTGTTTTTTCCTTCATCAATCTACACACAATGCCCCATAATGACAAAGCAAAAAAAAATCTAAAACTGAAATATAATATTTACATAAGTATTCAGACCCTTAACTCAGTACTTTGTTGAAAATGCACATGAAAGCAGGCTGCCTTTTACTGAGAAGTGGCTTCTGTCTGGCCACTCTACCATAAATGCCTGATTTGTGGCGTGATCCACAGAGATGGTTGTCCTTCTGGAAGGTTCTCCCATCTCCACAGAGGAACTCTGGAGCTATGTCAGATTGACCGTCGGGTTCTTGGTCACCTCCCTGACCAAGGCTCTTATCCTCCGATTGTTCAGTTTGGTTGGGCGACCAGCTCTAGGAAGAGTCTTGGTGGTTCCAAAGTTCTTCCATTTAAGAATGATGGAGGACCTTCAATGCTGCAGCATTTTTTTTTGGTACCATTCCCCAGATCTGTGCCTCCACACAATCCTGTCTCGGAGCTCTACAGACAACGCCCTCATGGCTTGGTTTTTGCTCTGATATGTACTGTCAACTGTGGGACCTTATATAGACAGGTGTGTGCCTTTCCAAATCATGTCCAATAGATTGAATTTACCACAGGTGGACTCCAGTCAAGTTGTAGAAACATCTCAAGGATGATCAATGGAAACAGGAAGCACCTGAGCTCAATTTCGAGTCTCATAGCAAAGGGTCTGTATACTTACGTAAATAAGGTATTTCTGTTTCTTATTTGTAATAAATCTGTAAAAAAAATAAAAAATAAAAATTTGTTTTTTGCTTTGTCATTATGGGGTATTAAGTGTAGAATGATGAGAGAAAAAAATGTATTTAATCAATTTTAGAATAAGGCGGTAACGTAACAAAATGTGGAAAAAGTCAAGGTGTCTGAATACTTTCCGAATGCACTGTATGAGCCACATTACAATTCCCACCATGTGGGTTAACCCTATTGGCAAATCTGCGTAGGGTATTTGCCTTTCACGCTTGCGACCCAGGTTCGCTTCCCTGCTCTGCCATTAGCTACAGTATAGTACAGATGGTTTATTGTTGGGGAAATGAGAGGATGATATGGTCCAAATTAGATTTACCCTCTTCACCCAATACACTAGAAGACACGATATGAGAAATGTACATTTCAGGGACACATAAAGCAAAACAACCCTGAAAATGGAGAGTTAAAGTTCAAAATAAAGCGTTGTTGCTTTCCATTTGAATTCTCTCCCTGGTGTGAGGCGGTCTGTCCTCTTGGCATACTGCATTTGGGGTTCATCTACTTTTTTTGTTTAATGACAGACAGGGAATTCTAAACGTGTTAGCCGTGTGTCACACCTTCATGAAGATTGTCACAAAGATACGTCAGCGATGGAAACCCCTCAGAAGGATTCCTCAACCTGAATCGTTCCATCTCTACGTGTCATATCAATTACACAAGAAGATTCACTTAGCATAGCTGTGTTGGCACTGGTATTTATACAACACTCTGTACAGCAGCCCCAAAAGATGATTGAATTTGGGTGCAGGAGACCACAACATCAATGAAAGCATTGTGTGATAGGTACTGTGTAGGTTATGTGTGATAACCATTGTACTTTGGCAGGGACTTTATTTTCAACAGTTATTTCCTCACAATTTGGCTCTTTACAAAAAACTGGCTTCTCGTTTGTTTGTGTGGACTGTGTGTGAGTTCTTTTTGAGTTGTGATGACAAAGGTTATTCAACAAGACTTATCTGTGCCAGTTGAAATAGGCTATGTATTCACCTTAGCCCTGAAAAAATATGATTTATTCTTTCATCCAGACATGGGCCTCAGTCTTTGGCTTGCAGTTTTATATTATAAAATTTAATATGACATAGGCTGAAATGTATAGATTCAATCCCTCTTCACCTTTTAGGAAATGGAAATGATATGATTGTAGACACTGTAATGTGGTAGTTAACGTAATGCATGCCTAAGTTCCTCAGGTTATGCTAATTTCATTGACACTGAATGCGACTGTAATTGACACACTGAAGTCATATTTGAGAAAACAAAGGAACTTTTAATTTATTATTAAAATGACATAAATAAACATAAACTCCCAATGAGTCCAACAAATACAAATAGAAAAGATATGTACATATGATTGCCAGGGAGGGAATGTACACAGAGCGAAGGAGGAGAGACATTGTGCTTTCTCCTGGGCTGCAGTGGGAGGATACAAGGCACCTCTTGCTTTCATTCTTTCCTTCTTTCTTTTCCTTCAGGCCACGAAAAGCAACACACTAACACTGGATCCAAAACAGTTACATGTAAACGGCTAACAACAAAAATGGATGTTAATTTATTTTATATACACACATATACATTTTTTATGTTAGATCAACAGATTATTTCGTCTTATTTATCTATTATAATAATAACAAAACTAATTTTAACAATAAACAGTTAAACATAAGGATTGGCCCCTTTAGTAAAGTTGAGGGGGTTACTTCATAAACTTATCTTTGTGTAGCTAGTGATCCTGATTGTCTTACGCCAGCGTACGATTGTCTTGGAGTACTCTGTCTGTACTGAAGGACACAACTACAATAACACACCAACAACTGGAACAATTGTAGAGGAAGTATATTCAGATTGTCTTAGGCTTGTAACTGCACCTTGGAGAGAATGAAGGAAACTCCCAGTGGAAAAACAGATGCCTCTTCCACTCAGACAGCAAGTGTGTAACTTAAGAATGGCAACCTATGGACTTAAGCTTAGAATGTCTAGGGTGTTTGGAATGGAAGACCAGCCATGTCATGTTGGTAAAACACAAGGCCTGAGAGGACCCTACATCTCTCTGCTTCAGATAGATCTTCTTCTGAGTTGACTCTCTGCATTTCAAAGGCGTTGCTGCTTCAACCCAAAAGTTTCCTAGGGTCAGGCAGTAGAGTGGAGATGGTGGTGATGTGGAACAGGATGGGGATTGAGGAGAGTCAATGGCTATGGAAGCATTGTGCTCAGTAGCTCTGAGCCACGGGTGCCCAGGAGGCGGTGAGCCTGGCGATGGAGCTTTCGAACTGGGCCTCGCCCACGCCTACACCCACCTCGCTAAGGCTGGGGTCGTACATGGAGGATGGTGAGGATACGGGCAGGGAGGAGGTCAGGCCTGTGTAGGAGGAGCCTCGCAGGAACTGGCTGGTCAGGCCACCAGCGATAGAACCAGAGGAGGAGCCGGAAGGAGTTAGGGCCGTCCCGGCAACAGACCACAGGCTGGGATACTGGCTGTTAGGAAGAGCGTGCGAGAGAGAGAGAGAGAGAGAGAGAGAGAGGGAGAGAGAGAGAGAGGGAGCGGGAGAGGGAGAGGGAGAGGGAGAGGGAGAGGGAGAGGGAGAGGTTAGGTTACGAGTTTTTTCTAACCAGGAAGAAATCTGGGCCTAGTAAAGGTCTAGGCCTAGGGCCCAGAATTGTTCCTGATAAAATCATGTAGTCAGGAACATACCGAAAAATAAACAGTGATATCAGAAACATATATATGATCAACTATGACCATGTGTTGCCATACCTGGAGTTGGATGTGGAGTTGCTGGTATGGGCCAGGGTTCCCATCCCAGTGGAGTTAGGGATCTGCAGGGCTGACCAGCTGTCATGGGTGGGCAGGGCTCCCGACGAGTTGTCCATGTAGTTGTCTAAACAATAAAGTACATAGAGAAATTACTAACAACAGTATACATTTCTCTGATCAAAACAATGCATTTCCTTCAGGGGTAATTTCTCAAACATGTTTTAACCAACATCTTAAAATCCATGAAACCCCCATGCTGTAATCTATACCTATGAGTCTGACTAGTGATCAGAATAAACAGTAATCAGTGCATTCCCAGAGTGCTGGGTTGGGTAGAGGAGGTTCTTACTTGAGCTGGTGGAGCGGTGTGGGTAGTGGCTAGGGTAGGGAGCGGCCCTGTGGCCCCTCAGGCTGGAGTACCTTTCACAGTAGGACCCTGAGGAGTGGCCAGGGGCCCCGCTGAACGGAGGGGGGCTGCTGCTAGGGCACATAGGACCGTTACCAGGTAGAAACCAACCACCAACTGGAGGGAGAAGAGACAAAATGGTTTGGTTAATACACTTCCTTTTTCATACTGTTCTCTATGTACAGTTTCCCTGGGACATGGAAGGCCTTGAAAATAAAATGTATGATGATGATGATAATGATTTTATGAACGTTTAATAAAAGTGTGTTGGAAAATGATGTCACATATAATGACTTGGTTTGATTGTTGGAATTGAAACGGAGAGGTACAAAAAGAGCTTTTCTAATTTGGTTGGTGTTGCAAAACTGAAGAGAAGACTTACGCTGGGAATAACCAGACTGTTGGCTGTCTCCACCATGGTCTGGCATGTCTTTATGGTCGCTCCTAAAATTGAAAACATAATACCAGAATTCGCACACAAAATAAAATAAATACAGGAAAAGCATTGTCATATTGCTGACACAATATCAGTCTCTTTCTCTTACCTTTCTTTGGCATCGAGGAAAGCTTTAGCGAATGGATTGTGTTTGATCTTCAACGCAGTTATCTACAAGTTACATAAACATGACAACTGATATTCTGTTCTTCCTTCATTGTAAGCAGAACACAATATAATGTTTATTATTGTGAACAAGGATTATCTCTGTGACTGTGTAACTATGGCCACTGACCTCTTCGTTCTGGTAAGCAGTGACAGCAATGAACTGAGTCTCGGGGAAAGACTGGCTACTGATCATCTTCTGGAGCCCTCCAACCTTCACAATGTGTATCCTGGGCTCATACTTGTGCAGAGAGTTCAGCATAATCTAGATAGAAATTATACATTATTTTAATAATATCACAGTAAAGAATAATCAAAAAACACACACTCAAACTGAATAAGAGAGAAATATGAGCCTACAGAGCCCTAACACAAAATTGTGAAGTTGATTTGCCATGAAATTAATAACGTTTTCCCCCAGAAAAAGCCTACTCTTGTAATTCAGCACAGCAGAGTAGAGCATCATTAGCTCTGAGAGTGCAGGGCAATATGACATAGCCTTCCAAGTTGACTTTAAAATGATTTACATAATAATGAATATGCATACTACAAATACGAACACAGAAGACGACAAAAACAAATCGGGGACTTACCTGTCCTCCCCCGTTGAGTTTATTGGACAATTTGACTTTGCTAAATGAGACAGGCGCTTTCATCCAGTGCGCTCCAAAGTTAGGCGAGTCTGGGTGGATGTAGACGCAGCTAGGGCTCTGTGGCTCGGGCTTGCCACCGGGAACCCACTCGCCGTTCACGTACTTCCACCGGTTGTTGTCTGCAGCCACGAAGTCCAAGAGAACTGAGTACATAGCGTTGGGGTCCAAGCCACTCACATTCGCTCTGAGCACTGGAAACATCCGCCTGTAGGTTAAAATAAAGTTGTTAAATATACATATAGCCTAAGCAAGCCCAAATATTATGTTATGTTGGCTCAGCCGTTGATCTTTATAAATGAATTATTTGACATATATATATTTGCATTAAAAAGGGTGCCATTTCTAGGCCGTTACTTTATCCTAATCATAGGGTTTATACGATTTGACGACCATTGCGCTTTATGCCTAATTCTTGACATGGTATTCAAGTTGTAACAGTAAAGCATATATGGCCTATAGCCTGTACCAATACCCTCTAGACTGAACATGCCTGTTGCCTGATCTAACCTGTGCGCATCAGTTACGTTTAGCTTCGTAGTCGTGCGTAAATGCGGGCTACGATCTCTCCAGATAAACTTTGCTTTTAGCTAGGCAGGCCAGTAGGCCCCGAAGGCCTCATTTTGATCTGTAGCTAACAGCAAAAAATAACCATAGCCTACCTGCCAGTCTTGGTGACAATCATTTCGTTGGTTAGTTCTTTAAACTTGGTCCATAATTCTGCATCTTCTAGTCCCAGTTTAATATCCCTCTCTGAGGCGTCTCCTTTCTCGCTGCCCTTCTGAAACTCGCTCTCCACCACGCTCAGAAGGTGGTCCAGCCTCTGGTCGGAGTTTGAAGTCATATTTCCTATAGGATGAGTTCGTGTGGAGTTCCGCGAAATGCACCGTTAGAATAGGATTCACTGTTTGAAGATTAGTTTTGACAGTGAGATAAGTACTACTGGCTTCGGAGCCCAAGGCCTGATCATATAAGGCCCCCCAGGGACCACATGGGGACAAGGGCGTGGCGTTGCGTTCTAGACCACGCCCTGATGGCCTTACGGTCTGGTTTCGAGCGTCTCTTCGATGTCCCCAATGCAAAATTGCCCATCATAATTGCGTCAATGCAAAATTAATAAATGTACCTATAGGCCTCTAGGCCTACTTTAAACACGGTCATGTTCGAATAAGAACAACGTCTTCATTGCCCTTTCCTTTAGGTGTATAGCCTTCATGACCTAGGCCTATGCATTTTCTAAAATTGTTTGGATATTCGTTTACTTTTGCATAGCCTAATACATTTTCGGAGCTGTTCATATTTCATACATTCGTTATTTATCTTAAATGACCCTCTAACGAAAAAAATACACGTAAACATTTTATTAGGCCTTATTTCCAAAAACATACAATATTAAATGGAATTAAAAATAGTTTATTCGTATCCTAGTCTATATCATCTATCTGTCAGATAGGAAAAAACATCGTTGGATGATTAGGCCAAAGTAATTTTTTGAATATTTAAATAGAAGAAAGAAAGGAAGAGACAGGGCAACCGGCTGCCTTTGAACTAAGTTGTATATTTGCGAATAATGCTAATCTTTTGTTGTCCCAAATACACACGTGAGAAATGTAGTGTTGACTGTGGCCGGGCCATTAGGCTGTTCCTCTGTTCCTGTACTTGGCGAAGTGTGGTTAGCCCCGAGGTGACATCGGAGATCTGCATAATGGAGCCGCCTGTCTGTTTCTGATCTCACATCCACTCTCACTAACATCGAGGAAACATTTATTCACACTTCATTGTAAACGTATTAGACTTCTTTATCATTAAGATCGGGGATTGAGTTTATAGGGGATTAATAATTGTATCCTATACCAAATTATCTGCTTATGGACCTTTTTTTTCTTCTCATTCTGATACCAAGCTCTTGAGCAATGTCTGTAGCCTAATGTCTTGTTGTATATATAGGCCTACTTAGAAATTCTATATTAATTATCATCATTTCATATTTTGTTCGAGTTTATTATCTTCTTATCCATTTCATAAAATGTATTTTTTTTACATGTGGTTTCCTGAAGATTACTCCAAATGTTACATGTTCATTTCAAGACAGGTGAGGCCTTGAACCTGTGTCCCTCCCTATAATGTCAGAAGATTTAGGAGGGAACTTGTGTGGCTAAAGTCTTTCCTGATGTATGAAGGTTATATTAGGTCTAACAGTTACCATTGATCCTGAGGGAGGTAGAATACAGTGGGTCTGTGTGTTCTTGTGTTCCTGTCTGCTCTGTCTCAGGCTCTGTGATGTACTTGGAATTGAGTGGGTTCTGTGGAGCGTGACTCCAGTTTACTACTCCACTTCCTGCAGCTCTACAGAGGTCATAAATGTAAAGGGGTTCTCTCACACCTTTCCATCCCATATCATTCAACTGCCTCTTCCTTTTCCCCTCTTTATTTTGAGGCCTGAGAAGAGAGAGAGAGAATTTCACCACCAGCTACAAAATACAGGACTGTTCTCTATCCTGACCAGTCCCTCTGTCTCAGCCTGAATTTAAAATGTATTACATTTAGATTTTTGGTCCCTGGCCTACACACAATAACCCATAATGTCAAAGTGGAATTATGTTTTTAGATCATTTTATTTACAAATGAATCAAAAAGGAAAAGCTGAAATGTATTCAAGCCCTTTGTTATGGCAAGCCTAAATAAGTTCAGGAGTAAAACTGTGCTTAACAAGTCACAATACGTTGCATTTGTGCAATAATAGTGTTAACATGATTTCTGAATGACTAAATCATCTCTGTACCCAACACATAGAATTATCTGTAAGGTCCCTCAGTCCAGCAGTGCACAGTTTCAACCACAAAGACCAGGGATGTTTTCCAATGCCTCGCAAAGAAGGGCACCTATTGGTAGATGGGTAGAAGTTTATTTTTTTTAAAGCAGACGTTGAATATCCCATTGAGCATGGTGTAGTTATTAATTGCACTTTGGTTGGTGTATCATTACACCCAGTTACTACAAAGATACAGGCATCCTTTCTAATTTAGTTGGCAGGGAGGAAGGAAACCACTCAGGGATATCACCATGAGGCCAATGGTGACTTTAAAACAATTACAGAGTTCAATGGGTGTGATAGGAGAAAACTTATGATGGATCAGCAACATTGTAGCTACTCCACAATACTAACCTAATTGACAGATAAATCATTTTTTATTATTTTTATTTTAGGTAAAATAAGGAAGCCTCTACAGAATAGAAAATATTCCAAAACCTGCACCCTGTTTGCAACAAGACACAAAAGTAATATTTTCAAAAATATTGTTGGCTGTAGCATGTTATGGGTATGCTTGTAATCGTTAAGAACCGGGGAGTTTTTCAGGATAAAAAAATACATGGAATGGAGCTAAGCACAGGCACAATCCTAGAAGAAAACCTGGTTCAGTATGCTTTCCACCAGACACTGGGGGATGATTTCACCTTTCAGTAGGACAATAACCTGAAACACTAGGCCAAATCTACACTGGAGTTGCTTACAGTTTTGACTTAAATCTGCTTGAAAATCTATGGCAAGACCTGAAAATGGTTGTCTTGCAATGATCAACAACCAATTTGACAGAACTTGAAGAATTTTGAAAAGAATAATGGGCAAATGTTGCACAATCCAGGTGTCAAAACAAAGTATTAACTCAGTGGTGTGAATACTTATATAAATGATATATTTCTGTATTTCATTTTCAATACATTAGCAAAGATTTTGAAAACACGTTTTTACTTATTTTTGGTTCTAGGCCTATGTATTTAAATAACAACTTGGTGTTGAGTTATACTGTATGAGTGCTGTTCTACTCAACCAATAATACATCTGAAAATAAGATTAATGTAATTCCTTAATTTGTTATGTGTACCTCAATGTTATTTGTCAAATTTCGTTTCCCATAATCTCTTTGGCCTGGTCTGTTGGTGACGTGAGGGTTAAACCATCCAGTCTCCTCAGACATCAACACACTCTCACCTAGGTGAGAAATATTACAGAGGCCTGGTGCTTCACAAAGGGACAGTTATAAGGCCAAGCATATTTTCCAGTGGACTTCGTCTTCGTCTTCGCTGGCCTAAATAAGTAAATACAGAGACGAGGATGAGTCAGCCCTGAGAAAGAAGAAACAACTCACTAGACACATGCACACACACACACACACACACACACACACACACACACACACACACACACACACACACACACACACACACACACACACACACACACACACACCCGCGTGCGCACACTCACGCACACACACACGCACACCCTTAAATTTGAGTCTCTTGTGTCCTATGCACATTAACGTCTAATATCCTCAGCATTATTTTCTATTTGAACACACTTCACTATAAGTTAGTGTAAACACCATTGAATCCATCTATCCTTTATCACAGATTTCAGACTCAGTGGTCTGCTTATCGCATCTCATATAGTATATCTGCTGTGACCACAGACTTTATTTTCCCATTTTTGTGTTTCATCCTCCTCTCTTTGTCTGTTTCAGGATATAAGGTAACAGATATAACAGTACTGTAATAACATGAAAGAACATGCTACTTCCCATGCCCCTGTCATTTCACCAGCCTCTTCAAGCTCCACCATAAAACTATCTGTCTGTGTTTTCCTATTTTGTTTATCACCGATAATTCAAGGTGGGTTTGAGTGGAGCGAGTGTTGGGTTTCTATTGCGGTCGTTGTACTGTATTTTAATGGTACTTTATTAGTGGCTGGCGTAACTGTGGCTCTGTGTGAATAAGCAAAGGTGTTGTTGTCCATAGGGACAGATAGTACCTGAGTGAAACACACCAATAGCTACTTCCCAAACCCAAACCCAAACCCAAAGCGTAACCCTCCTCCTACCCCTGTCCCTGTCCCTTACCCCCTCCCCCCTCCCCTCTCTGATGTGGATTGAGCCCAAAGATGCGTCTGTCACTTTTGCGGTTCCGTTACAAGTTCAGGAAATGTACACTTTCCTTTTCTAATCACTAAGGCCTTTGAAAGGGATAAAAAATAATTAGTCGGGACAGTAATTGCCCCCTCTGCCCCCCTTATTCCAAGCCCCCCCCCCAAACCCTCTAGAATCCTTGTGGAGGTGGAGGCGCCATAGAGGAGACCCTGGGACCTTTGGGATGCTAATACCAGCTCAACTAATGCCAGCTCAACTAATGCCAGCTCAACTAATGCCAGCTCAGCTAATGCCAGCTCAACTAATGCCAGCTCAACTAATGCCAGCTCAACTAATGCCAGCTCAACTAATGCCAGCTCAACTAATACCAGCTCAGCTAATACCAGCTCAGCTAATGCCAGCTCAACTAATGCCAGCTCAACTAATGCCAGCTCAGCTAATGCCAGCTCAACTAATGCCAGCTCAACTAATGCCAGCTCAACTAATGCCAGCTCAACTAATGCCAGCTCAGCTAATACCAGCTCAGTTAATGCCAGCTCAACTAATGCCAGCTCAACTAATGCCAGCTCAGCTAATGCCAGCTCAGCTAATACCAGCTCAACTAATACCAGCTCAACTAATACCAGCTCAACTAATGCCAGCTCAACTAATGCCAGCTCAACTAATGCCAGCTCAACTAATACCAGTTCAACTAATACCAGCTCAGCTAATGCCAGCTCAACTAATGCCAGCTCAACTAATGCCAGCTCAGCTAATGCCAGCTCAACTAATGCCAGCTCAACTAATGGCAGCTTAACTAATGCCAGCTCAACTATTGCCAGCTCAACTAATGCCAGCTCAACTAATACCAGCTCAACTAATGCCAGCTCAGCTAATACCAGCTCAACTAATACCAGCTCAACTAATACCAGCTCAACTAATGCCAGCTCAACTAATGCCAGCTCAACTAATGCCAGCTCAGCTAATACCAGCTCAGCTAATACCAGCTCAGCTAATACCAGCTCAACTAATGCCAGCTCAACTAATATCAGCTCAGCTAATGCCAGCTCAGCTAATACCAGCTCAGCTAATACCAGCTCAAGTAATACCAGCTCAGCTAATACCAGCTCAACTAATACAGCTCAGCTAATACCAGCTCAACTAATACCAGCTCAGCTAATACCAGCTCAGCTAATACCAGCTCAGCTAATGCCAGCTCAACTAATACCAGCTCAACTAATACCAGCTCAACTAATACCAGCTCAACTAATACCAGCTCAGCTAATACCAGCTCAACTAATACCAGCTCAACTAATACCAGCTCAACTAATACCAGCTCAGCTAATACCAGCTCAAGTCAGGTTCAGCTTTGACACGGCAGATGATGAACTTTCTCTGTATAGTGGCTGCTTCTGACTGGGGATACTGTAGTAGGATACTGTAGTAGGATACTGTAGTAGGATACTGTAGTAGACGTTTCATGTTCTTTCATGTTATTACAGTACTGTTATATCTGTTACCTTATATCCTGAAACAGACAAAGAGAGGAGGATGAAACACAAAAATGGGAAAATAAAGTCTGTGGTCACAGCAGATATACTATATGAAATGAGATAAGAGGACCACTGAGTCTGAAATCTGAAGGTAAGTGTCATAATATTACAGAGTTGACACACACAGAAATGTGTTTGAGATGTCTCTTATGCAACACAATGTACCCACAACTCTGTAGTATTATGGCACTTACAGATACATTGATGTGTCTTTATACAATATTTACAGTAACAATGACCTTTCTAGGACTACTGTCCATCCCTTCTGTCCATTGTGCTGAAACACAGTTTCACAGATTGTGGCTTTGGATTGATGATTTAGATGTTGACTTATGAAGTGGATACCGCCAGGGGCACAGTCTTAGTGTATCTCTGGTTCCTCTAACCTAGAAGGTGTCCGGATCAGCAGGTCAGGTACCCAGGGTGACAATATGCCTGATTTACTACTTGTTGTAATGTCAGGTAGCCTAGCAATACACTGCTGTTTCATTAGATGTTTTCATCTCATGTTTAACCAAGAAGTGTTTGATATATAAATAGACTAATGTTTTTTAAGTATAGTAGGGCTCCAGACAAACTTTTTCCTCCGGTGCCACTGGAACTAGTTTGGGACCTGAATACCATTAAAGTAGTTCACTGCTGGAATGTGAGAGTGAACGTCTCATGATATTTTGATAGCTTCTATATTCTCACAGGCCTGTATACTAGCTCAGATGGAAAAAGTACAATAATTACAGGTATATGATTAAGGAAAATCCTTGTTCTACTGAGGCTATATCATCAAGCCATTTAGTCCCCTCAAACCTGTCTGTCTGTCTGTCTGTCTGTCTGTCTGTCTGTCTGTCTGTCTGTCTGTCTGTCTGTCTGTCTGTCTGTCTGTCTGTCTGTCTGTCTGTCTGTCTGTCTGTCTGTCTGTCTGTCTGTCTGTCTGTCTGTCTGTCTGTCTGTCTGTCTGTCTGCTCTGTCTCTCTCTCTCTCTTTCTCGCTCTCTCTCTCTCTCTCTCTCTCTCTCTCTCGGTGTTGCCTGGTGTGAATACGAGCATTTGTTTTCAGTCTGTTTCAGTGGGTTTGGTGTTGACTGGTGTAAATACGAGCGTCTGTTTTCAGTCTGTTGGTTTGGTGTTGCCTGGTGTAAATACGAGCACCTGTTTTCAGTCTGTTTCAGTGGGTTTGGTGTTGCCTGGTGTAAATACAGTGCATTCGGAAAGTATTCAGATCCCTTCCCTTTTTCCACATTTTGTTACGTTACAGCCTTATTCTAAAATGGAAGCAAATAAAACATTTTCTACACACAATACCTCATAATAACAAATCAAAAAAAGGTTTTTAGAATTTTTTGCAAATTTACAAAAAATAAAAAACAGAAATACCTTATTTACATAAGTATTCAGAACCTTTGCAATGACACTCAAAACTGAGTTCAGGTGCATCCTGTTTCCATTGATCATCCTTGAGATGTTTCTACAACTTGATTGGAGTCCACCTGTGGTATATTAAATTGATTGGACATGATTTAGAAAGGCACACACCTGTCTATTTAAGGTCCTACACAGTGGATGTCAGAGCAAAAACCAAGCCATGAGGTTGAAGGAATTGTCCGGAATTGTTCCTCCAGAGTGCAGGACAGAAGCCACTCCTCAGTAAAAGGCCCATGACAACCTGCTTGGAGTTTGCCAAAAGGCACCTAAAGGACTCTGACCATGAGAACCAAGATTCTCTGATCTGATGAAACCAAGATTAAACTCTTTGGCCTGAATGCTAAGCGTCATGTCTGGAGGAAACCTGGCAGCATCCTTACGGTTAAGCATGATGTTTTTCAACGGCAAAGACTGGGAGACTAGTCAGGATCGAGGGAAAGATGAACGGAGCAATGTACAGAGAGATCCTTGATGAAAACCTGCTCTAGATCGCTCAGGACCTCAGACTGGGGCAAAGATTCACCTTCCAACAGGACAGCGACCCTAAGCATACAGCCAAGACAACGCAGGAGTGGCTTCGGGACAAGTTTCTGAATGTCCTTGAGTGGCCAAGCCAGAGCCCGATCGAACATCTATGGAGAGACCTGAAAATAGCTGTGCATAAGAGGATCTGCAGAGAAGAATGGGGAAAACTCTCCAAATGTTATATTTATTTAACTAGGGAAGTGAGTTAAGAACAAATTCTTATTTACAATGACAGCCTAGGAACAGTAGGTTAACTGCCTTGTTCATTTTTACCTTGTCAGCTTGGGGATTTGATCTAGCAACCTTTTGGTTACTGGCCCAACACTCTAACCACTAGCCTACCTGCCACCCGAATACAGGTGTGCCAAGCTTGTAGTGTCATACCCAAGAAGACTCAAGACTGTAATCACTGCCCAAGGTGCTTCAACAAAGTACTGAGTAAAGGGTCTGAATACTTAAATAAATGTGATATTTACATATGTGTAAAAACCAGTTTTAACGTTGTTATTTTTACTTTGTAAGGCTATAACATAACAAAATGTGGGAAAAGTTAAGGGGTCTGAATACTTCCCGAATGCACTGTATGAGCAGCTGAGGTCAGCAGACACTAGCGTGTGAGAAAACACAGTTAAACCTGCTCAGTCAAGCCCCTAGCTGTGCCATCTCTCTCTCTCTCTCACACACACACACCACACACACACACACACACACACACACACACACACACACACACACACACACACACACACACACACACACACACACACACACACACACACACACACACACACACAATTATTGGTCATGTGTGGGAAAGTCATAGTTTGTATTTCCTGACTGCATTTTCTAAGAACCCAAAACCCTTTCCACTCTTGATATGAGGTGGCTGGGTTACATACTGTCGGTAAGGAAGGAAGGATATGAGCTGGCAGGGTTAGGTATGGGAGTAGAGAGAGAGTTGATGCAGAGAGATCAAAAGGACAGAAGCACAGACACACAGACAGACAGTTCTGACAAACATTAAAATGTGGTAACCACCACCATGCATGTATTAATGGTAGCAGATATCAGGACCCCTGAAGACGTTATTTACCCAGAAGAGTGATGGGACGTGAGCCCACAGAGCAGACACATCACTGAGCACTCTCTTCCTGTTGCATCACTTCCTCTTCATAAATGCAAAATGACATGTTCACACGATACAGTGTCAGCTACTGATGAATGTTCTATGAGCTATTGGGATTTCTTGTTAATCTATTAAGACGCCCTTGTCACCACTGGCATACAACCGACTAACAACACCATTTATTTGTATGGTTTTCTGGTGTTCATCCTGGGACACATAGGGGAGATGGTTTAAGATAGTCTGTTGCTGAGTAGTTGAATGGAATCTTTAACTAATCTTTGTTAAAAGAGAAAGTGCTGGAACAGGCAATGCCCTGCAGAAGTGCTCCTTTTTTGACTGATCAGCTTCCCTATATGTGTCCAAGGTTTTCCACGTAGGAAGGAGCCCCTCTCTGGGTAGCCAGAACCAAAGCCAGGACACGAGCCAGCCAGGGCACCAGCCCAGCGTCTTGTCTGTCTGGCCAGTCTGAGGGGGTTTACCAGAAGCTGTAGGCCAGCAGACTATAAAATGGGGTAAACAAAGGGGTTGGGCCGGAGCTGGGGGCATTTTACTGCATTCCCACGCCAGCAACAGCAGCAACTCACTGAGAAGTGCTACCTGGAGAACGCAGGCACGCAGGCAGGCAGGCACGCAGGCAGGCAGGCACGCAGGCAGGCAGGCAGGCAGGCAGGCAGGCACGCAGGCAGGCAGGCAGGCACGCAGGCACGCAGGCAGGCAGGGCCCCCCCTCCCCTCCCAGTCTACACCCATCTCCCCTCCCAGTCTACACCCATCTCCCCCATTCTCTACAACCAGCTGCAGGAATAGACAACCAATCCAAGGCGAGTGCTGCAGCCCAGGTGTACAAACACTTAACGCAGACCCAGATCAAAGGGTCTCATTAAAGGATAATAGATAGACCCCCCCCCTTCAGGTTTGTACCACAGCAGGAGTCTTCTCTAAATCAATCCCCTTCCTTAGGCTACACCTGCTAGAGCTCCCCCTACTGTCTGGTCAATGCAGGGGCAAGACAGTCACTTCGAATCAGGGAATCGATCAGGATTGCAACACTGCCCCTATTGGCCAGTTACTCAGTTTTGCTGAGATTATAGGTGGTTTGCTTGTATATAACGGCCATACAACTCTACGTTACTATCACCCAGGACTTTACGTGTTGCATTGTATACACACAAATAAAGACACACAGCAGTACTGAGCTAAATAGATTGTCCAGAACGATTATTCACTCTATCCAGCAATTCTGGACAGAAAATGCTAACTGGTACTTGGCAACAGTGGATTGGGGCCTATCCATGTACTCACCCACACTCGTGAGTGAGCAGTGAATCTGTATAGGCCTCTTATAATAAAATAAACAAATGGAAAAATACAATCAACCAGATGCTGTGTCACTATTACCCAGATGTGCTGGGTATTACAACAGCTTTATATAGCAATGATAAATATTCACAAGAGGGTAGATGCTTCATAGCAGAATCATCCTTAAGGATTTGTGTGTCATAAAAAATACAATCAGAACACAAAAGAAAGAGGCACTGCCACATCATTTGATTTAGATTCAGAAAGTTTATTGATAGATGTCAGTGAGTCAGTCAGGTCAGGCCTGGGAAAGGTCTGTCTGTCTGGACTGAACGGACCTCAGAGGCCCCTACCAGCTCCTGTGTGTCTTTGATGGGGAGGCCCTCTCTTTGTAGTCGGCGTGTTAGTCAGTAAAAGTTAAAGGGCTTAAATGGTCCCTAACAGGAAGCAGTTTACACGGTGACGCTCAAGCTGCCTGTGGCCCCTATTGTTCCAGGGCCCCTCACCACTTCATTACTATTTCCATAAGAAAGGAACAGTAATTTACCCTTTTCTTCTGGTCTCCCTTCATCTTGGTGGAGTGCAGCTCTCTCTCTCTTTTCTCACTTTTTCCTTCTCTCGTCCGTTTATCGGTTGGAAATCTAAGGGTTGGTTATGTAATCTTTAAAGCATTTCAAAATCATGGAGACCAGTTATTAAAGATTATAAATAAATCAAACTGTATAATGTACAAGCATTTGTCTGTTTTGGGATGAGAAGTAGGACTAACTTGTAAAGCACATTGACCTGAGAAAGTCAGGTCTGTCTATTGATGAAAGAGGGGTTAGAGTTCATTATGTAAGACTTGATGTCTTCTGAGGAGTTTAGCGTAACTGAGCTGTACACAGAGAACAGTTTCAAATCCTGACTGACTGAAGGGACACTGTGACCGATCACTCTGACCTCTGACCAGTCTGTCCTCTGACCTGGATGGAGAGAAGGCTAGTGTAGAGAGGTCTACCAGCAGAGTTACAGAGACCATTATGGAGAGAGTTCATAGTGTTTCACTGAGAGAGAGAAGGAAAGATACTTTCAAGAAAATATAGATATATTGGTCATCCACATTATAAGGCATGGATGGTGTTCAAAACCAGAAAAGTTGACTATATAGTGAATCCCAGCTGTGGCAAAGCACATGAAGGAAAAACACCCCCACCCCCCCTCACACACACAACTCACCCCATACTCCACCCCACCATCCCCTTCCCCTGCCCCTTATCCCACACTTTGAACTTCTGAAGTGAGAAGGGGAGAAATGCAGCGAGAGCAGAATGAATCTATTTGGAGAGAAGGATGTGTAACCTCTCCAGTTAATCCCATCAAACCTGATGCATGGACACATCCTGGGACACATGCAAACACCAATCAAACATGTCCTCTCTCGCTCACACCTGGTCGGATCCCCCAGGATCCCCATATATCCCACTGGGTGGGCAAATACACCTGAGTCTCCTGTGGCAGCCCTCAATCCTGTAAACCTGTGAACGACCTTAGTATTACCCACAGATATAATGCATGACATGTCTGGATCACAGAATTACATGTGTTTAGGAGTGTTTGCATGGTTAAATGCGCCAGATTCTGTTTTCAGCCCAACAGTAGCCCTGTCCTGTCCTGCCCTGCCACTCCATTTACAGGAGTAGGTGGTTCCCCCTCACTATTGAATGTCACTTGTCAACATGAGGTGAAACAGTCTGTCATTATACCATCCAGGGTGGTTATAATTCCAGCTATAATACCTCTATGATTCTATCTCTCTGCCCGAGAAGTGCTGCTGCTGCTGGCGTGGGAATGCAGTAAAGGCTGGTTGTTGTTCCTCCAGTCTGAGAAGGGGAGAGCGGCCGGCAACAGACCCCCTCAGTGAGTTGGGCTGTTTTACCCACGGCCCCATGCAGACCCTGACAATAGAGCCAGGCTGGAATCATCATCTGACCTATTGTTGCAGGGGGAGCCAGAGAGGCTGGAGGCTGGTTGAGGTCCAGAGTATGTATTCAAAATGTCTCAGAGTAGGAGTGCTGATCTAATCCTTATGATCTAAAAGGCATAACAGATCCAAGATCTGCAATCCTACTGAGACGCTTTGCCTCCGCCCCAGCAGGCCTCCTTATTGCACAGTGTCTGTTTTTGCTGTGGTGATGATCTCATTCCAGGTGACCCTTTATAGGTTACTGACTCCTCTTAATGATACTATATTCCTTTACAAATCCATCATTTTTGGTTTGACATACTACCTATATACACTACTGTTCAAAAGTTTGGGGTCACTTAGAAATGTCCTTGTTTTTGAAAGAAAAGCACATTTTTTGTCCATTAAAATAATATCAAATTGATCAGAAATACAGTGTAGACATTGTTAATGTTGTAAATGACTATTGTAGCTGGAAACAGCAGATTTTTAATGGAATATCTAAAATAATTTCAAAACCAGGACTTTTAATCATATTTGTGCATTTAGTATACCCTTGACATTTATTTGAAAAATCGCTTCACGATGTCAGGTTCTTGATCTACCATGACAACCTCATCTAGTAACCTGGTAATATTGACTCAACCATTCCCAACCTATGAACTACAAATATCGATGTCATCTACTCTGTACAAACGGACGTTGTCTGCTTGCTCTAGCCCTGCCTGGTACATGCTCCTTACTCTATATACCTTTTTCTATATCAGATCATATTTAAAGCAATTCATAAGAGATCCATACAAACCTCTAGTCTCAAAGGCAGGACACGTAACATAATAGCAACACATGGTCACTCAACACCTACAAGTTTCATTTCAAACACACTGAATATATCAGTCAGTTGGGAGCCCTTGGACCTGAGGCTTGGATGTCCTCCAAATTCAATACGACTACCTGTTAACCTGGCCTTCAACTACGTTTTACGATTGAACACTTTCAATTCATGGGTAATAAAAACATGAGAACTATTTTTTTTTTATTGACATTTGCTGCCTCTCGCAGCGTCTCTGAAAGCTCGTTACATTTCACAATGAACTAAATGACTAATCTGCATGGTAGCTAATCTCACATGGTATTTCAGTTATTTTTCTCTTACAATAAAGTACCGATGATGCCAGATTTCAATGAATGTGGTTTGAATTAATTTATTTTAAAAGAAAAAACTCCAAACATTTCTTTAAAACATTCAGAACACAGTAACACATGCAACACAACAAAGATGGGAGTTACTACAGTCGTCAAGTTTCTGTCAGTCACAGGAATGAGACTAACAAGAACCCAGCACTTTAGGACTACAGAAATGGGAAGAGACAGAAATAGAGAGAAAGTGATGAAGAAAGAAAGAGAAAGGGTGATGAAGACAGAGGCGCTGGAGGTTTGTTTTGATGAGGATTCCTAGCCATCGTTTTCCTGGGCAGAGTAAGAGTGCAGAGGGGTATGGAGGGTTGGCTGGGGAACCACAGTGAGTCTTAGCTGAACTTGGCTTTAGAGAAGTCCATCTCTGGGTGCTGCGACATGAACCTGGAACACAATGACAGAGGGGGGGGGGGGGGGGTGTCACATAGAGTCAGAACAGTGAGAGAGTAGCCTGGTCCCAGGCTACAAGGGTTTGGCAATGACAACGACCATAGGCGTCTGCAAGACTAGCCATGTTTAATAGTCAGATTACACTGGATAAACTCATCCCAGCATTGAACCCAGTAAAGGGACAGTGGAGGAAACCAAGCTGGTAGCAGCACAGTGAAGCCGGTTACAGATGCACCGATGTGGACATTTTGTGTGATACCGATAGGTCAGTATTTTCTTTGCAATATTGACCTTTTCCTTCGTTTTCTCACCTCCACAACAGGCCGATGCAGATATATTTTAAGGCTTTTAATCGCCCGATACCGATATGGCCAAAAACACCTACAAAGTAACCACATCAGACTAACACCCATTTATAAAGGATTTGGATTCCCTCTATTGTGTCACACAGTAATGAACAGAAGTCTAACCATAGTAAGTGTACTAGATCTTTTGAATAGGACACTTTCATAAACTATAGAGGAAGTGTGAGGCGTGGCAGAATGACATCACACATATAACCAGCCAACCTATCATTGGCCTCGCCTCGTCATGACCAGGACAGGGGGTAGAAGGGCTTAATAACATGAACTCTGATAAGAGACTGTCCTCTACAGCCATTTCCGACGGCTCCTTCCCTTAAATAGGGTTTCTAGTAAGCCACAGGTGAACAAGGGTAACCTACCGCTGGCTTTGCTCGTGACTGGGACTAGAAGGGGTTAATAACCTCCAGTGATAAGAGAACGTCCTGTGCATCCATCTCCAATGGTTACGGCTCCTTCCCTCTATCCCGTACACACCCCTTATCACTGTGTAATGGTCCTTCTACCTATACTAGTCTAGTGAGTCATACAGAGATCATTCAGGCAGTATTTGCCAACTATCACTAATGCACCTCACATTGCCCAAGTCACGTCACTAGGAAATAAGGACATGGTCATTGTCTGGTCATGCAATCTGTCAAATACAGAGCATATTCACAAGACCACGCAGTATGTAAAATGCATATAACTTTGTTCTTCAATAAAAATGTAAAAAACAGGGCACAAACTATGCAATCCACCTGCTCATAACAAAAAGCTCAACCGCGGGAGACATGCACATTGAGACTGACTGACCGGCCAAGGTCAGCGTGGGTCCTGACTTTGAATAGGGATAACATATGCACTTCTCAAAAAACACACTGCATAATCCACCTGCTGAAGAGGAGTGCAGTGGGTGACATGGGGCATTATGATGGTCGAGGAACAAGAAGTGAGGTCAGCTCTAGTCCCGGACTCAGTTGGGAAGCTGGTACAGACATCTCACTATCTGTTTATGGCTGCAATGATCGTGTGACCTGACCTTGACAGAAAACAGTAGGAGGCAGCCGCTTTTACATTCACCTTTTCCTGTTTCCTCGTTTCTATGGCTCTGTTAAACTATCCAGTATATTGGAACATGTTTGACAATAAAAAGAAAAGCACCAAGTAAACCTATAGAAAGCAAACAGAACATTTTCTTGTCAGTAGGTATGTAATATGAAGTACTTTTCTAATGTTCAATTCTGTCAGTAGTTAAGTCCCAGTGATTATTGGGATGGGGTCAAACGTTTCACTGTCTATGTTTTTATTTAACCTTTATATAACTAGGCAAGTCAGTTAAGAACAAATTCCTTATTTACAATGATGGCCTACCCCGGCCAAACCCGGACGACACTGGGCGGGATAAAGGGGAACTCCCAATCACAGCCGGATGTGATTCAGCCTGGATTCGAACCAGGGACTGTAGTGATGCCTCTTGCACCGAGATGCAGTGCCTTAGACCGCTGCCCCACTCGGGAGCTCAATGTGAAGAAAGGTACTGCACTACTTAAACTATGTCATGATGGACATGCCAATGGTGCTATAAGCAATGTGCTGAAAGCTACTTTTTGAGGATGTCTTGTTTCTTCTGCTCTTCGGAGGTGGGTAGACCCATGGACTTCTGTCTCTGGTCGTACATCATCTTCTCCACCATACCACGGGTCTCCCCATCCAGATCTGACAGCTGAGACAGCAGGAAGAGGGAGAGGGAGAGATAGAGGGTGAGAGGGAGGAATATAGAGAGATGGAAGATGAGCGATAGGAATATAGAGAAATGTAGAGAGAGCGGAGGAATATAGAGAAATGTAGAGAGAGAGGGAGGAATATAGAGAAATGTAGAGAGAGAGGGAGGAATATAGAGAGAATGTAGAGAGAGGGAGGAATATAGAGAAATGTAGAGAGAGGGAGGAATATAGAGATGGAGAGAGAGAGGGAGGAATATAGAGAAATGTAGTGAGAGGGAGGAATATAGAGAAATGTAGAGAGAGGGAGGAATATAGAGAAATGTAGAGAGAGAGGGAGGAATATAGAGAAATGTAGAGAGAGGGAGGAATATAGAGAAATGTAGAGAGAGGGAGGAATATAGAGAAATGTAGAGAGAGGGAGGAATATAGAGAAATGTAGAGAGAGGGAGGAATATAGAGAAATGTAGAGAGAGGGAGGAATATAGAGAAATGTAGAGAGAGGGAGGAATATAGAGAAATGGAGAGAGAGGGAGGAATATAGAGATGGAGAGAGAGGGAGGAATATAGAGATGGAGAGAGAGAGGGAGAGTAAGGGAAAGAGCTTTAGTAAATGGGAGATAAATTACCCTTTTATCTTTAAATAAAGGAGAATAATCACATGTTCTCTTGCAGTGAGCCTTGCATCAGTAGCTTGGCGTTGGTTACCTTAGAGTTCTCCGGACAGATCTTCTTTGTATTGAGTTCTGGATCCGTGGTGACCATCTTATTCCACCACTCCATCTTGTTGATCTGAAACAGATGCAAGGCATGATTTAGTGACTTAAAAGGTTTCAGAGTGAAAGAGATGTTTAATCTCAATGAAACCCCTTGTAATACAAGAGAAATAAAAGCAGTACCTTCTCCAGGTGAATGGTGACCACCTTGCCGTCCTCAATGAGCCAGGAGCTCTCCTCCACCTTGACGTGGCTGTAGAGCTGTCCATCGATCACAGGAGGATGGCCCTTCAGACCCACCTTCAGCATACCACGCTGGATGTCCACCACCACATCCTTCCCCTTCATGCGGAACTTCACATCAAAAGGCACCACCAGCTGGAGGGCGGGATAAAGGGGAACACCCAATTAGAATGAAGGCACTACCAGCAAGCTGGCAAGATAAAGGGGAACACCCAATTAGAATGAAGGCACCACCAGCTGGGGGGCAGGATAAAGGGGAACACCCAATTAGAATGAAGGTACCACCAGCTGGGGGGGCGGGATAAAGGGGAACACCCAATTAGAATGAAGGCTCCACCAGCAAGCTGGCAAGATAAAGGGGAACACCCAATTAGAATGAAGGTACCACCAGCTGGGGGGCGGGATAAAGGGGAACACCCAATTAGAATGAAGGCACCACTAGCTAGGTGGCAAGATAAAGGGGAACACACAGAATGCCTGAATACCTTGTCTGCCCAGATTACATCTAGCCCAATACTAAACCAATCCTTAGCGACTGGGGGCAAAAAGATAAATCACCACCCGCTCTGAAATAGAGGAGCTGCCCATGCATAATGTGCAAAATGAACAGAGAGCACAAAATACCTCTTCATAGTTAAACAATCATGCTACAGTTAAACAACTTTAATATCCATGCACTAGGAAATACTAAAACCAAAGGCAAAAGGGAAATAAACTCACGTCCACTTCAGACAGGGATTGTGTCCAACGATAGTTGGCCAGGTCAGCTCCATTGCCTGCGTTAGGTTTAATCTTGTCCTTGTCTTTCTCATCTTCTTCTCCATCGGAATCAGTCTAGCAGAAATTAAAGTTAGTTATTAGCTTCAATTGCCTTCAACATGCATAAAATACCCTTGTGCTGTTAACTATGTGCATACGTTTCCCCCCCCTAGTTTATTTCCCAAGTGAGATGCCCCACCTATATGATAGCGGGGGAAAAAGTGATGTCTCTCTACAGCTCATTTATCTACTGAGGCATCCCAAACGAATCTCTTACCTCCTTGTCTCCCTTCTCTCTCCCTTCCTTCTCAGCTTTCTCGGGTGGAGTTTCTGCATGTGTGTTTGTGGCCTCTTTCTTCTCCTCTTGTTTCTTTTGCTAAAAACGAAGACAAGACAAAGACAGACATTAAGCTTCATCAAGACAAAGACTAGGGCGGTCCCCAATTAAAAAAAATATTGGTTTACCAAGAGTTGTCTGTTCTTTACCAAGAGTTGTCTGTGTTTTGTGCTCATGCACATAATTACATTACCCGACCTTCCCCAGTAAAACTAACCCCGTCTGAATAGGGTACAATAGAGCCTGACCTATAGCATATCATAATGCTATAGGTTATAACAAACTCTGAACACTAACACGTGACAGCAAAATGGATGCAGAGGACGTGACGAATCAAATTGAAACGGGGGAATGTTTACTGGTTGCTCGAGGTAAAGGGAAAGTCAGATGTGTGGAATAAATGTGACTAGTTGTGTAAAATCCCAGAGATCAAGAAAAATACAGTAAGGAGCAAGTGCTGCATGCATATTATGTGTGCCAAACAGGTGCTGTATAGATTACAATATCATTTTTCTGACCATTTGGAACAACGTAAACACTAAATAAAGTAAGCGTACCATAGAGTCTGCTGTAACATTTTTATGTTAAGCCTATATTACAGTAAAGACTAAAAACAGTTGCATTCATTCATGAATGCAATTTCCGAAATGGAACAGTTTATTTATTGCATAAGCTAATTATTAAATGCTCGCTTCAGTGTATTTAAAAAAATGTAATGCTTGATTGCGTTTCAAATCATGAATGACTCATATGCTGTGTGATGACATGAATGAATGATTGATTGATACAGTAGGCCTAAATTAATTACACTATTAAGACTAAACAGGATGTGCTCTTAGGCCTACAGCTCCATGGTGGTTATACAAAGCTGTTATATTAAGCCTACTAATGATAATGACATTACTTATTATCATAATAATAACAATGAGATCAAGAAAAAGGAGGGTTATTATTATAAATATAATTTCACCAACAATTTAGAACAGTGTTAACACTAAAATTATAAATAATACTAGAAAGGCTGTTCTAACTAAAATTACAGCAAAGCAAAGATTAAAAACAGTCTAATTTGTGAAATTGTTTAATTGCGTGAGGCTTGGTGCTCACGGAATCAGTAGGCTATTAAACAAACACTCAAACAGGCAACAGAAGCAAGATCTGTCTTATTTCTGTAGATATATTGATGATTTAAAAAAAAACAGGCACATTTAACAGTTAGGCTATTGATTATAGACCTAATTAAGTTGGGGTTTCCTCTCACCTTACTTTTCTTAGACAATAAGTCAAGGGCTGTTTTCTCCTCTCCTCATTCTGCTGCTGTTCTCCACAGCATTGTTCTCAACACCAATATGCTGGTTAACTTTGCTATTACGCACCTAGCAACATGGTCTAGGAAAAGGCACCAATTCAACAGCGCAGTGCTGTGTTTCAGTACCGTGGACAGCGACCGGTAAAACGCGCATTTGTTATAAAATAATATTATTTTAAGGGCGACGCACAATTGGCCCAGCGTCGTCCGGGTTAGGGAGGGTTTGGCCGGCAGGGATATCCTTGTCTCATCGCGCACTAGCGACTCCTGTGGCGGGCCGGGCGCAGTGCACGCTGACCAGGTCGCTAGGTGTACAGTGTTTCCTCCGACACATTGGTGTGGCTGGCTTCCGGGTTGGATGTTCACTGTGTCAAGAAGTAGTGCGGCTTGGTTGAGCTGTGTTTCGGAGGACGCATGGTTCTCGACCTTCACCTCTCCCGAGTCCGTACGGGAGTTGCAGCGATGAGACAAGACAGTAACTACTACCAAATGGATACCACGAAATTGGGGAGAAAAAGGGGTACATTTTGTACATTTTTATTAGCGTTGCACCATTGTTCTTATGTAATATAACCATATACAATTTCAGTTTAACATGTTTTAGACTGATGGACTGTGCCATCTCCAAGGCCTCCACAATGGATCAGTTGAGCACGAATCAGACAGGTGATATTTTTTGCTACTGCTCGACTAAAGAAATCTCGGTCCACCAACAGCCTATGGACCAAACAATTGACCAGTCGACTAAAAATGGGGTCAGCCCTAACAAAGACAAACCATTACATCTAATGTGTATAGCACATCAAACACTCATAACTGACCACACGTTTTTCTTACCTTGTCGATTTCGGACTGAAGTCGCTCTGCCTCTTCGTCTGTCAGTTCTTTGATTTTGGGCTCATCGTCTGCTTTCTTAATCTTCTTTTTCTCCTCTTCTTCAGCTAGCTTAGCAGCCCTCTCTGCCTTCTCTCTCTTCTCCTTCTCCTGTCTCTTCTCCTTCTCTCTATGGGCCTTCAGGGCAAGACCGCTGTGGTGGGCAAACGACTCCTTCACCAGCTGGGGACAGAGGTATTATTACTAGGTAATCTGCATCTCTTGATGTATGCATTTTTGTTCTGTTAGGTATCCAATTTTGGACTCACCTTCTCTGGTGCACCTGCCTCGCCACCCGTAAAGAAGTCTGTTTTACGCCGGAGGAAGCTGAAAAACGTGTTTACTAACTGTTGGAAAAACAAATATTACATTAGAGATGATACATAGCCAACCTGCGCCTTATACGATTTACAAGCCTATTTGTTATGGCTTACTAACGGTACCACAACAACATGCCTAAACACAGATAGCTAGCCTATGGCTAACGATTACGCTACTGGTGTGATATTTAATAAATGCGACTAACATTAGTTTCATGTTTGTGGTGCTATATGTATGGTGCAAACGCAGGACACTTTCCCATCCCCCATATAGCTAACTTAATTAGCCGGCTAGCCAGTTGTTGAACAATTTGCTAACTAATGCTAGCATGCTATCAAACTGTAATTTACCTCTTGTACACCTCCTTCGTGCTGTTGTGCCATAACAAGCAACATCCCGTCATACTTTTCATCGTCACCCATTTTCTGTCCTAATATATATACCCTTATATAAATAAACTTGTTTGACAATATAATTTGAAACGGACAGGCTAGCAACAACAGGGAGCAATGTAAAGTCACGTTGCTGTGCTACTTCCTAGAAACAAGCACCGCCTTGTTTCTAAGCGAATGGAAAGTTTGATGCAATGGGAGGCCAATCTTTTAAATGACAACCAAACAGCCAATTAGATCGTGTTACATGAACGGATATGGGCACATTCAAATTTTGACGGGGGGAAAATACGAATATTCTAGATTACAAATAAGTGTTTGATTGATGGCAAAAATATTGGTAATGAATTATTCCAGAATTATCGTATATTCATTTCCTTTCACGATTACACATTATTTCTTCGTTAATCTGTTATAACTGTGCATTTTAATTAATTAAAATGTATTTATGGAAAGACATTTTTACATGCAAACACATGATTTGTATGCTCAAGGATAACATTCTGATTCTGATTCCATTATAGCTAATTTCCCCACCTCTGAATCGGCAAATATCCTATTGAAAATGTTACATGTAATAGTTGTAGAACATCTTTCTAATTCTAACCCTCATTTATTGTCAATGATTGTGATTTAGCAGGAGATATCGCTGATGGATAGATGTCAATGACCAACAGCTCACTGTTCCATTCTTTGACCCAGATAACATATCTGTGGAGCCATGACTGAACTATTCAAATAAACTGAAATAAGGGTCACAATGACCATCACATAGTTATGTTGAGTGATATGCAACATGAGTGGAAAGATTAATGTTTTCTATGTTGCATAGCCTATTTTCAAAAACACATGTAAGGCCAAAAAGAAAGTAGGCTATTGATCATGATAATAAAATGATATCTATCTATGTGATTAGAATCTAGGCTACTTGTGTTGTTTTCCTAAAATTATATTACTCTTTGTCAATACCAAAATTAATGCTGCTATCCTATGATTCTAAGTCTGCATTTACCCCTTAACTAGCACGTAATCGAAGACTGAACCAAGGCTGTGTGTTGGGGTACCAGTCTGTATGGGAGCATTGACCCCGTCCTTGGTAGCCTGGTACAGGCTGAGTTAATAACTGGAGGTAAACATGATAAATGATAAATGTCATTGACCCCGTAGCGCAGCTGGCTTCCTCACGTCTCTCCCTCCCTGCAGGGCAAATGTCACAGTTGTTATGAATACGCCCTATTACCTCGCTCCACGTGGAGAGAACCTAACGCAGCGAGCAGAGCAGTCCAGGGTCACTCTGTTGTTCTCGGGGGTGTGTGTGCGTGTGCTCTGAGGGGGAGGGGTCAAGGCTGACTTGTCACTCACAGATCAGAGGAGCATGTCCTATCTTCCTATAAATAGGACTCGGGCTACTGGAGTTGTCAGAAAGTCAGAGCTGCTGATCATACTGCAGAACAATATTTCAAAGAGAGAATGTGGCTATTCTCACCTCTGTAGCATAGCTCTGCAAAGCCTCTGCACTGGAGACATCTTATCATCTATTGATTGATTGATACTTTATTGATCCTCAAAGGAAAATTCATCATGATGTTTCCTCTTGAAGAGATGAAGACCACCTGTCACTGTTCAGGTTACCGGGAGCAACAACATCAGCCTCACACCATCCTGTACAATATCCTGAGCCGGGCGGACAGTAAGTACAACAACAACAGCCTGATCCACAACAAGCACGTGAACCAGTACAACTACAACATGATAATGCCTCACAACTGTCATTGCGAGTGGCGACGGGCGGTGTGTCTGAAGAACCCTGAGGGAACCTGTCAGGTGGCATCTGATGTTCTGGTCAAAACCATCCGCTTCATGAAGAGTTTACCCTCCTTCCGTCAGCTTCCAGTGGAGGACCAGCTATCTCTGCTGAGGGACTGCTGGGTGCCCCTGTTCTCTCTGGGCCTAGCCCAAGAACGGACTGTGTTCGAGGTGATGGATGTACCACAGGCTAGCATGCTGAGGAGGATTCTCCTTAACAGTCAGGCTCCACATAGTGAGGAAGAGCAAGAGGAAGAAGATGAGGGGAAGAGGTCTCTGCCCATGCTGGCTGGGGTGCATAAACTCAGATGCTGTCTGAACAGACTGTGGACTCTGAATCTCAGCCCAAAGGAATATGCCTATCTGAAGGGTGCTATGCTCTTCAATCCAGGTAAAACTCTTCTTCTACTTCTTCTCAGCATGCTATGGTGTTCTGTGGAACTCCAAATCTACCTGAACTGACATTCTATTAATTTCATTCGACTGAAATATTTGAAGCAATCAATGGCATAATCAATGATTATTTAATAATCTAACATGACAAATGATGGCATACAGCTTCACTCTTCTGTCACATTAGTGTTAAACTGCTGATGGTGGAGTACAGTTGAATTGACATTCCATTTACCCCAATTCCTCTTAACAGACGTCCCAGGACTGAGCACCACTGTATTCATCGACAGTCTCCAACAGGAGGCCCAGAGAGCTCTACAGGAGGTTGTCCTGACCCTTCACCCAGGAGACTCGGGTCGATTCAGCCGCATCCTACTATCGACTTTTGCCCTACAGGCTGTCAGCCAATCACTCATCACAGAACTGTTCTTCAGACCTGTTATTGGTCAGGCGAATCTGTTTGACTTGTTAAGTGAGATGCTGTTTATGAGACAAGAGTACAGCTGAAAGTTTGTGCGTGTGTATGGTGTATGTTTGTGAATTATATTTTAGGGTATTTTCTACTGGCAAATATGAATGTGAAGATTGCAACTAAGCAATAAAAGTTTTATAAACAAAATGTTTCAGTTTCTCTCTTCTTTACACATATTTAATCACTCTTCTATCATTTGTTTTTGGCATACATCTGGCAATATATTAGTGGTGTGATAAAAATAAATGAAGTGAGAGCTACTGTATTTTCCATTGATAGAAAAATCATGGACTAATTGTACTGTCTCTTAGCATGATATGTACTCTGGCTCCTACTAGTGGTTTCCTACATGTAACTACAAACATGTTGTGCTGTATACTGTACAGGGCAGTACGGAATGGAAAGTACCAAAAATCCCTTGAGTGACATTACCTGGGATTGAACATTTCAACGCATGATAAGGGAGACTGGCAAAATGTGGCATTAGGCCATGTATTAATACTCCAACTAGCTCAACAATGTGTGAACAGTTATCCATTTCCTGCAAACCTACCTCTTAGCAATTTCCTGTCTATGGCCAGAACCAGAATAACCTGTTTAACATTAACAACAAAACATGTTGTCAGTTATCTTGTTACAGTTATTTGGTGGCCTGTATTATTTTGTCCTTGCCAAAGATAAAAGTAATCCCCAGGGGGTACAAACGAACACTGTGCACCTGCCAGAGATGTCTGTGTAGCTCAAGTCTTAAATGTGGGCTGTTCAACATGGCAAAGCATTACAGAACATTCAGACAAAAATGTATTGAGTAGAATCAAAAATATGCTTGCCTTCCATTGTAGAAAAAATAAGTGTGTCAGATCTTTTCAATCTACGACATTCTAAAAGTTTCACCTCACAGAACCCTCATTGGCTCACAGTCTGCATGTTGTCAGACATTCTTCCATTCTGATGCATCAGCTACATAGAACTGAGGTGTAAATAGACTGGAAGAGTATTGTGTGTGAGTATTGTGTGACTCACGTTCAGTCATGCGAAGGGAAAAGGCTATTTAGAAAGAATGAAAACCCAGATACACAGAGCTTAACGTCAACACACAAAACGTAGGACTCTTGAATCTTCTATTGGTGAGCTAATGAAAGATGAGGTAGTCACAGTTTGACTTTTTTTTTTAATTAACAATGTAAGTCATTAATTTACACACGCTTAGAGTGGCGGAACATAAATTCCACATAAACCCACTTAGTCTCCCATTGTGCAGAACTAAAATTAGACTTAAGTGGAAGTTAGAATTTTCCCATAGAGAACAACTCATATCCTTTATACCAACCACAATAAAACATTAGACAAAATGTGCAAGAATAGCATGGCATTAACGCTGTCACAACTTCATTTGTATGTCACTTTTTTTTACAGTTTTATATAAAATCACAGAATTGCATACATTATAAAAGTTAATTTCACATATATACTCATTGGAGTCTACAATGATAAATGTTACAACAGCTGGACCCTATGCTCGCTAGAGATTTTGAAGCATAACCAATTTTAAAGTGATCTCAACATATTAGGATTAAAGTTATGTATAGTAGTATGATATTCCCATGGCATCAAAAGATACATCTACAATTGTATTTCACAGTCACCAATAAGCCAATAACAACATCCATTGTCTTTGAGATGTTCTTTCTTCATACGTTGCGAGTGGTTTTTGGCCTCCAGTACATTCCAGGTTGGTTCTTGGTGTCTAAACCACTGCATTATTCACATGGGTTAAACCTTACGAAGACTAAGACCGTCAGGTCCAAACGTAGCACAATAAAACCATGGAGCAATCAAGTGTGCGGTTATCTATATTTCTTGGGTCAGTTTACTTTACCCTGCAAGTCACTGGATGCGAGTACACTACCTTGAAACTGGTTCTTGTGTCAGTGTTGGGGGTTGACCTGATAAAGCAGAAAGAGATCAAACAGCAGTGGAGAGTGGGGTTTCATATTAACACAGCTACTTGTTATTCAAGGATAAAGGGACATACAGCACTAAAGTAATATGAGGGCGATAAGAACGGACATCCAAACAGGAGGAGCGGCTGGAAGGGTCTGAAGTCTACAGTAACTTCTCTCTGAGACAGACCAACCCCCAAACACGGACGCAATATGTCAGAATCAAAAATACATTCACTACCCTGAGTACATTTATAATCCTTCAAAATACAGATGACACGATTCATAGTATAGTCTTCAAAGTCACGGTCTTTGGAGTAGTTTGCATACGTGTAATACTCCTCCCACCTATTTTAACCGAGTGCAATTCTCTGGCTCCTTCAAGGACCCAACACAGAATTCAATAGAACATACAATACATGTGGAACTACAGGTCCCAACCTCTCCAGCTTGGGGACTGGTTAGTAGCTTCATGCATCAGGAGTGTTGATGATGGGTCATCATGTTCTGACCGTGGTCCAGGGCAGGGTCATTCTGATGCTCAGAGCTTTCTGCTTAAATCAAAATATGATAAAAGGTATGAGATGTAGAATATAACAGAACAGACTAACTTCATTGTCAACGCAATGAGGAAATTTGGCTTCAAAGTTCACATCTAAAATGCAAATGACAAAAAAAACAAAAAACATCAGGAGTACCTTGTCATCAACTTATGTGCAAAATGAAGTTAAGTCCACAGGTTTAGTAATATATACATAATTGGTTCAGGACCTTCATCATCAAGAACAACTTGTCATCTACATGATTCAATTAGGTTCATATTACAGCGTTTGGTTTATAGAACTTATTTACTTGTGTCTGTCAAAGACAATACTAGTCTGACCTGCCCAAGGAGCTACAACCTTAAGGCAACCAATCCACCTCTGGGATAGACTTAAATAAATAGGATGTTCACAATAAAATGTCACGTAAAGGAAGTATCTATCAGGGGAAGAGATAACGTTGGATATATGCCACAACATTCCCTCTATTAGATCTCTCTCACTCAGATACTAACCCAACCCGTTTCAGTGTTTCTGAGACAATTGTTTTTGTGCAGCGGTGGCAAAGTTTGTGGAAGGGGGGAATCACTGGGGAACTCCAGTCGGGATAATTTTTATGTAGGACTGTGAGAAGGTACACTATATATATATATATAAAGTATGCGGATACCCCTTCAAATTAGTAGACTCGGCTATTTCAGCCACACTCGTTGCTGAAAGGTGTATAACATGGAGCACACAGCCATGCAATCTCCATAGACAAACATTGGCAGTAGAATGGCCTTACTGAAGAGCTTAGTGACTTTCAATGTGGCACCGTCATAGGATGCCACCTTTCCAACAAGTCAGTTCATGAAATTACTGCCCTGCTAAAGCTGCCCCGGTCAACTGTAAGTGCTGTTATTGTGAAGTGAAAATGTCTAGGAGCAACAATGGCTCAGCCGCGAAGTGGTAGGCCACACAAGCTCACAGAACTGGACCGCTGAAGCTCATAAATATCATCTGTCCTCAGTTGCAACACTCCCTACTGAGTTCCAAACTGCTTCTGGCAGCACAATAATTGTTCGTCGGGAGCTTCATGAAATGAGTTTCCATGGCCGAGCAGCCGCACACAAGCCTAAGATCACCATGCACAATGCCAAGTGCCGGCAGTAGTGGTGTAAAGTTCACCGCCATTGGACTCTGGAGTAGTGGAAACGCGTTCTCTGGAATGATGAATCACGCTTCACCATCTGGTAGTCCGACGGATGAATCTGGGTTTGGCGGATCAAATCAAATGTATTTATATAGCCCTTCTTACATCAGCTGATATCTCAAAGTGCTGTACAGAAACCCAGCCTAAAAGGCAGGAACCTAGGAAGAAACCTAGAGCGGAACCAGGCTATGAGGGGTGGCCAGTCCTCTTCTGGCTGTGCCGGGTGGAGATTATAACAGAACATGGCCAAGACGTTAAAATGTTCATAAATGACCAGCATGGTCAAATAATAATAATCACAGTAGTTGTTGAGGGTGCAACAAGTCAGCACCTCAAGAGTAAATGTCAGTTGGCTTTTCATAGCCGATCATTGAGAGTATCTCTACCGCTCCTGCTGTCTCTAGAGAGTTAAAAACAGCAAGTCTGGGACAGGTAGCACGTCCGGTGAACAGGTCAGGGTTCTATAGCCGCAGGCAGAACAGTTGAAACTGGAGCAGCAGCACGGCCAGGTGGGGACAGCAAGGAGTCATCATGCCAGGTAGACCTGAGGCATGGTCCTAGGGCTCAGGTCCTCCGAGAGAGAAAGAAAGAGAGAATTAGAGAGAGCATATTTAAATTCACAAAGGACACCGGATAAGACAGGAGAAATATTCCAGATATAACAGACTGACCCTAGCCCCCCGACACATAAACTACTGCAGCATAAATACTGGAGGCTGAGACAGGAGGGATCAGAAGACACTGTGGCCCCATCCGATGATACCCCCGGACAGGGCCAAACAGGCAGGATATAACCCCACCCACTTGGCCAAAGCACAGCCCCCACACTACTAGAGGGATATCTTCAACCCCCAACTTACCATCCTGAGACAAGGCTGAGTATAGCCCACAAAGATCTCCGCCATGGCACAACCCAAGGGGGGGGGATGCCAGGAGAACACTAGCTGACCTAATGCATAGTGTTAACTGTAAAGTTTGGTGGAGTAGGAATAACGGTCTGGGGCTTTTTTTCATGGTTCGGGCTAGGCCCCTTCATTCCAGTGAAGGGAAATCTTAACGCTACACCATACAATAACATTCTAGACGATTCTGTGCTTCCAACTTTGTGGCAACAGTTTGGGGAAGGCCCTTTCTTGTTTTAGCATGACAATGCCCCTGTGCACATAGCGAGGTCCATACAGAGATGGTTTGTCGAGATCGGTGTGGAACAACTTGACTGGCCTGCACAGAGCCCTGACCTCAACCCCATCGAACACCTTTGGGATGAATTCGAACGCCGACTGCGAGCCAGTCCTAATCGCCTAACATCAGTGCCCGACCTCACTAATGCTCTTGTGGATGAATGGAAGCAAGTCCCTGCAGCAATGTTCCAACATCTAGTGGAAAGCCTTCCCAGAAGAGTGTATGGTGTTATTGCAGCAAAAGGGGGACCAACTCCATATCAATGCCCATGATTTGGGAATGAGATGTTCGATGAGCAGGTATCCACATACGTTTGGTCATGTAGTGTAATTTCTGGTGACATTTTATAAGGACAAGCTACTCCAAAAATAATTAAAATCAAATGATGCCAACACCATCTATCTATAATCCCTCCCAGAAATTAGCTAAATAACATATTGGTAAAGCAATATTTTAGGACCGACTCTTACCATAGCCTATACATGGCACCATACAATATTTTCAGGCAGGTGTGTTATTAGCAATAAGCAAGGTTTTTTTCTGTATCAAAAAGGGAGCTACTTTCCTTCTAGAAACATTTCCATGAAGCTGAGACAACATTTTGCCATTTTAAAGCAAATTGTCTGCAATTGTACACATTTCTCTATGGCTAATTCTGTGTTCTTATGCTCACACACACAATCAATTACATAATGTAGTTATTGTGTTTGATACTTCTCCCTCTTAGCTGATTTCTTTCTTTCTCCCAAAGCCATTTTGGCTGTCATGCTAGCTGTTCAAATAATGGGAATTTGTGGCGCAATGCAGAAGTTCACTCCTTCTGAGTAATATGTTGCTAGGCAACCCCCCTGCAATTCACATCAAATTTTATTGGTCACATACACGTGATTAGCAGATGTTATTGCGGCTGTAGCAAAATTCTTGTGCTTCTAGCTCTGACAGTGCAGTAATATCTAACAAGTAATACCTAACAAATTACACCACACACACACACATCTAATGAATTAAGACTATATACATATGGACGAGCGATGTCAGAGCACTTGCCGCTCTGTACGTGTCTAGCGCTTTGAACACACCGACAGCGTCGTTGCATTTTGGTACACCAGAATGACATTCATTTCCAATGAAACGCTGCGTTTGTCTTGCAGCATTGCGTTGCAGTACGTTCGTGGTGTGGTGCATACGTTGATTTATAGAAGGTATGCGTCAAACTGTATGTGTAGACGGCTTGACAGAAATAGTAGCAGAAGGTGATTGTTGAACTTTAGTTGCACACATATCCAGATGATGCTGCGTAACCATTTTGTGCAATGACGCTGTCGGTGTGTTGGAAGCATTAAGCCAGTATGAGAAACGTGCTAACAAACGTTTGTGCTATGAAACTAAATAAATACTGCACTCTGACCCACAAAGCAAGGATATTGAACTTGAAAAAGTAATGTAGTTATATTGGAATTTACAGCTGCTGTTGGTAAGTAATGATTCTGCTAGCTTCTGACAAGACTTACTGCATCTTTAAAAATATATACATCAATTATCTTTTCTATAAACTTTGTCTGGTTTTAGTCATTTAAGTTTACACTGAAAGCATTTTCCCATCCCCTCAAATTTTCCGGGGTGGGTGGCAACAATTTATCAGCGGCAATACTCTGCTGCTAAATGAATACAAGGGAAATACTGCGGTTTCGGTAAAAGTGTCTTGAAGGACTCTAACCCCATCATAACATTTACATTACATTAACGTCATTTAGCAGACGCTCTTATCCAGAGCGACTTACAAATTGGTGCATTCACCTTATGATATCCAGTGGAACAACCACTTTACAATAGTACATCTATATCTTTTTTTTGGGGGGGGGGGGGGGGGGGTAGAAGGATTACTTTATCCTATCCCAGGTATTCGTTAAAGAGATGGGGTTTTAGGTGTCTCCGGAAGGTGGTGATTGACTCCGCTGTCCTGGCGTCGTGAGGGAGTTTGTAACAAGCACTTAATGATGACTACAATAACACTGCACAGCACACACGTCAAGTCTCTTACCTGCTCCACTGTTGATCCTCATGTTCCTAGCATTCATATCAGAATCTGTCTCCTTGGATATCTGGATACAATAATCATCTTCAACGTAAAAAACAACAAACAACGAGTGACAGTCAACTAACAGTGTAATTACAAATGAATAACAAATGAAGTATCACTTCAATAAGTATGCAAAATAAGGGAAAAGCTGTTGGAAATGTTTATCTGTAGAGGTGTTGCTTACTGTTATTGCTGATGGTTGATGCTTGATAGTTGCTCATGGTTTCGTTACCGCTGTCGGAGGTTCTCCTCTGTGACTTTTTGCACTGAGGTCTCTTCTTGCTCTTCCTAGTGCTGATCCTGATAAAATAGAATAGATGAAAATGGTAAATCAACTTTACTGTCCATTTTACAAAGTAAATGTATTAATTCGCTGTTGCGATACACAACTGCTTCTGCGCGTGCACACACACAAACACGTTGTGCCCTTGATCAAGGCAGTTAATCCCTACCAGTGAATGGTAGCTACCTGATGATGCCCTTGACCAGTCGACACTCTGCATCCTGCTCATCAAGCTGATGCTCTTCGGCCAGATCACTGATAAGCTGGCTGATTTCACTGGTCTTCTTCAGGAACACTGAGTCTGAGGTGCAGTGGGCCAGCTCCTCGATCTGGTACTCAGAGTACAGCTCCAGAAGCTTTTGGGTGATCAGAGAGTCCACATCACCCACACTCAGATCACCCATATCCCCCTCGTTCCAGGAGTAGGAGAGAGGGCTGTACCGTCTCCCTCCACCTCTTCCATTGTGTAACGGAGGCCTGGTAACGACCACCGGCTCCTTCTCCATTGTGGAAATGTGCACTTTGACCCCTCTGATGTAGACGTCCTCTGACCAATCAGAGTCACCACCACTCTCCTTACTGGTTTGGGGGTCGTTGGTCCCAAGGTGGCCCTGGAGACCCCGGCTGACCTTCTCCCGATCGTCATCTGGGGAGCTCTGTCTGGGACTAGGGGCCAGGATGGTGCTCCGACACACCCTGTAGAGTCCACAGGTCAGCACACTGCACACCCAGCTCTTACAGCTGCCTGGGGAGGAGTGGGCACAGGGACCACACCCCTGACCCCCTGAAGGAGAGTCTCCAGATCCGGGGATGAAGCTGATGGTCTCCTCTGCCTCCCTGCTCTGCGCGTCCCTGCGGTTGGCCTTGTGGTATGTCACCTTTGGCCCCTGGTGCCTCTCCTCCACCGGGTCCACACATCGCTCCTCATAGCAGGACTCCAGGCTGGTGCTGTGGCCCCGGGAGAGGTGATGTTTGGGTCCCAAAGGGACGAGGCCTTCCTGACCCCCTGGCTCGAACCAGGGTCTGGGGCTCCCTGTGCTGCTGCTGGGCATGGTGGTTAACTAGAGCCAGGGCCTGGGGGGGGGAAAAAGGAAAGGGAGTATGAAATATGTATGTTACATTTATAAAGAACATTGCTTAGCCATGTCATAATAATCAGCGGCTTCAGACAAAGTAAAGTGGGCTTGAATCAATAGACAACAACAATACTACATGGACATTAGGTCAATGCCTGGCTATATAACAAGTCAAATGTATGCTGCAGGGCCTTTCCATGGCAAACCAAACTTTAAACATAAGTCACATGTGGCTGCAACCCCTGCCAAACCAAGAAACTATATCAATCATCACATATCCCTTAGTGCCAAGCTACCCAATCTATTCTGTGGATGTTGTGTGGATGTAGCCCACAGGATGTAGGGCTCAAATTAGTTGTTTTAAAAGCAATGAAACAACAAAATTAAATACACAAACTTCAACTTGGTTCAATTTCAGCCTTATTGGCGTTTGGCCTACACTACAATGACCCCTGCCCGTTTGTGTTCTAGCCCAACATTAACACACTTGATTCATCTAAATCCAAGGGCTTGGTGATAAGATGAGAACTTGATTCAGGTGTGTAATTACTGTGATATGGCAGAAAATGGCGCCCTGGGTCTCCAGAACGCCCTGGCCTATACGTTCAAAACCTTCTTTCACAGAAAGTAAACAACACGCCATTAATAATGGCATTATGGAAGCCAGCATGAGGACGGTGACAGTCCATTCAATGTAGGCTGCTGAAGTAGGCCAACATGTAAACAAATGTGTCATAAAGTGAATGTCAATAAAAAAAAAAAGGCTTTACAGGGAGTTGATATTAATTAAAACAATCCCCCGGTTTGAAAAACCGGCCGGGCCTACTATATATAATAAAAGGTTACTCATTTGCAGACACGCAGCAAAACAGATTGTTGAACTGGACGACGACGTTGTCAGTCGATCTACAGCCTTAGGTCAAAATAAGTTACAATAATTGTCAAGGTAACATTTCCAAAATACATATCCAATCAAGTATCGTATTTTGTTCCATCTGTAGTGTATTGCTAAAGTTACACCTGGGTTTATTAATTTGCAGTACGCGTTTCCGTTTGTGTTTAAGCTACGTTTTACTCACGGCATGGGAAGAGTGATCGCCGGTCTTTCCACCGAGTTTTCTTCCGTAAAGTTATATTCCTCAAAAAACAAGAGCATTTGTATTCTACTTTTCTTCTTAAATTAAATTGCCTACAAAACACACGCGGTATAGTTTCGTTTCCCAAATTCTTGCTACAGCAGTAGCAGTACCTGCGAGACAAGGTAAACCAAACATAAACTCAACCAGAGAGTAAGAGGCGAAGCAAGATGGTTTACTCCGCCCAAAATCTGTCCACGAAAATAAATCCACGAAGTAATGTCAAGAGTGTCGAATTTGGTCAACAAAAAAATGGAATTGCTCATATCCCTAGTCAAAAGATTCTATAGGATTAGGGATTTGTATCGGATTCTCACTATCCTATAGGTAAACTCAGCAAAAAAGAAACGTCAATTACAGGACCCTATCATTCAAAGATAATTCTTAAAAATCCAAAATAACTTCACAGATCTTCATTGAAAAGGGTTTAAACACTGTTTCCCATGATTGTTCAATGAACCATAAACAATTAATAAACATGCACCTGGGGAACGGTCTTTAAGACACTAACAGTTTAGGTCACACTTATGAAAACTTAGGACACTAAAGAGCATTGATGGAGGGCTTGTGAAAAACATTGATGGAGGGACTCTGAAAAACACTAAAAGAAAGGTGCCGAGGGTCCCTGCTCATCTGCGTGAACGTGCCTTAGGCATGCTGCAAGGAGGCATTAGGACTGCAGATGTGGCCAGGGCAATAAATTGCAATGTTCGTACTGTGAGACGACTAAGAAAGCGCTACAGGGAGACAGGACGGACAGCTGATCGTCCTCGCAGTGGCAGACCACACGTAACAACACCTGCACAGGATCGGTACATCCGAACATCACACCTGCGAGACAGGTACAAGATGGCAACAACAACTGCCCGAGTTACACCAGGAATGCACAATCCCTCCATCAATGCTCAGACTGTCCGCAATAGGCTGAGAGAGGCTGGACTTGTAGGCCTGTTGTAAGGCAGGTCCTCACCAGACATCACCGGCAACAATGACGCCTGTGGGCACAAATCCACCGTCGCTGGACCAGACAGGACTGGCAAAAAGTGCTCTTCACTGACGAGTCACGGTTTTGTCTCACCAGGAGTGATGGTCGGATTTGTGTTTATCATCGAAGGAATGAGCGTTACACCGAGGCCTGCACTCTGGACCGGGATCGATTTGGAGGTGGAGGGTCCGTCATGGTCTGGGGCGGTGTGTCACAGCATCATCGAACTGAGCTTGTTGTCATTGCAGGCAATCTCAACACTGTGCGTTACAGGGAAGACATCCTCCTCCCTCATCATTGCAGCATGCCTCATGTGGTACCCTTCCTGCAGGCTCATCCTGACATGACCCTCAAGCATGACAATGCCACCAGCCATACTGCTCGTTCTGTGCGTGATTTCCTGCAAGACAGGAATGTCAGTGTTCTGCCATGGCCAGCGAAGAGCCCAGATCTCAATCCCATTGAGCATGTCTGGGACCTGTTGGATCGGAGGGTGAGGGCTAGGGCCATTCCCCCCCAGAAATGTCCTGGAACTTGCAGGTGCCTTGGTGGAAGAGTGGGGTAACATCTCACAGCAATAACTGGCAAATCTGGTGCAGTCCATGAGGAGATGCACTGCAGTACTTAATGCAGCTGGTGGCCACACCAGATTCTGACTGTTACTTTTGATTTTGACCCCCCCCTTTGTTCAGGGACACATTATTCAATTCAATTTCTGTTAGTCACATGTCTGTTGAACTTGTTCAGTTTATGTCTCAGTTGTTGAATCTTGTTATGTTCATACAAATATTTACACATGTTAAGTTGGCTGAAAATAAACGCAGATGACAGTGAGAGGACGTTTCTTTTTTTTGCTGAGTTTATAGGATTTTATGCAATTGGTGGTTCTAATCCTGAATGCTGATTGGTTAAAACCGCATTCCACCCGGTGTCTATTCCACAAATTACCACCGGCTAAATCTATGACGTAAAAATGCCTTTTTACTCTGTTCCATCTGACTGTGCAATCCACTGTCTCATCAGCCCAGCCAGAATTTATACATTTGATCTCCACTATGAAGATGTGATAATGGCGCCGGAGGGGATGGCTGCCATTTCATGGGCTCTTAACTAACCAAGCTATTTTGTTCGTTTTTTTCACATTGTTTGTATCTTATTTTGTACATAATGTTTCTGCCACCAGCTCTTACAACCAAAAAGAGCTTCTGGACATCAGAACACGATTACTCACCTTGAACTAGACAAACCATTTTTCTATAATGAGTTGGATGAGAGGGATTTACTCCAGACACCTGACGAGGCCCTCATCCCCATCATTCGCAGGACAAAAGGACAGATATCGCGGAAGGGGATCGGGGTGCCTTGTAAGGATCCGGCGACGAAAGGCAAATCTGCCTTTGCAATCGGTACTATTGGCCAACACAATCACTGGATAATAATGTGAACAAACTACAAGCATGTATATCCTTCCCGACGGGACATTAAAAACTGTAAAATCTTATGTTTCACCGAGTCGTGGCTGAACAATGACATGAATAACATACAGCTGGCGGGTTACACACTATATCGGCAGGATAGAACAGCAGCCTCTGGTGAGACAAATGGTGGCGGTCTATGTATATTTGTAAACAACAGCTGGTGCACGATATCTAAGGAAGTCTCGAGGTTTTGCTCGCTTGAGGTGGAGTCTCTCATGATAAGCTGTATACCACACTATCTACCAAGAGAGTTTTCAACTATATTCTGCTTAGATGTCTATTTACCACCACAAACCGATGCTGGCACTAAGACCGCACTCAATGAACTGTATACACTCATAAGCAAACAGGAAAACGCGCATCCAGAGGCGGTACTCCAAGTGGCCGGGGACTTTAATGCAGGGAAACTTAAATCCGTTTTACCTAATTTCTACCAGCATGTTAAATGTGCAACCAGAGGGGAAAAAACTCTAGCCCATCTTTTCTCCAATCACAGAGATGCATACAAAGCTCTCCCTCGCCCTTCATTTCGCAAATCTGACCACAATTCTATCCTCCTGATTCCTGCTTACAAGCAAAAACTAAAGCAGGAAGCACCAGTGACTCGGTCAATAAAAAAAGTGGTCAGGTGAAGCAGATGCTAAGCTACAGGACTGTTTTGCTAGCACAGACTGGGATATGTTCCGGGATTATTTCGATGGCATTGAGGAGTACACCACATCAATCTCTGGCTTCATCAATAAGTGCATCGATGACGTCGTCCCCACAGTGACTGTACGTACATACCCCAATAAGAAGCCATGGATAACAGGCAACATCCACACTGAGCTAAAGGGTAGAGCTGCCGCTTTCAAGGAGCAGGACTCTAACCCGGAAGCTTATAAGAAATACCGCTATGCTCTCCAACGAACCATCAAACAGGCAAAGCGTCGATACAAGACTAAGATTGAATCATACTACACCGAGTCCGATGCTCATCGGATGTGGCAGGGCTTTGCAAACTATTACAGACTACAAAGGGAAGCACAGCCGAGAGCTACCAAGTGGCACGAGCCTACCAAACGAGCTAAATTACTTCTATGCTCGATTTGAAGCAAGTAACACTGAAACATGCATGAGAGCATCAGCTGTTCCGGACGACTGTGTGATCACGCTCTCCGTAGCCAATGTGAGTAAGACCTTTAAACAGGTCAACATTCACAAGGTTGCAGGGCCCGGCCCAGGGCCAGGCTCCGAGCATGCGCTGACCAACTGGCATGTGTCTTCACTGACATTTTCAACCTCTCCTTGTCTGAGTCTGTAATACCAACATGTTTCAAGCAAACCACCATAGTCCCTGTGCCCAAGAACACTAAGGTACCCTGCCTAAATGACTACCGACCCGTAGCACTCACGCCTGAATCCCTGAAGTGCTTTGAAAGGCTGGTCATGGCTCACATCAACACCATTATCCCAGAAACCCTATACCCATTCCAATTTGAATACCGCCCCCAACAGATCCACAGATGACGCAATCTCTATTGCACTCCACATTGCCCTTTCCCACCTGGACAAAAGGAACACCTATGTAAGAATCCTATTCATTGACTACAGCTCAGCATTCAACACCATAGTGCCCTCAAAGCTCTGCAACTGGATCCTGGACTTCCTGACAGGCCGCCCCAGGTGGTAAGTGTAGGTAACAACATATTCTCTCCTGTACACCCTGTTCACTCATGACTGCATGGTCAGGAACAACTCCAATCCCATCATTAAGTCATCATGCTTTTTGCTAGCTGCAGCCTGACAAACGAAGCCAAATCTGAGGCAAAAGGTCTGAAAAGCTACTTCATGTCTTTCAAGGCAATCTTCCTGCTCACTTCCTGGGTAAAGGTTTTGCAGTGTATTGAGAATAGAAGCCTAATTCTTCAGTCAGGAAATATTTCTCTGGACACTGAAGCAGCTCATTAAAAGACACTACAGGAAGAAATGCAGGCTCTGTGTAATCAATGGGACGCTCTTCCGGCAGAAGCCTCCATGGTGGCAAATGAAATTGGTGGAACTACTCAGTTTCACAGTGAACAAAGGAACCGCCAGAAAAAAAGAAAACGTTTCCCTGATGAGACTGAAGATGGCATAGCAAATGAACAGAAGTCAGACACAGGATTTCTCAACACAGTGTTTTATGTGGCTCTGGATAGTATAATCAGTAATTTGGACAATCGGTTCCACACGATTGCAGCTATATACGATGAGTTTTCACCAATACTTATATTTATGGAAATGATTGAAAACTAAATGTGTGTATCTTGCCACAAATTGAGAAACAAGTACTCCAAAGATCTCACAGATGGATTTGAAAATGAAGTGCGAGATTTAAAGACGATATACAGTGCCTTGCAAAAGTACTCAACCCTCCCTTGGTGTTTTTCTTATTTTGTTGCAATACAACATGTCATTTAAATAGATTTTTTTTTGAATTTCATGCAATTGACATACACAAAATAGTCCAAAATGGTGAAGCGAAATGAAAAAAAGAACTTGTTTCAAAAAATAATAACAAATGGAAAAGTGGTGCGTGCATATGTATTTTGCTATGATTTTTGCTATGAAGCCCCTAAATAAGATCTGGTGCAACCAATTACCTTCAGAAGTCACATAATTAATTAAATAATGTCCACCTGTGTGCAATCTAAGTGTCACATGATCTCAGTATATATACACCTGTTCTGAAAGGCCACAGAGTCTGCAAAACCACTAAGCAAGGGGCACCACCAAGCAAGCAGAACCATGAAGACCATGAAGACCAAGTTGTGGAGAAGTACAGATCAGGGTTGGGTTCTAAAAAAATATCAGAAACTTTGAACATCCCACGGAGCACCATTAAATCCATTATTAAAAAATGTAAAGAATAGGGCACCACAACAAACCTCCCAAGAGAGGGCTGCCCACCAAAACTCACGGACCAGGCAAGGAGGGCATTAATCAGAGAGGCAACAAAGAAACCAAAGATAACCCTGAAGGAGATGCAAAGCTCTACAGCAGAGATTGGAGTATCTGTCCATAGGACCACTTTAAGTCGTACATTCCACAGAGCTGGGCTTTACGGAAGAGTGGCTTGAAAAAAACGTTGCTTAAGAAAAAAATAAGCAAACACATTTGGTGTTTGCCAAAAGGCATGTGGGAGATGCCCCAAACATATGGAAGAAGGTACTCTGGTCAGATGAGACTAAAATTGAGCTTTTTGGCCATCAAGGTAAACACTATGTCTGGCAGAAACCCAACACCTCTCATCACCCCGAGAACACCACCCCCACAGTGAAGCATGGTGGTGGCAGCATCATGCTGTGGGGATGTTTTTCATCGGCAGGGACATTGAAACTGGTCAGAATTGAAGGAATGATGGATGGCGTTAAATACAGGGAAATTCTTGAGGGAAACCTGTTTCAGACTTTCAGAGATTTGAGACTGGGACGGAGGTCCCCCTCTAGCAGGACAATGACCCTAAGCATACTGCTAATGCAACACTCGAGTGGTTTAAAGGGAAACATTTAAATGTCTTGGAATGGCCTAGTCAAAGCCCAGACCTCAATCCAATTGAGAATCTGTGGTATGACTTAAATATTGCTGTACACCAGCAGGAACCCATCCAACTTGAAGGAGCTGGAGCAGTTTTACTTTGAAGAATGGGCAAAAACCCCAGTGGCTAGATGTGCCAAGCTTATAGAGACATGCCCCAAGAGACTTGCAGCTGTAATTGCTGAAAAAGGTGGCTCTACAAAGAATTTACTTTGGGGGGGTGAATAGTTAGTTATGCACGCTCAAGTTTTCAGTTTTTGTCTTATTTCTTGTTTGTTTCACAATCAAAAATATTTTGTATCTTCAAAGTGGTAGGAATGTTGTGTAAATCAAATGATACAAACCCCCAAAAAATGTATTTTCATTCCAGGTTGTAAGGCAACAAAATAGGAAAGATGCCAAGGGGGGTGAATACTTTCACAAGGCAGATGTTTTTTCTCATGTAGAGCTCCTAAATGCCATCCACAAGATGCAGCTACAGAGCATTTTTGGAGAGGTGTGCATTGCACTGCGAATCTTCTGTACAATGCCTGTAACAGTTGCTGGAGGTCAACCTGCCTTCAGTAAGCTGAAACTTATAAAGAACTATCTAAGATCCACAATGTGCTAAGACAGGTTGAACAGCCTTGCCATCCTTTCAAATGAAAACCAGTTAGCTAGAAAATGTTACTTTAAAGACATTATAAACAAGAAGGCTCGGCACTGGGCTCTTGGTGCAGTGTTGTCACGTTCGTCGTAAAGATGGGACCAAGGCGCAGCGGGAATGTGTAAACTCATCTTATTTATTGTGAAGAAAACGTGAACACAGAAAAACAAAATAACAAACAATGACGAAGACGCTAACAGTCCTGTAAGGTAAAACACTATACCAGGAACAACTACCCACAAAAACCCATGAAAAAACACCCCTACTAAATAGGACCTTCAATTAGAGGCAACGAGAAACAGCTGCCTCCAATTGAAGGTCAAACCAATAAACTAAGCATAGAAATAGATAAACTAGACACAGACATAGAAATAGACTAACATAGAACATTGCCCAACAAACCCCGAAACACATTAAACAAACACCCGCTGCCACGTCCTGCCTAAACTACAATAACAAATAACCTCTTTACTGGTCAGGACGTGACAGTACCCCCCCAAAGGTGCAGACCCCGGATGCACCTCAAACAAAACACAAAAATAAACACAAAAATAAACCCCAAAACAAAAATAATCCCAAACTAAAGCGAGGGAAGGGAGGGTGGCCACCATCACCGACGGTTCTTGTGCTACACCCCCCCTCCCCCATCCTCCTACTATGGAGGTGGCTCAGGCTCTGGCCTTAGTCCCCAACCTAACCGGTCCACCCCCGCTGAAGGCTCAGGGCTCAGGCGCGTCGCTGGAGACCTCGGGCTGATGCGCGTCGCTGGAGACCTCGGACTGGAGGGCGAATCTGGCGGCGCTGGACTGGAGAGGCGCACTACAGGCCTAGTGCGTGGGGCTGGCTTTGGAGGCGCCAGACTGGTAACACGCACCTCAAGGCCAGTGCGAGGAGCAGGAGCAGGACGAACTGGACTGGGCTGACGCACTGGAGGCCTGGTGCGTGGTGCTGGCTTTGGAGATGCCAGACTAGAGACACGCACCTCAGGGCTAGTGCGAGGAGCAGGAACTGGATACACAGGGCCATGAATAAGTACTGGAGGTCTGGAGTGCACAGCCTGCACAACCCGTCCTGGCTGGGTGGTAACAGTAGCCCTGTACAGGCGGAGTGCTGGCACAGGGCGAACTGGGCTGTGCAGAGGCCTGATGGCTGCCGTGCGTAGAGCAGGCGTAGGGTAACCTGGGCCTAGGAGACGTACTGGTGGCCAGATGTACTGCACAGGCATACTCCTACCTGGCTGTACGCCCACTCTAGCACGGCACTTGCGAGGGGCTGGAATCGCTCACACCGGACTGTGTGTGCGCATGGGCGAGATCGTGCGCACTTCCGCATAGACCGGCGCTCTTCTGATCCGCTGCTCCCCATAATAAGCACGGGGAGTTGGCTCAGGTCTATTGCCTGACCTAGCCACACTCCCCGTGTGCCCACCCCCCCAAAAAAAATATATTGGGGGTGCCTCTCGGGTTTGCCAATCGGCGCGTATAATGCCTCGTAACGGCGCCGCTCCACCTTGGCAGCCTCCAGCTCCTCCTTAGGGCGTCGGTATTCCCCAGCCTGGTGCCATGGTCCTGCCCCGTCCAAAATGTCCTCCCATGTCCACGACTCCAAATCCCTCTGCTGCTCCTTCCTCCGCTGCTTGGTCCATTGGTGGTGGGTAGTTCTGTCACGTTCATCGTAAAGATGGGACCAAGGCGCAGCGGGAATGTGTAAACTCATCTTCTTATTTATTGTGAAGAATACGTGAACACAGAAAAACAAAATAACAAACAATGACGAAGACGCTAACAGTCCTGTAAGGTACAACACTATACCAGGAACAACTACCCACAAAAACCCATGAAAAAACACCCCTACTAAATAAGACCTTCAATTAGAGGCAACGAGTAACAGCTGCCTCCAATTGAAGGTCAAACCAATAAACTAAGCATAGAAATAGATAAACTAGACACAGACATAGAAATAGACTAACATAGAACATTGCCCAACAAACCCCGAAACACATTAAACAAACACCCCCTGCCACATCCTGACCAAACTACAATAACAAATAACCTCTTTACTGGTCAGGACGTGACAAGTGTAACCTCTGAGTTTTGTTTACAGGGAACAAACACAAGGACAAATGCCTTAACCTGTTCTACCCAAGCCTGCCCAGGGATGGGCAAAATACTGTTTCAGAGTATTTCCTGCTATGGTTTATCTCCTGTTGAATTTACTCAGGAATGCCCTGATAAGGGAATTTACATGTTTAAATTCATGATAAGAGAATCTGAATGACATTAAGAGTAATGACTAAAGTATTTCACCCTAATAGTTACAGAAGCTTAGACAATGTGTTTAGACATCATACTAGAATATTGTGAGACAGTGGGAACATTGTGTTTGTGTGTGATAAAGAGGAACTGACAACAGACATGTTTTGGTACTGTGAGACCAAGGACAGGAGATAAAGTTCCTCCACCCAGGGAGGAACAGATGCGCTTGTAGACTTGTAGGCGCTTGTAGGAGTTATAATGCGCACAGCCTTTTATATATGATTTTTAGAACGTTCTCGTGAATAAAGAACCAACATTTTGCATAAGCTGAGTCTTTGCCTAATTATTATTAAACCCAGGGTCTTACAAACCTCGAGGATTGGTCAAAGCTTAAATAATTGTTTATTTTATTTTGGGTATGTAGGCATATATTTAGGAATTATGCATAAGGCAGAAAAGGGTTAGCCTTGTTTATAAGAATTGGTAATAAATTATTTAATCTGAAACATGGCTCATTGGTAAATTCTTCATTAAAACTGACTACAATTAAAAAACAAGTCAACAATTGTGTAGTTATTTATAATAAAGCATAATGAAAATCTCATGACATAGACAGCTTTTGTTAACATTAGGAACCAAAAATGTTTTCAAGACTTAATATAGGCAAAGAATGAAGGTGGAAACTAGACTCTGCACAATTGTAGTATAGAGCAGCAGAAGCTTATAGTTAGTACATTTAATAACACATTGTTCAGTATGTTATTTTAATCGGAACCATTCTGATTTCTATGTTAGGGGCCCAGGAGTGTTTTTTTCATGGCAACGCCCCTGTGTACGGCCCAGTACACCACTGGGGCCAAGCTTCCTGCCATCCAGGACCTCTATACCAGGCGGTGTCAGAGGAAGGCCTTAAAAAGGGTCAAATATTCCAGCCACCCTAGTTATAGATTGGGACGTTGCTGCTACTCTCTGTTATTATCTAGCATAGTCACTTTAATAACTCTACCTACATGTACATATTACCTCAATTACCTTGACACCCATGCCCCCGCACATTCAATCAAATTTCAATCAAATGTATTTATAAAGCCCTTCTTACATCAGCTGATCCTGCCTAAAACCCCAAACAGCAAGCAATGCAGGTGTAGAAGCACGGTGGCTAGGAAAAACTCCCTAGAAAGGCAGGAACCTAGGAAGAAACCTAGAGCGGAACCAGGCTATGAGGGGTGGCCAGTCCTCTTCTGGCTGTGCCAGGGGGAGATTATAACAGAACATGGCCAAGATGTTCAAATCTTCATAGATGACCAGCAGGGTGAAATAATAATAATCACAGTGGTTGTAGAGCATGCAACAGGTCAGCACCTCAGGAGTAAATGTCAGTTGGCTTTTCATAGCCGATTATTCACGGTATCTCTACCGCTCCTGATGTCTCTAGAGAGTTGAAAACAGCAGGTCTGGGACAGGTAGGACGTCCGGGTTCCATAGCCGCAGGCAGAACAGTTGAAACTGGAGCAGCAGCACGACCAGGTGGACTGGGGACAGTGAGGAGTCATCAGGCCAGGTTGTCCTGAGGCATGGTCCTAGGGTTCAGGTCCTCTGAAAGAAAGAAAGCATTTGTAAATTCACCGGATAGACAGGATAAATACTCCAGATATAACAGACTGTCCCTAGCCCCTGACACAAACTATTGCAGAATAAATACCGGAGGCTGAGACAGGAGGGGTCGGGAGACACTGTGGCCCCGTCTGACGATACCCCCAGACAGGGCAAAACAGGCAGGATATAAACCCACCCACTTTGCCAAAGAGCAAGCCCCCACACCACTAGAGGGATATCTTCAACCACCAACTTACCATCCTGAGACAAGGCCGAGTATAGCCCATAAAGATCTCCCCCACGGCACAGCCCAAGGGGGGTGCCAACCCGGACAGGAAGATCATGACAGTGACTCAACCCACTCAAGTGACGCACCCCTCCTAGGGACGGCATGGAAGAGCACCAGTAAGCCAGTGACTCAGCCCCTGTAATAGGGTTAGAGGCAGAGAATCCCAGTGGAGAGAGGGGAACCGGCCAGGCAGAGACAGCAAGGGCAGTTCGTTGCTCCAGTGCCTATCCGTTCACCTTCACACTCCTCGGCCAGACTACACTCAATCATAGGACCTACTGAAGAGATGAGTCTTCAATAAAGTCTTAACGGTCGAGACCGAGTCTGCGTCACTCACATGGATAGGCAGACCATTCCATAAAAATGGAGCTCTATAGGAGAAAGCCCTGCCTCCAGCTGTTTGCTTAGAAATTATTGGGACAGTAAGGAGGCCTGCGTCTTGTGACCGTAGCGTACGTGTAGGTACGTACAGCAGGACCAAATCGGAAAGATAGGTAGGAGCAAGCACATGTAATGCTTTGTAGGTTAGCAGTAAAACCTTGAAATCAGCCATAGCCTTAACAGGAAGCCAGTGTAGAGAGGCTAGCACTGGAGAAATATGATCACATTTTTTGGTTCTCGTCAAGATTCTAGCAGCCGTGTTTAGCACTAACTGAAGTTTATTTAGTGCTTTATCCTGGAAACCAGAAAGTAGAGCATTGCAGTAGTCTAACCTAGAAGTGACAAAAGCATGGATACATTTTTCTGCATCATTTTTGGACAGAAAGTTTCTGAATTTTGCAATGTTACGTAGATGAAAAAAAGCTGTCCTTGAAACAATCTTGATTTGTTCGTCAAAAGAGAGATCAGGTTCCAGAGAAACGCTGAGGTCCTTCACAGTTTTATTTGAGACGACTGTACAGCCATCAAGATTAATTGTCAGATTGAACAGAAGATCTCTTTGTTTCTTGGGACCTAGAACTAGCATCTCTGTTTTGTCCAAGTTTCAAAGTAGAAGATTTGCCGCCAACCACTTCCTTATGTCTGAAACACAGGCTTCCAGGGAGGGAAATTTTGGGGCTTCACCATGTTTCATCGAAATGTACAGCTGTGTGTCATCAGCATAGCAGTGAAAGTTAACATTATGTTTCCGAATGACATCACCAAGAGGTAAAATATATAGTGAAAACAATAGAGGTCCTAAAACGGAGCCTGGAGGAACACCGAAATTTACAGTTGATTTGTCAGAGGACAAACCATCCACAGAGACAAACTGATATCTTTCCAACAGATAAGATCTAAACCAGGCCAGAACTTGCAGCCAGAACATTGACATTGTTTGTAGAGATTTTTGCAATCCTATAGGTAGGATTTTGTCACCCCAATCAGAATCCTATTATAACTATTTTTTTCATTGAACCCATTAAATTATAATTTGTTGTCATTAGTCCCAGTACAATACAACAACATTAATTACAAAACAGTTCTACATTAATTTGAGTTTTAGTCACACGTAAGAAAGCCTGTCCCTTTATGAGTGACTGATGAAGTCACATCTAGCAGGAGCTCGCAGTGTTTGCCCCGTGTGCTGAAACACCGCATCCTATTCATTTTCAATGGAATGAAGGCGGTGAGAAGAGGAGAGGGCGGGGGACCTTCGGGAGGCGTGAAGGTGGTGTGGGAAGCGGTGAAAAATATTAACTTTCCCCAACTTTTATGCAAATCACCAGTGGCGACCGCTGGGCGATGACTAATGATATCGAGTGGTTTCCATGCCGAATTTGACACTATGCGACCCAAGGCTGGAGACTTTCTTCAGCAAAGATGCCTGACAAAAATACTATGATGGAAGCAAATGTAAGTGATTATAAAAAAATCAAATAAAAATTTAAGTGATTATAATAAATTAGCAAAAAAAAAATAATAGTTTTTGCTTTGTCATTATGAGGTATGCGTAGATCGGTGAGAAATAAAAAAAACAATTTAATCAATTTTAGATTAATCCTGTAAACTAACAAAATGTGGAGGGCACTGTATACCATATCCCGGTTTGTCGCATCAGCCTGAATTTCTTTAACCAACAACTTTGGGCTCCCGAGTGGTGCAGAGGTCAAAGGTACCACATCTCAGTGCTAAAGGCGTCACTACAGACCCTGGTTTGATCCCGGGCTGTATCACAACCGGTTGCGACCGAGAGTCCCATAGGGCGGCGCACAATTGGCCCAACGTCGTCCGGGTTAGGGGAGGGTTTGGCCGGGGTAGGCCGTCATTGTAAAAAACAAATTTGTTCTTAACTGACTTGCCTAGTTAAATAAAGGTTAAATATTTTTTTTTTAAACTGGGGTAAATTAAGTGGTCTAGAGATGCTACAGTAAGGTTACTTTTAATAATGGAACTTCAAGATTTTGGGCACCGGCCAGCTAGGCTAGTAGACCACAATTCATACTAGCTTGGGTCCAAAATTGGTACCGTGTTTGTGAGTCTCCCCTTTACACCTAGGGGGTCATATTAGTTTGTAGCCCAAATGGTTTGGATGCTACAGACAGAAGTTGGCACATCAGCGTTACCGACTTCAGACGAGTCCCATGGGGCTTATGGGGGTCGTAGAGCAAAACGGAGAACAACATCGTGTTCGAGAGTCATCTTTCCATGCTGGTGAAACCTTGAGAAGACCGATTTTCAGGATGTCTCATGGTCTGACAAACAATGCTGTAGCTCGGCCACTTTCCACCGCAGATGGGGAAGGACGACATAGGAGGAATGCGGTGGATTGAGACACAGCCCATGCAAAAAAATCTCTAGCTTAATCCTTAAGACTCAATCTAAATAACATAATAAAAAAATCACCATCACTATATGACAGTCAAAGCTAGAGATATGTTTTTTTGTTGTTGCATGGGCTTCGTCTGAAGGGACTTGTCTGAAGGTAACCCATACAAATGAATGGAAGGTAATTTTGTGCCATCAAAAATAAGGGGGTAAATAAGTGTCCCCAAAAAAAGAATACTTCCAGAGCTTTTCTTATCTCTCCTAGATATAGGACAGACACCTCAAAATCTCATTCCTTATGATTTATTTTTTTACTGTCTTTTTTGTCTTTTTATGAATGTGTTATTCAATGCATTTCTATGGGCTATAGTAGTAAAGGCTAAAATCAATATTTGATCAAATAATTACATATTTTTGGGGATACCGAAAGGTGTCAAATAGCTAAATGATCCATGGTATGACCTTAAAACAATTCTATATGTTAGCTAATGTAGGATATTAGTAATAGAACTATACTTTAAATGTGTAATTAGACAAAGTATTTTACGATGCTTGAAATGAGTAATCTGCTATGAATTCCTTACTATTATTGTGAAATAAAGATTTATCTTTAAAGACTGAATTAATTAATCTCTTAAAGTACAGTGCCAGTCAAAAGTTTGGACACACCTACTCATTCAAGGGTTTTTCTTTATTTAAAAAAAATATATTTTCTACTTTATAGAATAATAATGAAGACATCACAACTATGAAATAACACATATGGAATCACGTAGTAACCAAAAAAGTGTTAAATCAAAATATTTTTGAGATTCTTCAAAGTAGCCACCCTTTGCCTTGATGACAGCTTTGCACACTTTTGGCATTCTCTCAACCAGCTTCACCTGGAATGCTTTTCCGACCATCTTGAAGGAGTTCCCACATATGCTGAGCACTTGTTGGCTGCTTTTCCTTTACTCTGTGTTCCAACTCATCCCAAACCATCTCAATTGAGTTGATGTCAGGTGATTGTGTAGCCCAGGTCATCTGATGCAGCACTCCATCAGTCTCCTTCTTGGTCAAATAGCCCTACACAGCCTGGAGGTGTGTTGGTTCATTATCCTGTTGAAAAACAAATGATAGTCCCACTAAAGACAAACCAAACACAAACCAGACGGGATGGCGTATTGCTGCAGACTGCTGTGGTAGCCATGCTGGTTAAGTGTGCCTTGAATTCTAAATAAATCACTGACACCTGCAAAACACCCCCACACATTACACCTCCTCCTCCATACTTCACGGTGGGAACCACACATGCGGAGATCATCCGTTCACTTACTCTGCATCTCACAAAGACACGGCGGTTGGAACCAAAAATCTCAAATTTGCACTCAGACCAAAGGACAGATTTCCACCCTTCTAATGTCCATTGCTCATGTTTCTTGGCCCAAGCAAGTCTCTTATTATTATTGGTGTCATTTAGTAGTGGTTTATTTGCAGCAATTCGACCATGAAGGCCTGATTCATACCGTCTTCTCTAACAAGTTGATGTTGATGTGTCTGTTACTTGAGCTCTAAAGCATTTATTTGGGCTGCAATTTCTGAGGCTGGTAACTAATGAACTTATCCTCTGCAGCAAAGGTAACTCTGGGTCTTCCTTTCCTGTGGCGGTCCTCATGAGAGCCAGTTTCATCATAGCGCTTGATGGTTTTTGCGACTGCAATTTACATTTTCTGGATTGACTGACCTTCATGTCTTAAAGTAATGATGGACTGTTGTTTCTCTTTGCTTATTTGAGCGGTTCTTGCCATAATATGGACTTGGTCTTTTACCAAATAGGGCTATCTTCTGTATACCACCCCTAGCTTGTCACAACCCATCTGATTGCTCAAATGCATTAAGAAGGAAAGAAATTCCCCAAATTAACTTTTAACGAGGCATACTTGTTAATTGAAATGCATTCCAGATGACTACCTCATGAAGCTGGTTGAGAGAATGCCAAGAGTGTGCAAAGCTGTCATCAAGGCAAAGGTTGGCTACTTTGAAGAATCTCAAATATAAAATCTATTTTGATTTGTTTAACACTTTTTTGGTTACTAAATGATTCCATATGTGTTATTTCATAGTTTATGTTTTCATTATTATTCTACAATGTAGAAAATAGTAAAAATAAAGAAAAACCCTTGAATGAGTATATGTGTCCAAACTTTTGACTGGTACTGTATTTTTTTAAACCTGTTTTTGCTTTGTTATTATGGGGTATTGTGTGTAGATTAAGGGGGGAAAAACAATTGAATCCTTTTTAGAATAAGGCTGTCAGGGATTTCTTCGTCGGAGGACGATATGGCGAAATCATCATCGGAAAATGAGGACCAATATGCAGCAGAGTTGAGATGGTTCATTTTGAACTTTTAATAAATTCCAAAACGAACATACAAAATAACAAAAACGAACGCACGATACACTGACAGTCCTGTTAGGTTTACACATACTAAACACGGAACAATCTCCCACAAATACACAGACAAACACACCCAACTAATATAGGACTTCCAATCAAAGGCAACACCACACAGCTGCCTTCAATTGGAAGTCCACCCCAATTAACTCAACATAGAAACAGATCAACCAGACTACACATAGAAATACATCAACATAGACCATAACTCAAAACCCGGAAATAATAAATCAAACGCCCTCCTAACTAACACACCACCCTGAACCACATAAAACAAATACCCTCTGCCACGTCCTGACCAAACTAAAATGACAATTAACCCTTATACTGGCCAGGACGTGACAGTACCCCCCCCTTAAAGGTGCTAACCCTGGAAGCACCTTAAGAAAAACAAGAAAAACAACCCCAAACAACAACAAAACAGAAATTCCCCCCTACTAAAGGGAGGGAAGGGAGGGTGGCTGCCGTCAACGACGGCACTGTGCTACACCCCCCCTACCCAACCCACCTATATCTGGAGGTGGCTCCGGTTCTGGCCGTTCCAGGCAGTCGGGCCACTCTGGCATCGCCGGGGGGCAGTGGGGGCAGTCTGGCAGCTCGGGGCAGGCTGGCAGCTCGGGGCAGTCTGGCAGCTCGGGGCAGTCTGGCAGCTCGGGGCAGTCGGGCCAGTCTGGCAGCTCGGGGCAGTCGGGGCAGTCTGGCAGCTCGGGCCACTCCGGCAGCTCCGGGCAGCTCGGGCCACTCCGGCAGCTCCGGGCAGCTCGGGCCACTCCGGCAGCTCCGGGCAGCTCGGGCCACTCCGGCAGCTCCGGGCAGCTCGGGCCACTCCGGCAGCTCCGGGCAGTCGGGCCACTCCGGCAGCTCCGGGCAGTCGGGCCACTCCGGCAGCTCCGGGCAGTCGGGCCACTCCGGCAGCTCCGGGCAGTCTGGCCACTACGGCAGCTCCGGGCAGTCTGGCCACTCCGGCAGCTCCGGGCAGTCTGGCCACTCCGGCAGCTCCGGGCAGTCTGGCCACTCCGGCAGCTCCGGGCAGTCTGGCCACTCCGGCAGTTCCGGGCAGTCTGGCCACTCCGGCAGTTCCGGGCAGTCTGGCCACTCTGGCGGCTTCTGACTAGCGGGCGGCTCTGGCGGCTCCTGACTAGCGGGCAGCTCTGGCGACTGTTGACTGGCGAGCAGCTCTGGTGACTGTTGACTGGCGGGCAGCTCTGGTGACTGTTGACTGGCGGGCAGCTCTGGTGACTGTTGATTGGCGGGCAGCTCTGGTGACTGTTGATTGGCGGGCAGCTCTGGCGACTTTTGACTGGCGGGCAGCTCTGGCAACTTTTGACTGGCGGGCAGCTCTGGCGACTTTAGACTGGCGAGGCTGGGTTTACGCACTAGATGCCTGATGCGTGGTGCTGGTACTGGATATGTCAGCTGTGAAACACACACCTTAGGGCTAGTGCGTGGAGCGGGAACAGGACGTACTGGACTGGGCTGACGCACTATAATCCTGGTGCGTGGTGCTGGTACCGGATATGCCAGCTTGTGAACACGCACCTCTAGGCTAGTGCGTGGAGCGGGAACAGGATATATAGGACCATGGAGGCTTACTGGCGGTCTCGAGCTTAAACCTGGCATCGCCCTTTCTGGCTGAATGCCTACTACCCCCTGGTAACTGCGGGGCGCTGGTATAGCGTGTACTGGCCTAAAAACACTTGGCCTCGCCATAACACCCATTACCCCGAAGCATAATACCTGTCCATTAACTGGCCTCTGAGAAACAGTCCAGGGATTTGGCCTGGGGCTCCAAACTTGCCCCGCCAAACTACCCATATGCCCCCCCAAAAAAATTATTGGGGTTGCCTCTCGGGTTTAATCGCCTCTCGGGTTTAATCGCCAGTCGTGTTCCTCGGTAGCATTCCCGGTCTTTGCTCCATTTCTTCCATGTATCCAATCCAAATTCCCTCTGCTCCTTCCTCTGCTGCTTGGTCCTGGTTTGGTGGGAGATTCTGTCAGGGATTTCTTCATCGGAGGACGATATGGCGAAATCATCATCAGAAAATGAGGACCAATATGCAGCAGAGTTGAGATGGTTCATTTTGAACTTTTAATAAATTCCAAAACGAACATACAAAATAACAAAAACGAACGCACGATACACTGACAGTCCTGTTAGGTTTACACATACTAAACACGGAACAATCTCCCACAAATACACAGACAAACACACCCAACTAATATAGGACTTCCAATCAAAGGCAACACCACACAGCTGCCTTCAATTGGAAGTCCACCCCAATTAACTCAACATAGAAACAGATCAACCAGACTACACATAGAAATACATCAACATAGACCATAACTCAAAACCCGGAAATAATAAATCAAACGCCCTCCTAACTAACACACCACCCTGAACCACATAAAACAAATACCTTCTGCCACGTCCTGACCAAACTAAAATGACAATTAACCCTTATACTGGCCAGGACGTGACAGTACCCCCCCCCTTAAAGGTGCTAACCCTGGAAGCAGCTTAAGAAAAACAAGAAAAACAACCCCAAACAACAACAAAACAGAAATTCCCCCCTACTAAAGGGAGGGAAGGGAGGGTGGCTGCCGTCAACGACGGCACTGTGCTACACCCCCCCTACCCAACCCACCTATATCTAGAGGTGGCTCCGTTTCTGGCCGTTCCAGGCAGTCGGGCCACTCTGGCATCGCCGGGGGGCAGTGGGGGCAGTCTGGCAGCTCGGGGCAGGCTGGCAGCTCGGGGCAGTCTGGCAGCTCGGGGCAGTCTGGCAGCTCGTGGCAGTCGGGCCAGTCTGGCAGCTCGGGGCAGTCGGGGCAGTCTGGCAGCTCGGGCCACTCCGGCAGCTCTGGGCAGCTCGGGCCACTCCGGCAGCTCGGGCCACTCCGGCAGCTCCGGGCAGCTCGGGCCACTCCGGCAGCTCCGGGCAGCTCGGGCCACTCCGGCAGCTCCGGGCAGCTCGGGCCACTCCGGCAGCTCCGGGCAGTCGGGCCACTCCGGCAGCTCCGGGCAGTCGGGCCACTCCGGCAGCTCCGGGCAGTCTGGCCACCCCGGCAGCTCCGGGCAGTCTGGCCACTCCGGCAGTTCCGGGCAGTCTGGCCACTCCGGCAGTTCCGGGCAGTCTGGCCACTCCGGCAGTTCCGGGCAGTCTGGCCACTCTGGCGGCTTCTGACTAGCGGGCGGCTCTGGCGGCTCCTGACTAGCGGGCAGCTCTGGCGACTGTTGACTGGCGAGCAGCTCTGGTGACTGTTGACTGGCGGGCAGCTCTGGTGACTGTTGACTGGCGGGCAGCTCTGGTGACTGTTGATTGGCGGGCAGCTCTGGTGACTGTTGATTGGCGGGCAGCTCTGGCGACTTTTGACTGGCGGGCAGCTCTGGCAACTTTTGACTGGCGGGCAGCTCTGGCGACTTTAGACTGGCGAGGCTGGGTTTACGCACTAGATGCCTGATGCGTGGTGCTGGTACTGGATATGTCAGCTGTGAAACACACACCTTAGGGCTAGTGCGTGGAGCGGGAACAGGACGTACTGGACTGGGCTGACGCACTATAATCCTGGTGCGTGGTGCTGGTACCGGATATGCCAGCTTGTGAACACGCACCTCTAGGCTAGTGCGTGGAGCGGGAACAGGATATATAGGACCATGGAGGCTTACTGGCGGTCTCGAGCTTAAACCTGGCATCGCCCTTTCTGGCTGAATGCCTACTACCCCCTGGTAACTGCGGGGCGCTGGTATAGCGCGTACTGCCCTAAAAACACTTGGCCTCGCCATAACACCCATTACCCCGAAGCATAATACCTGTCCATTAACTGGCCTCTGAGAAACAGTCCAGGGATTTGGCCTGGGGCTCCAAACTTGCCCCGCCAAACTACCCATATGCCCCCCCAAAAAAATTATTGGGGTTGCCTCTCGGGTTTAATCGCCTCTCGGGTTTAATCGCCAGTCGTGTTCCTCGGTAGCATTCCCGGTCTTTGCTCCATTTCTTCCATGTATCCAATCCAAATTCCCTCTGCTCCTTCCTCTGCTGCTTGGTCCTGGTTTGGTGGGAGATTCTGTCAGGGATTTCTTCATCGGAGGACGATATGGCGAAATCATCATCGGAAAATGAGGACCAATATGCAGCAGAGTTGAGATGGTTCATTTTGAACTTTTAATAAATTCCAAAACGAACATACAAAATAACAAAAACGAACGCACGATACACTGACAGTCCTGTTAGGTTTACACATACTAAACACGGAACAATCTCCCACAAATACACAGACAAACACACCCAACTAATATAGGACTTCCAATCAAAGGCAACACCACACAGCTGCCTTCAATTGGAAGTCCACCCCAATTAACTCAACATAGAAACAGATCAACCAGACTACACATAGAAATACATCAACATAGACCATAACTCAAAACCCGGAAATAATAAATCAAACGCCCTCCTAACTAACACACCACCCTGAACCACATAAAACAAATACCCTCTGCCACGTCCTGACCAAACTAAAATGACAACCCTTATACTGGCCAGGACGTGACAAAGGCTGTAACGTAACAAAATGTGGAAAAAGTGAAGAGGTCTGAATACTCAATGGGGATAGCTGAGCTGACTGAGCTGACTACAGTGACTGTGCTAGTGGCAGACTCCACTAAGCTGGCAGGCTGGCCTGCACCCTGCTGCCTGGCCTGCACCCTGCTGCCTGGCCTGCACCCTATCTCATTGTGGAGCTAGAGGAGTTAAAGCCCTGTCTATGTTCGTAGATAAGATGAGAGCACCCCTCCAGCTAGGATGGAGTCAGTCACTCCTCAACAGGCCAGGCTTGGTCCTGTTTGTGGGTGAGTCCCAGAAAGAGGGCCAATTATCTACAAATTCTATCTTTTGGGAGGGGCAGAAAACAGTTTTCAACCAGCGATTGAGTTGTGAGACTGCTGTAGAGCTCATCACTCCCCCTAACTGGGAGGGGGCCAGAGACAATTAATCGATGCCGACACATCTTTGTAGCTGATTTGCACGCTGAAGCTATGTTGCGCTTGGTGACCTCTGACTGTTTCATCCTAACATCGTTGGTGCAGACGTGGATAACAATATCCCTATACTCTCTACACTCGTCAGTTTTAGCTTTAGCCAGCAGCATCTTCAGATTAGCCTTAACGTCGGTAGCCCTACCCCCTGGTAAACACTGTATGATCGCTGGATGATTCGTTTTAAGTCTAATACTGCGGGTAATGGAGTCGCCAATGACTAGGGTTTTTAATTTGTCAGAGCTAATGGTGGGAGGCTTCGGCATCTCAGACCCCGTAACGGGAGGAGTAGAGACCAGAGAAGGCTCGGCCTCTGACTCCGACCCGCTGCTTAATGGGGAAAACCGGTTGAACGTTTCTGTAGGCTGAATGAGCGACACCGGTTGAGCATTCCTACAGCATTTCCCCCCAGAAGCCATGAGAAAGTTGTCCGGCTGCGGGGACTGTGCGAGGCGATTTATACTACTATCGGTACTTACTGGTGGCACAGACACTGTTTCATCCTTTCCTATACTTAAATTACCCTTGCCTAATGATTGCGTCTGAAGCTGGGCTTGCAGCACAGCTATCCTCGCCGTAAGTCAATCGTTCTCCTGTATATTATGAGTACAGCGACTGCAATTAGAAGGCATCATGTTAATGTTACTTCTTAGCTTCGGCTGGTGGAGGTCCTGACGAACCACGTCCAGATAAAGCGTCCGGAATGAAAAAGTTGAAAGAAAAAAAGTTGAGCGAGGGAAAAACTAAAAATATAAATGGTAAATAAAAAGTAAAAACTGTAAAGTTGTCAGGTAAAGTAAGTAAGGTTAGCAACAAAACGCACAGCAGCACGTAAACAAGTCTACAAGTGTTGACCAGAAATGACGGAGTGACAAGACACAAGTCCTTGGTGATGTGGACACTGAGAAATGTAAAACTTGTGAATCTCTCTACTGCAGTCCCGTTGATGTGGATCGGGCATGTACCCTCCTCTGCTTCCTGAAGTCAACAATCAACTCCTTTGTTTTGCTGACATTGAGGGAGAGGTTGTTGTCATGACATCACAATGCCAGTTCACTTACCTCCTCCATATAGGCTGACTCATCGTTGTTGGTTATCAGGCCTACAATCTTGGTGTTGCCAGCAAACTTGATGATGGAGTTGGTGTAATGCAAAGCCACACAGTCGTGGGTGAACAAGGAGTACAGCAGAGGACTGAGGACACACCCCTGGGGGTCCTTTGTGGAGGAGGTTGTTGCCAATCCTCACAGCCTGTGGTCCCCCATCAGGAATTCCAGGATCCAGTTGCAATGGGTGGTGTCCAGACCCAGTGCCCTGAGCATGTTGTCAATTTTTTTAATTATTTTAATTATTTAATTGAACCTTTATTGAACTAGGCAAATCAGATAAGAACAAATTCTTATTTACAATGACGGCCTACCAAAAGGCAAAAGGCCTCCTGCGGGGATGGGGGCTGGGATTAAAAATAAAACTAATAAGATCTGGGAGGCTGAAAGATAAGTGTGTAGTGTCCGATTCATGATCCAGAAGTGTTTGTCAGTCATAGGAAATTATTGCACGAACATTCTGGGCAAAAATACCCATAAAAAAGCAAAGTCGAGCCGGAAGCAGCAAGACGCAGTGCTTCCATCATATTCATAAGCTCAACCCACTGGTGAGAGATGATGTCATACGCACACCATGTTCCCCCCATAACGATTGAATGAGCTCTACTCATATTTTAGGGCCACATTTATATTTTAGGTGCAAAATTACGTTTCTGGTTGTTGTGCTGTCTACTTACACAAACAAGCCTCACATGCTGAACAAACCGGCTTCGCGCGTGCATCTCTGTGTGCCATCATGTGCATCTTGATTTTGTCTATCCCCACCATATGCATTCATGACACGCAGGTTAAAGTACCAGAACCAACTGTGAACCAACTATATATTATATAAACACACCAACTACTATATATTAACACACATGAAACATTCATGGACATTTGGCTAACTTGCTGTTGCTAGCTAATTTGTCCTCAGAGATAAACATTGGGCTGTTATTTTACCTGAAATACATATGATCCTTTTCATTGCTGGATATTTGAAGAATTTCTACCCATTTTGAGTCATTGATTAATCTGTCCTCTTTCATCTTTCTTCTTGTGATTTTATATGGCAGTTGGCAACCAACGTTAAGGTACATTACCACCACCAACTGGACTGGAGTGTGGACCTCATTCATCTTTTAATCACACACATAGCTATATCAAAGATTTTTATACTAGCCCAAGATAGACCACAGCCTGTCATTTCCAAAGGGAGCAAATGAATCATCGTGGGCAGAACAAGCAAGGTGGGCAGAGCCAAGCACGAGATAGTTTTGGAAACAAAAAATTATATTGAGATCAAATGTTTCATTGATGAAAAAACTAGCAGAATGTCGGTGAAAATCCATCTCGCCACATCTCCCACCGCCGACCATTGGGCTTCCTCTCACCATCAGATTTGATAGTGAGTGGAAACGCCAACCAGATGCTTCACGTTTATACATCTGCCAAAATATCTGTCTCATTGATGTATCTGTGGTTATATGCTTGTAAAAACCAAAGAGTAGATGGGAGAATGAGTAGATGGGAGAGGTGGGATTACAGCGCATCAAGTGTCTAAAATAGAACCAAGTTCTATTTTAGAGAATGGCTAGCAGTTTGGATGAAATTATTGAATAACATGTATGTGTGTACATTTATTTTGCTATGATCGCGCACGCAACACAGCCTTTTTGTTCAGCATGTCATGCTATCTACATATTACTGAAGCTGAGGCACACTGTCCAAGCAAAAATGGTAGTGCACCATTTCAACAGTAGATGGCACTACATCACATCTATAGAGGTGACATGGAAATGTAGGCCCTACTTTCCACACAGTAATCTCAATGCCTGGCCACTGGTCTCTAGGGTTCAAGGATGGCACAGTAAATGGCTAAATAATTCATAACACAAAAAACGTACTGTTGGTTGAATGGTTTATTTGCAGTCATGCAAGTGACTCATTTCCCAAGTATCCAAGCATTTCGCTACAACTGCAATAACGTCTACTAATATGTGCATGTGACCAATAAAATTTGATTTGATTTCAATGAAAGTAAAATCAACTGAAAATACATAAAATAAGACAGGTAGAATAATATTAATTATTCAACAATTTATTGAAATGAATTTAAGTCCAAAATAACATCAGTTTTGAATCTCACCTAGAAGACGTGTAGATTAGTTGCAAGTCAAACGAAGCATCTGAAGTGCTTGCAGAAGCATTCAAAATCGTGTGTTCTCTCCACTGAAAATAAATCCACAGATAAAAAGTCAAAACCTAGTTTGTTTTTAGTTTGTTTTCCTTGATTAATCAGTCCTCTTTCATCTTTCTTCTTCTGATTTCATATGGGAGTTGGCAACCAACTTTAAGGTGCGTTACCACCACCAAATGTGAACGATTTATAAAGTTTTTCTAACATCCAAAGATGCTAAGTGATATCTCAACCCATGGTCTCCCATACTAGATCTCTGGACTCTAATGTATGTAGTGCTGGGGCCTTTCTGCTTGGCAGGTGCAGTGTAGTTTGGCTGTGGCTTGATAACACTTGAGGAGCTGGGTTTGGAGTGACTAGGGGAGGAGGCACTACTCCCATTGAGAACAGGGTCTTGGAGCCAATGGATACAAGCTCCACCATAGTGTTCTGGGATGTTTTGGATGGTGGCCAGGGCAAAGTGCTGAGGGGTTGTGGCGGTGCCAATGCTGGTCCCATTCTGAGTAGGGCCATAGCTGCTTTTTATTTTAATTTTTTATTGAACCTTTATTTAACTAGACAAGTCAGTTAAGAACAAATTCTCATTTACAATGACGGCCAACACCGGCCAAACCCGGACGGATTTCACTGCATTGGGTGTATAGCTGGGCTGATAGCTTTGCCTGGGCTGACTGGGGTAGGTTTAGAGCCGCTTGGCTTTTGGACGGTGGCAGGGGCATTCTGGATGTAGGTTGAAGAACTGCCAGCCTGGGCAGAACTGAAGAGGCCGGAGATTGGCCCACTACTGTCAGCAAGGCGGGGCTGGTAGCTCCTCCTCTGAGCAGACATTCGGCTGTAGGTTGAACCACTTCCACCCTTGTTAGAGTAAACAGGTTTTGGCTTGGTGCACCAGGGGTAGAGCCAGGCTTGTAGGTTCCATAGGAGTTTCCACTTTGTGTAGAGCTCAGGCAAAAGAGAGTTGAGGTAGAGGCTCCATCTATTTTAATGGCCAGAGGTTTGGGCGTATTGACTGGAGGTTGAACCACTTGACGCTTTGGGAGAACGTTTTTGGCTTGACGTTTTGGGAGAAGCTGGGCTTGTAGTTTTTTGTTGCACTCCCACATTGAGTAGAACCAAAACTCAAAGGACCTGCTCTGAATGAAGTTTGGGACCACTTGACGGTCAGGGGTGTAAGACGATTCCCTTCCAGACTGGACAGAAACTTCTATTGGTCCTCTTGAAACCAGGACAGATGGCCATAGCGGGTGAGGTCCTGGTCATAGCGGGTGAGGGAGGTAGTGTGGGTAGAAGCTTGAACACTGTGGCTGGGGGCTCCTCTACTCTGAGTCTAGACACATCCTTAGTTGGGTTGGCTGGAGGTGGAAAACCTTATTCCACTCTGGGTAGAGCCATAGTGGTTAGGAGGAGATACACCAGTAGAAGGTTTCATGTTACTAGAGACAGAGACAGCTATACTGGGGACAATACCTTTAAACCTAACATAGCCTTGGCCATAGTGGTTTGATGTGGGGGTGTTGGCTCTGGACTTGTAGCTTCCGCTTTGTGCCACAGAATTCTGGGAGGTTGTTTTGAATAATTCTGAACTGATCCAGAGCAGCTGTATGTAATATTTTTTTTAACATTCTGGCTTGTAAAGCCCCCCACAGACTCTACAATTTTTGCTGTCTTGTGCAACGATTTTGTCATCTCAGACCAAATTTCAACGTCGTGGGCAAATTCTTAAGCCGTAAATGATTGTCAGACGTCTTGGCTCGATCAGTGTTACAGGGTCTAGGTCTGCTGTATAAGTACCAATACGTGTGGTCGTCGTAGGCTCCGATAAAGTTCTGTCAGTGTCAGAAGTGTCAGTGTCAGAAGTGTCGCTGGTGTTATGAGACGATCCCAGTGACTGACCAATAGGAACATGGCAGGCACTTGAGTATGCACACAATAATATTATTGTGAATAGAGTGTTGAGGAGTAGGAGTCTACCATGTCCGGAAACGACTTCACCATTTATTTTCTGTATTCAGGGTTCACTCAAAAATCATTTTAAGCTTTGTTTTACTATTGACAGATACAGCTGATTTCTGGGTTGTATATATCGATTCGCTCTCCTTGAATATAAGTCATCTGATTTATTCGTTTCAGGCTCTGAAATTATCATAATTATATATAGTTTTGTACTTTTTACCCCTTTTCGTGATGGTAGTTACAGGCTTGTCCCATCGCTGCAATTCCCGTACGGACTCGGGAGAGGCGAAGGTCGAGAGCCAAGCATCCTCCAAAACACAACTCCGCCAAGCCGCACTGCTTCTTGACACACTGCTCACTCAACCCACCCGCACCAATGTGTTGGAGGAAACACCATACAGCTGGTGACCGATGTCAGCTTGCATGTGCCCGGCCCAACACAAGGAGTCACTAGAGTGCGATGTGACAAGGACATCCCGGCCGGCCAAACCCTCACTTTACTCGGAAGACGCTGCGCCAATTGTGCGCCGCCTCATGGGTCTCCCGGCCGCAGCCGGCTGTGACACAGCCAGGGATCAAACCCGGGTCTCTTGTGACGCTTCTAGCACTGCGATGCGGTGCCTTAGACCGCTGCGCCACTCGGGAGGCTCGTCTCTGAATTGTTTATTAATCTAACTTTTTTGCCGCCAGCTCCTGATATCAGGGCATAAAAACAACAATCTGGCATCTGAATTAGACTTTGCCCGAGCTTGTTTTCCCCCCCCAAAATCCAGGCTATACTAGCTGACTAGCTGAGCTATGCTAGTTTTCATCTTCATTTCCAAAGTTCATAAATACTGCACCCTCAACTTCAAAACTAATTTGCTAGTAATACAATCATGTATCTCAGAAATTTGCTGAAAAGAAACTTGAAAACTATTATTGTTTTGTTGAATAGTCATGACTGGTTTGAGATTTCTGTTGTAAGACAACAGTGACGAAGGATATCATTGCTATTTAAGGCGGATCCAATTTCAGTTTCGAGATCCACTGGTGTCATTGGCGTAGGATTAGCTGGACATTTTTGACTGGTCTTGGAACTGTGGCAACAGCCAGCATCTCCTCACTTGGCTCGATGGGATATGTCATGATTTTGCCAACACAGCCAGCTACTGTATGTACACAGTCTTGTACCCAGTGGCGACCCGTCATTCAGGGCAGGTGGGCCAGACCCCCACCTGTTTTGAACCCCACCTGTTTGGCCCCAAAAAATGATGTGCATTTTCTGTGCTTTTTTTGTGCCTGTTTTGTTTGTTATTTTGCCATTAATATGTGTTACATATCATTTTCCTAACAAATGTACAAACAAATCATTGAGTTAAAAAAGCCGCAGCTCCAAAATGCAGGTATTTCAGCCTAGCTCATTGCCTTCTGTGGTGGTGGGGCAGCCAGCGGAAAATACAGAGCTTAGGTGTTGGTAATATTCTCTAGTTGCGCCGTGATTGGCTCAGTGTTCTGTCTCTCATGGGGACACTACGTCACTGCAAAATGTACAGGGGGAGCTAGAAAGTTCAAGCCCCTTGGGTGCTGCCATAGATTTACATTAGAAGTGCCTATATAAGAAAGCTCAAGGTCATTGGCCACAGATAAAGTTACGTCAAATCACATTATATCTACCGTAGCTTTGATTGGACTGATCATGTCAACATCAAACTTTTAAAATCTTAGCTAGCAGTCATCATCACGCATCAAGTCGACAATCTACTGGCAAATCCTTTTCAATCCTTGTCATATGAAGATAAATTATAGGTACAACGTATTAGTGCTCATCAGACATTGGACATGAACATTACACAACAAGTTGGAAATTGCAAATTTCAGTGGTTTGGAAGGAATCAGTGACTAAACGCAAGTGTTGCAAATCAACCACTAGCCTGCTATTCAGTGGAGATGGTGTGTGGTCCAAGTCTGAGTTTAAGGTTCTATTTTCCAAGCTTAAAAGTATAAACATTCACATGCAACATCATGGGCAAGAAAATGTTGAATACATTGGCCATGCTGTCAATCTAGCATGACTTCTGCCTCATTCAAAACAACTGGAAACTCTGATCTGGGAAATCTCAGACTACAGTGAGGTCAAGACAACTTGCAACTCTGAAAAAAACGAGCTCAGAATGGGAAAATACTTTTTGAACGGTCATCCAACTTGGAATTCCAAGTCAGGAACACGGGTCTCTTTCTAGAGCTCCAACCTGAAGATCACTGACGTCATGATTCGACCTTGTTTTAATTCCCCACCATAAATCCAGAGAATGCCAGACTTTAATGCTAAAATTTGCCCACAAGAAAGGACCACCACACCAAATGAGCACAGCACAACAAGGTAAGTGGAAAAATGTATTGTATGCTGCTGCATAAATTATGTAATTTGCCAGGGTGTAACGGGCGTCATATAGAGGAGACCAAGGCGCAGCATGTTGAGTGCTCATCGTTATTTTTTTATGAAAATGAACACTAGACAAAATAAACAAAAACAGCCAACAGTTCTGTCACGTTGTACAAACTAAACAGAAAGCAACTACCCACGAAAACCAAGGGAAAAAAGCCTGCCTAAGTATGGCTTCCAATCAGAGACAACGATAGACAGCTGCCTCTGATTGGAAACCATACCCGGCCAAAACATAGAAACAAAACAACATAGAATGCCCACCTCCTATCACACCCTGACCTAACTAAACAGAGAAAAAACAGCTCTCTTAGGTCAGAGCATGACACAGGGAGGTATGTATACTGTAGCTAAGAAAGTAATACTAAGTGAATATTATATAGTAAGCTGTTAGTAGCCAATGTGCCTCACCCTAATCATTTGGTCCCTTCCCCCCTCATAACTTAGCCTAATGTTCTGACTTGGTGGTGCACATGTAGCCTATAGCCTGTTTTAGAGAAATGTCATTATCTAATATTATAAGAGCTTTCACTTTCTTCATCCTGCGATTCTGACTTGGTGTACAGGGAGAATATTGTAAGAACGGCCCATGTTCTGAGTTATGCCGCTCTACATTGCAAAAGTGCTGAACAAATAGTTATATTGACTACGTCTGTCTTAGCTCGCTCATTGTCTTAATCGAAATTACAGATTGCCTCTTATCCGCAAATCGTTACCTTATGCCATAGTTTGTACATCTCAATTGTCAGTAGAAACCACATTTGTTTAAGCAAGTCAGCCATATCAGCTATGTTTTTTTAAAAGGCAGTAAATGAGGCTGAATGAACTGTTTTGCTGCCAGGTAAGGCTCTGCTGTAGCGGTGGTAAGGATTCACTCCATGGTGCTGAAAAGAAAGCTCTGCTGTTGGAACAGCTTTATGTAGGCGCTGTCACAGGCGTCGAAAGGGACAGACCAAGGTGCAGCGGGTATAGTGCTCATCTCCTTTCTTTATTTTGATAAAGTGAACACTTAAACAAAAATACTAACAAACCGACAAAAACGACAGTTCCGTAAGGTACAAGACTATAATGGAAAACAACCACCCACAAAAACACAGGAAAACAAGCTGCCTAAGTATGGCTTCCAATCAGAGACAATGAAAGACACCTGCCTCTGATTGGAAGCCATACTTGGCCACACATTGAAAAAGAAACATAGAAATAGAAACTAGAACCAAAATCCCCTAGAACCAAAAAAAAAAAAAACACACAAAACAAACACCCCCTGCCACGCCCTGACCATACTACAATTACAAAATACCCCTTTACTGGTCAGGACGTGACAGGCACTAACAGTTTGTGGTCACCTTTATAGTGCAATTAATGTATTGTGTTGTGTTGTGTAGTGGCTTTGCTGGCATTCATCAACAAAAAAATAAAGTGAGTTTGCCCCACCAAGCTAATCTTAGCTAATCTTCCTGGGGTCCAACACCAATTAATAAGACATTACAAACAATTACAAATTAAGACTTTACAAACATTTTACAAGTAGACAATACAGATCATAAAAATACCTGACAGGAAACACATTTAACATTCAGTTGATGCTTTTATTTCCTGTCCAGTCATATGGTCTATCGCATTAGATGTTCTTTTATTTTTTCTTGAAGGTGGATTTAATTTTTCCATGAAAAATGTGTATTGGTAAAGAGTTCCATTCAGCTATAAAACTGTAGATTTAAGGTGATTTGTCCTTGGCTTGCGTTGTCTTAGATGCCCTGAATTTACCTGTCTGGTTTGGTGGTTATGAGTGTTGATAGTATGTACTAACTGTCCTGAAAAATAGAGTGTTTTCTTTTTTAAATATAACATTCAGAAGACTGGATAGTAATTTGTTTTCAACGTGAAGCCATGAGAGATTCTGATGCATTTGGATAATAGTCATACGGATAGAGCAATGAAGAGCTAATCTGGCAGCCCTGTTTTGTGCAATTTGGAGCTTTTTTATATCTTCCGTTGCTGCAGATGACCATATAACTGGACATTACTCTAAGTGTGATAGGACCAGGGATTGAATCACCTGATTCAGAATGCTAGATGTTAAATACTCTGAACATTTTCTTGGAACAGCAATTCCCTGACCCATCTTAATAACAATATTATCTATGTGTTCTGACCATGATAAAGTCCAACATGACACCTTGTAGTTTTGTTTTTTTCACTTGCTCTACATGTATTCTATTCATCGACAAATTCAATTGGGGATCATCAGCAAGCATATATCTTCAACCAAATACAATACAATTAGTTTTAGAAAAGTTCAACAACAATTTGTTCATATCAACTCACTCAGACACCATTCTTAGGTCACTACTCAGTACATCTGTTAGCTCATTACATTCTGATGCTGCGCTATACATTGTAGAGTCATAAGCATATATTACTACTCTTGCTTTGTTCATTACTGGAGGTAAATCATTAGTAAAGATAGAGAAGTGGGCCTAGGCAGCTTCCTTGAGGAAGATCACAGTCTATATCTTTATTGTTTGAAAAGCTATAATTAAAGAACACCTTTGGCCTTCTCCTGGTTAGACAGCTTTCCATCCAGGATAGAGCTGCAGACTTAAAAAACATAACATAATAAAAACCACTACACAAAACAAAACGAGATAACTGACAGCCAAACAGTCCTGTCAGGTGCAAAACACTCAACAGAAACAATTACCCACAAAACCCAAAGGAAAACCATGCTCCTTATGTGTGACTCCCAATCAGCAACAACGAACTTCAGCTGTGCCTGATTGGGAGCCACACACGGCCCAAAACAAAGAAATACAAAAAACCTAGAAAACAAACATAGAACGCCCACCCAATGTAACACCCTGGCCTAACCAAAATAAAGAACAAAAACCCCCTCTCTATGGCCAGGGCGTTACACCCATCACCCTTTACTTCATCATTTTTGTGTTGATAGAAGCGGCAGTGCCGCTGTGACAACAATTTTGGACCCCCTTGTGGCCCCCCTAAATGTGCAGTATGAAGTATGAAATAATTTTTACATAACAATTTTTTGCTATCGTTCTTTTTTACATCCATTATTAGACAGTGGCAACGATGATGATTAGGAACATGGTCTTTTGCCAGCGAATGCCTGCAATGCAGTGAAGAAAACGATATGACAACAATAACGTCTAATGTAACTGGCTGTCACAGCTGTCTTCGGAAGAAGTGGACCAAAACGCAGCGGAGTTAGTGTTCGGCATATTTAATCAAACGGAACACTATACAATTTAACAAACAAGAATACTGACAGCCAACACAGTCCTGTCATGTGAAACACACTAAACAGAAACAATTACCCACAACCCCAAAGAAAAACACACACTACTATATAGGACTCCCAATCAAAGGCAACTCAACACACCTGCCTTCAATTGTCAGTCCAACCTCAATTAACTAAACATAGAAAAACAAAAACTCTGCCACGTCCTGACCAAAACTAATACAATTACGCCCTCTGCTGGTCAGGACGTGACAGTACCCCCCCCCCCCTCCAAAGATGCAGACCCCGGAATGCACCTTAAAAAAGAAAACACAAAAAAATCCCAAATACCCCAACAAAACCAATAAACAATACCCCCTAAACAATAAGGGAGGGAAGGGAGGGTGGCTGCCATCAATGACGGCACTGTGCTACACCCCCCCTCCCCAACCCACCTATATAGGAGGCGGCTCTGGTGCTGGACGTGGACCTCGCTCCACCTTCGGCGTCGCCCACTTCGGTGGCGCCGATAGCTGCGCCGGGCAGACGGGCTACTGGGGCTGACCCTGGCAGACGGACCACTCGGGCTGGGCCGGAGGACAGGCGGGCCACTCGGGCTGGGCCGGAGGACAGGCGGGCCACTCGGGCTGGGCCGGAGGACAGGCGGGCCACTCGGGCTGGGCCGGAGGACAGGCGGGCCACTCGGGTTGGGCCGGAGGACAGGCAGCCACTCGGGCTGGACCGGAGGACAGGCAGGGCACCCTGGCAGATCCGGCCAGATGGGCCACTCTGGCAGATCCGGCAAGTCGGGCCACTCTGGCAGACGGGGGCAGTCGGGCCACTCTGGCAGACCCGGGCAGTCGGGCCACTCTGGCAGACCCGGGCAGTCGGGCCACTCTGGCAGCTCCTGACTAGCGGGCCGCTCTGGCAGCTCCTGACTGGCGGGCGGCACTGGCGGCTCCTGACTGGCGGGCGGCACTGGCGGCCCCTGACTGGCGGGCGGCACTGGCGGCTCCTGACTGGCGGGCGGCTCTGGCGACTCCTGACTGGCGGGCGGCTCTGGCGACTCCTGACTGGCGGGCGGCTCTGGCGACTCCTGACTGGCGGGCGGCTCTGGCGACTCCAGACTGGCGGGCGGCTCTGGCGACTCCTGACTGGCGGGCGGCTCTGGCGACTCCTGACTGGCGGGCGGCTCTGGCGACTCCTGACTGGCGGGCGGCTCTGGCGACTCCTGACTGGCGGGCGGCTCTGGCGACTCTTGACTGGCGGGCGGCTCTGGCGACTCTTGACTGGCGGGCAGCTCTGGCAGCTCCAGGCTGGCGAGGCTGGGCTGACGCACTAGACGCCTGATGCGTGGGGCTGGCACTGGACGTGCCAGCCTGGAGACACGCACCTCCATGCTAGTGCATATAGGGGGAAACACCGGACCGTAGAGGTGCACTGGCGGTCTTGAGCGCAGGGTTGGCATCACCCCTTCAGGCTTGATGCTTACATCGCCCTGGCACATGCGGGGCGCTGGTACTGTGCTTACCGGCCTGAAAATCCCAGGTCTCACCACAGCCCCAACCCCAAAGCACGGGACCTGTCCAGTCTGTTTCAGCCTAAACAGGGTACAGGGAGCTGGCCTGGGGCTCCATCCTCGCCAGAATTCCTCCGCTGCTTGGTCCTGTTGTGGTAGGTAATTCTGTCACCGCTGTCTTCGGAAGAAGTGGACCAAAACGCAGCGGAGTTAGTTAGTGTTCGGCATATTTAATCAAACGGAACACTATACAATTTAACAAACAAGAATACTGACAGCCAACACAGTCCTGTCATGTGAAACACACTAAACAGAAACAATTACCCACAACCCCAAAGAAAAAAAACACACACTACTATATAGGCAACTCAACACACCTGCCTTCAATTGGGAGTCCAACCTCAATTAACTAAACATAGAAAAACAAAAACTCTGCCACATCCTGACCAAAACGAATACAATTACGCCCTCTGCTGGTCAGGACGTGACACTGGCCCCTCTAACAGTACAACTGGCCCCAGCTTGGCCCCCCCAGTTGAAATGGTCTAGAACCGCCACTGCAGCACATGCACAGTTCGGCGAGAGACGACCGTTAGACCCGATGACATGTTTCTACGCATGAATTTAGCTAGCCAACATGACATCACCTAAAAGTGTGATCGTGGATTTCTATTGGAGAAGAGTTTTTAACTAATATGCATACCTTACTGTCTGGGAAGATTTACAGTTGTTCGGAACTCACTTCACTCATACATAGAGTGAGGTTTGTGCTGCTGGTGCTGGCAAATGCGCAGATCGAATACACCGCTGCAGTCGACGTAGCCTCCAACCAATCTCAGATTGTACGATTTGCTTTAATTCTGTCATCACAATCTAGTCAAATTGGTATCAAGATTTTAAATTGGTGTACATCGCACAATGTGACGTGATAATCATAACAGACGTAATCCTAGTGCTGAGTGATTAACCGAAATTTAGTTTATATTTCGCTTAATTGACATACATCTGTTCAATTATTTTAATTCCATTTAGTCCTTTTTTTCTGTGAGCTCAAGGTGCATATCAGATCAAGCCCGAACTGTGCGATGTAGTAGGGCGTTTCCAACAGGCCAATATTAAACACAGTTTAGCGCAGAAAACGTGGTAATTAACTACCATGATCATAATCCATTGTGCGTCTACTTGTCGGTTCTGTGTTTCTTTAAAGCCTGTTACATGAGGTTAGTGTAGGAAAGAGAAGGAGGGAGAGCAGAGACAGAAGCATGCGTGATCGAGAGGGATAGAGAGAGGGATAGACAGCAGTTGCTTTGTGAGGTATCTACCTGAAAGTACATGATCTAAGTGATTGATAGTTGGTATTCAGCAGTCAGTAAAGTAGGCCTTGTTGACTTTGAAGAACTACTAAAATTGTGATTTTGTCAGACAGCATAGGCAGCAGCTCTACAGAGATGATGATTTAGTATTAAATAATAAAGTAATAAAATAAAGCAAATGTAATATACACAACAACTGAACAATTTTATAAAGTAATGTGAATAAATTATGGTTAATAAGTGATAAGCAGTCACTACCGTCTTGGGACTTTTATTCATTGTTTTATTCTGCGTTATTACAGCATTCAACCCACATAATGCATAGTGTCCCAAAAACTTATCAAAACCTTGGAAATGATAGGCTACAATAACTTTGCTAGTGCTCATGCATGCCGCAAATGACATGTAACTAGAAATTCCTTGAATTTTCTTTCGCGGGTGACTTTTCATTATCTTGATAGACACTTGTGGTTTCTAGCAAACGTTACACCAATCAATGCAGTGGAGTGTGTAGTGAATCAAAAGTTTAGTGGTCAAAACCATTCATCTTGGGGCGACGGGGGGAGCGGGTTTGCAAAATGCTATAATATCACGCAATTATAACGTTTATAAAGTGGTCAGATCACAGGAGGCTACTGAGGGGAGGATGGCTCATAGCATGGCCTGAAGAGAGCTAATGGAATGCAATCAAACCCATGGAAACCATGTTTGATGTATTTGATACCATTCCACTTATATATATATTTGTTATATGATTTGATGTATTTAATCTTTATTTAACTTGGCAAGTCAGTTAAGAACAAATTCTAATTTACAATGACGACCTTCCCCGGCCAAACCCGGACGCTGGGCCAAATGTGCACCGCCCTATGGGACTCCAAATCACGGCCAGCTGTGATACATCCTATTGCACTGAGATGCAGTGCCTTATATATGTGTGTATATATATATATGTATATATATATATGTATATATATTATCTATTATGTTTATTTATTTTTGACTACAGACTAGCTAAAAAAGTGAAAAAGAATAAAGATAATTTTCTGGTAAAAAAAGAAAGAAAAGGTCCAAGATCACAAGTTTGCACACCCTATTTTAAATTGCTCCATGGAATAACTTTGCAGCTGTTTCTGATTAATAAACAATGCCATGCTGGTGGGTTGTAACATTCAAATAAAATCCAGAATTTCTGCTAGTGTGGGCATTTAAGTACTACAGCACCCACAGTCTAAAAAAATGCAATAGCTGCCAGCTAGCAAAATTAGGCCGACTTGCTCTGTGACTTGGGCTGTGTTTAGACAGGCAGCCCAAATCAGATGTTTTTTAACTAATTGGTCTTTTGACTAATCTGATCAGCTCTGAGAAAGATCTGATGTAAAAAGATCCTATGTGATTGGTCGAAAGACCGACTAGTGGTGGGAAAAAAAATCTAAATTGGGCTGCCTGTCGAAACACATCCTTACTGCCTTGTGTAGTTGGTATATCAGTTGGGTGTATGTTTGGCTGTGTTTAGACATGCAGTCCAATTCTGATATTTTTTTCACTAATTGGTCTTTTGACCATCAGATCAGCTCTGAAAAAGAGCTGATGTGAAAATATCTGATGTGATTGATCAAAAGACCAACTAGCTGGGGGAAAAAATCAGAATTGGGCTGCCTGTATGAAAATGCAGTCGTCATCACTGTTTGCTTGATTGATCATGTTCAGCTGCATGTCATTGTGATGTCATAACGATAGCCCTCTTGTTTGGATGAATTTCTTAAGTCTCTGATTGGGAAGATCTCAATTGCATACTCTTCGCGTCCTCTCTCCTTGTCTCCTTCTCAAAACCAATTGGATGAGAAAGCCAGAGGTCCCGCCCCTCTGATCTTCTTCTTCAATGAGTTTTGAGAAGGAGGTGAGGAGAGAGGACGCGAGGAGTAAGCAATTCTCCCCTTAACTTCTTCCTTCCTCTCTCCTAGCCTTGATTGATTTAAAATCTGTTCTCTCAACACAGACATACAGCTGAATGTGATCAATCAATGAGCCAGTGATCGGATGGCAATTGCAGGTTCAGGCAATAAATACACACCCAGCTAATAGGGCAACTAAGCAAGACAGTAAGTCACAGTGGGCCTATAGTTTCACCTTGGCAACTATAGTGGTGGCTTGTCTGTTGGTACTTAGATATGGCTTTTGGAATTAATTTGTGGTAAGAGTCTTTGAACAATGTGTAGTAGATCTACTACATGGGTCCTGCTGGACTTTGATGTTGTTAAATTTCCCTTGTGTTGCACAGGCACTGAATTGTTCTTTTCTTAACAGGATTGTGTTGCTTTGTTCCATATTCTCTGAACCTTTAAGATCTGCTTGTGCTCCACATGGTAAGGCATGAACAATACATTGTAATTTTTGTTGTTGAAGACCAGCCTTAAAATTGACTTGACTCATACTTTCCCTTATCTGTTTAGATGCCCAGAGGTTAAGAGGCTACATGTATTCTGGCTCTTCCCAAGTGGAAGATGAACAGAAACAACCAAGTGATGGCTATTCTCAGGATCAAATCAAAACAGCTTTTAGTACTTCAGGTTCTGTCCAGAGTGACGCTACTCCCAGAGAGACTGGACCCAACACCCATAACCAGGAACTATCCCCCAGAGGCTATGCTTCAAGCTCGATCCAGCCTGCCCCAAGAATGTTAGGCCTCTCTGGCTCTATAGCCAGTAGAACCTCTGTCAGCCACAACAAGCGTCACACCCTTGCCAGTATAACCTCAGGCCAAGGTGTCACCAACCCTAGTGCAGTGAGGATGGTTTCAAGTTGGGACGCAAAGGGAATCCAGCCCAAAACCTTTTCGTTACAGCCTCGTTCAAGCAACTCTGGATCTGTTCAGAAATTCCTGGGAAGCCATTTATTCAAGTCAACCCCCCAGAATTCTGTGGCACAAAGTGGAATTGACCAGTCCGTAAGGGAAATGGCTTCCACCCCTTACCTTCAAGCTCCCTCACGTGGTTCTTCAGGGACTTCATTTAGACCAGGTCCTCTGCATTTTGGGTCTACTGAAGGTGGGAGTGCAACAAATGTGTACAAGCCCATCTTTTCTCAATATGTCAAGCCATACCAGAGCAGCTATGCTTCTGCCAGTAGTGGTTCAACTTCTAGTCAATATGCCCAGAGAATAGATGGAGCGTCCAGAAGCAGCAGTATCCCTACATCTAGCCTGGCGTCTATCTCCAGTGTCTTTACGCCTAGTAGAAACTCCTATGGAACCTACAAGCCTGGCTCTATCCTTGGTGCAACACCACGCCAGAGCCTGTTTACCTCTAACCAGGGTGGCAGTGGTTCACTCTACAGCCAGAATGTCCTTGCCACCAACCAGAAACCAAGCAGCACTACACCTGCCAAAAGCAACCACAGGCAAGTCTCTGGTCAGATGGGGTACTACCAGCCTAGCTATGTTGCCAGTAGTGGGCCAATCACCATCCTCTACAGTTCTGCCCAGGCTGGCAGTTCTTCAACCCATGTCCAGAAACCAAGCAGCTCTAAAGCTGCCCCCAGGCAAAGCTATACTCCCAATGCTGTGAAGTCAATCCCTAGCTATGCCAGAGGACCTAACCAGAGCATTTTCTTTAACCTCCATGGCCCTACCCAGAGCAGGACCAGCACACCTCAAAGCTTTGCACTGGTCTCCATCTACAACATCCCAGCACGCTACGGTGGCACTCATATCCGTCGGCTCCAAGACCGTATTCCTAGTGGGCGTAGTGCCTCCACTAGCCACTCCAAAACCAGCTCAAGTGTTAACAAGCCACAGCAAAACCACACTCCGCCTGCCAAGCAGGAAGGCCCCAGCACTGCCTACGTCCAAGTCTCACGCTCTACTAGATGAGAGCCCAGAACATGACTAAGTGAGAGCTGTAACCACCAGTTGAGGTGATTGGGGTTTATTTTTATGCTGCTTAGTCTGTTTGGTTTACACAGGCAGCTTATGGAGCTTTTTCACCACTCTGCTCTTGATTTTGGGGGGGGTCAGAATTGGGGCAGCCTGTCTTCATGTTTGCTTGTTACTAATCTACAAGTTTGTCTTCTAGGTGCTGAGACCATGATGTGATGCCAGGCGTTTTACTTCAATGGTTTCAATAAATAACGTTTAATCTAAGTTCAGTCTTGCTGTTACTGTATCCATTACACTTCTTTCAGAGATCTTTACTGACATGTCTGCTTGGTCCAGCAGGACTTTTTGTATGCTGGCATTTGATAATATTTTTGCGTGACTGGATCTTTACAATGAGCCTGAAGCTGTGTAGGGCTTAACATTTAATGCTGCTACATTCACCCCAGGCAGCTGGGGAGACCCAGGGTGCACTTCAGGTTCTAACGCAACTTGACTTTGTACATTACAACCATCAAAGTGGATTATGTATTTTTCCAGAAACTCATTCTCTTATTTGACCCCTGATATGTTGTCTTTTTGTTGGTGCCAATGAACATGACATTTCTGTTCTTAATTGTCCCTTATGAGCCCTACATTTTGCCTTAATACCATATGTTGGCTTGACAAATGTATTATGAATGGCCTTAACTGAGACTACAGTAATAGAACGGCGGTGTTGTCATTGAGGTGTTTTATAACCCAGTGTCTTGGTTTGTTGCACCTGGATTTTCACTTTGCAAACCTACCTTGAATGTCACTGTTTGTGCCTGCTTGACCAATTTGACTCATTAACTCGGTAGTATATTACATATGTAATTACCCTTCCCACCAGTTATGTAGGATGCTTCTCTAACACATCTGTCTGGCAGGTGTCAATCTGTTAATGAGAGGCTTATTAATGTCCAGTCCTGGATGAGCAGGAGGAGCCGGTGTGTTTCTCATCAGGCCTTGTATCCATGAGGATATCTGTCCCACTTTCACCCTCATCTCCTAATCAGACACATGGCATTGCTAAACCACCTAGGTTCAGATGGTGTTCAGTCATTCCAAGTCTTCCTCTGTGCTTGGTTAACTGTTCCTGGCTCAGTGGAACCAAAAGAATAATACCAAGGGTACAAACCAATATCTGGCATTCCAGACAGGATCAAGCGCAAACAAAGTATTTGAAAGATATCAAATACAGTTTGATCACAGGTCTGACTAGTTAGCCGTGGAGTTAAGATTCAGAATGTTTCCTTACATTTGAGATGTTAGATTATTGTTCACCTGTTTTGACATTTACAGTGAGGTGTATGACGAGCCAGGAAGGGAACAACAGATTTACCCCTGTCTGTCACAGTTAAAGAAATGGAGAGAGAGCGACACCTTGCATGCATTGACCAGCCATGTGTGGTGGTTCAGATAAAAGCTATGCTATTTCCTGCCAGAGGAAGTGGCAGAGGCACAGAGGGAAATCTTTCAGGAGCTGTTTCGTTTCCTCTTTTTCCATCATGCCTGGGAACATTCATAACAAAGAGAGAAAAGAACATTAATGTGGAAGAAAAAAAAAATAATAGAAAGAGAAATGTCTTCCTTCCACCGGCATCAGCAGAAACTCTTTCTGACAGGACATTCAGACGGATTGTAGATTTGCATGAAGAGAAAGGTCTCAAATCATACTGAAAATGAGATCTATTATCAACAGAGGACGGAGGTGACTGTTCTCTCTAATGGGACGATGACACTCTGTCAGGCCATTGAACAATCTGCTTCACCCATGATGTTTCATCATCATAATAGGCATACTGTACAACGTACATTTTTCTCTTTCCATCTCTCTCTCTCTGGCTCTATGCCAAGTAGTAGTGATAGTAGTAGTAGTAGTAGTGGTGATAATAGTAGTAGTAGGGATTGTAGTAGTAGCAGTAGTGATAGTAGTAGTAGTAGTAGTAGTAGTAGTAGTGATAGTAGTGATATTTGCATAGGTAGGCTTCATTGAATTGTTCGAGGTTGACAGATGTACAGTATATGCCTACATCACTGACTGTCCCTGTCTGTTACGTGTTTTAACGTCAGTAGTAGAATTCAGAGACAGAGCTGCGACCGTCAGCACAACAGCAGGCAGGTGGTGTCTCCTCTCTGGAAGAATTTACCCTTTGACCTTCAGAACGTACTTCTCCCAGCCAATCAGGTGCTTCAGATCCCTGTCGGGCGCGCCAGGCCCCCTCTTGCTTCGGCATCTGGTCGTTGTGGGAAGAAATGAAGGTAATAATAACCTGAGATAAAATGAGCATAAGACTCCTCCCCCTACAGGCGAGAGGTCAAGCTACCTATAGAGAGCCATGCCTGCCGCTGTGACCACGCAGATCACAGATTCATCATCAGAAATGACAAGTGAAGCAGAGCCCTGTCCAAGTCTGTCCCAGAGTTCTAGCATTACACAAGCATTTATTTATGCCACTATAATATTAACTACAATAATAGCTGACAACTCTACATCTAGATTTTGTTTAGATCACAATAACAATCATTTTACATATACATTTGTGTCATTTTATTTGTGCATTTAAAAGGTCTCAATTGACTCAGTAAACTACGCATACTGGTAAATTGATATCTATAATCACTTCACAAGACATAGGTGCTGTGTGAGGAAACGAGATGCCATCTCAAATCGAGAAAAGGAGATTAATAGATCTGAGGGCGTGTTTCCGGGACAGTGATTAAGCCTTGTCCTGGAGAATCTCCATTGACCATGATTTTTAGTCTAGGACTAGGCTTAATCTGTGTTCGGGAAAACCATCTCTAAGATTCTTCTTCTTATTCACTGAGAGATATCCCCAAGTGGGCCTTTAACGAGAGAGATCACAGTGGGCCTTTAATGAGAGAGATCACAGTGGGCCTTTAATGAGAGGGAAGGGGAACTGGTCCCTGGTGTGTTGAGATGACTGCTGCTTCCAGATGAATTTATTGTTTTGGTCTTTGGTTCTTTGTCCTCAGCTTAAATCAATACTAGATATCAGACCATTTATTTTATTTAACCTTTATTTAACCTTTATTTAACTAGACAAGTCAGTTAAGAACAAATTCTTATTTACAATGATGGCCTACCAAAAGGCAAAAGGCCTCCTGCGGGGATGGGGGCGGGGATTAAAAATAAAAACAATAAAATAAAAATATAGGACAAAACACACATCATGACAAGAGAGACAACACTACATAAAGAGAGACCTAAGACAACAGCATAGCATGGCAGCAACACATGACAACACAGCATGGTATCACCACAACATGGTAGCAACACAACATGGCAGCAGCACAAAACATGGTACAAACATTATTGGGCACAGACAACAGCACAAAGGGCAAGAAGGTAGAGACAACAATACATCATGCAAGCAGCCACAACTGTCAGTAAGAGTGTCCATGATTAAGTCTTTGAATGAAAAGATTGAGATAAAACTGCCCAGTTTGAGTGTTTGTTGCAGCTTGTTCCAGTCGCTAGCTGCTGTGAACTGAAATGAAGAGCGACCCAGGGATGTGTGTGCTTTGGGGACCTTTAACAGAATGTGACTGCCAGAATGGGTATTGGGGCGAGTGAGGCCTAAGAGGGTTTTATAAATAAGCATCAACCAGTTGGGCTTGTGACGGGTATACATAGATGACCAGTTCACAGAGGAGTATAGAGTGCAGTGATGTGTCCTATAAGGAGCATTGGTGGCAAATCTGATGGCCGAATGGCAAAGAACATCTAGCCGCTCGAGAGCACCCTTACCTGCCGATCTATAAATGATGTCTCTGTAATCTAGCATGGGTAGGATGGTCATCTGAATCAGGGTTAGTTTGGCAGCTGGGGTGAAAGAGGAGCAATTATGATAGAGGAAACCAAGTCTAGATTTAACTTTAGCCTGCAGCTTTGATATGTGCTGAGAGAAGGACAGTGTTCCATCTAGCCATACTCCCAAGTACTTGTATGAGGTGACTACCTCAAGCTCTAAACCCTCAGGAGGTAGTAATCACACCTGTGGGGAGAGGGGCATTCGTCTTATCAAACCACATGACCTTTGTTTTGGAGGTGTTCAGAACAAGGATAACGGCAGAGAAAGCTTGTTGGACACTAAGAAAGCTTTGTTGTAGAGCGTTTAACACAACATCCGGGGAGGGGCCAGCTGAGTATAAGATTATCACCTGCATATAAATGGATGAGAGAGCTTCCTACTGCTTGAACTATGTTGATTATGTTAATTGAGAAGAGCGTGCTCCCTTGGTGACAGGCAGTGGCTGAGACAGCAGATGTTCTGACTTTATACACTGCACTCTTTGACAGAGGTAGTTAGCAAACCAGGCCAAAGGCCCCTCAGAGACACTAATACTCCTTTGCCGGCCCACAAGAATGGAATTGTCTACCGTATCCAAAGCTTTGGCCAAGTCAATAAAAATAGCAGCACAACATTGCTTAGAGTGAAGGGCAATGGTGACATCATTGAGGACATTTAAGGTTGCAGTGACACATCCATAACCTGAGCAGAAACCAGATTGCATACCAGAGAGAATACTATAGACATCAAGAAAGCCAGTCAGTTGATTATTGACAAGGTTTTCCAACACTTTTGATAAACAAGGAAAAATAGAAATAGGCCTATAACAGTCCCCCTTTAAATAAAGGACACACTGTGGCTGCCTTCCAAGCAATGGGAACCTCATCAGAGAGGAGAGACAGGTTAAAAAGGTTAGAAATAGGCTTGGCGATGATAGGGGCAGCAACCTTAAAGAAGAAAGGGGAAGGGGAAAAAGAGGGAGAAGCATCGGGCTAGTCGCATTAGAAGGGGTGGGAGATGAGGAAATGTTGGACGGGCATGGAGGCATGGCTGAGTCAATTAAGAATCCTGACTTAATGAAGTGGTGATTAAAGAGCTCAGCCATGTGCTTCCTGTCAGTAACAACCATATCATCAACATTAAGAACATGTGCAGCTGTGAGGAGGAGGGTTTATTCTCTAGGTCTTTTTCCAGAACTTGCTCCTTAAAGTAGCTAACTTTGGCCTTTGGATAGCCTGAGTGCACTTATTTCTCATTTGTCTGAACGAGAGCCAGTCAGCCTGAGTATGCTTGTGCCGAGCCTTTCGCCAAATGCTATTCTTGAGGTGGAGTATAACTGCAAGATCACAGTCGAACCAAGGGCTGAACCTGTTTTTAATTCTCATTTTCTTTATGGGGGCGTGTTTTTTAACAACACCATTGAAAATATTAAAAAAATAAGGTCCAAGTGTCTTCAACAGAGGGGATCAAGCTGACTATACCAATTTACAGAGGCCAGGTCATGAAGGAACGCTTGCTCATTAAAGTTTTTTAGCAATCGTATAGTGTTGACTGCTGAAATGTAGTCAGTGAAAAGCATTCTCACATAGGTGTTCCTCTTGTCCAGATGTGTTACGACCATGTGAATAGCGATGGAAATGGTATCTTCCATAGAAATGTTGGAACTGGAAGAAAATTGGAGTAGGTCCAGTGTGTATGGTATGCCTGCCTTGATGTGGGCCATGAGCAGCCTCTCTAAGCACTTCATGATGACCGAGGTGAGCGCGACGGGCAGTAGTCGTTTGGGCATGTCACCTTGTTTTTCTTAGACACTAGGATGATGGTGGTCTCCTTAAAGCAGGTGGGGACTAGACGTCTTCACGGATCCATCTGTACCCGAATACCCAAAACCCGATCCAGGACCCGAGCAGGTCCAGATCCAGAAATCTAAATAATGTCACCGGTCTGGGTCGGATCTGATATGATTGTCACAGGTCTCAGGTTTGTGTAATTTTAACTGACTTGTCTGGAAGGGCCAGTACAGATCTGAATGTGACTGCTGCAGTAGAGAGAGACATTTTATAATTTATACTGCTGCTCTTGCTTTTCAAGAGAGAGTGGCGTGGTGCATGTAGCTTGTTCTTGGCCAATCATTAGTCATCAAAATGGCAATACAATAGGTTACAGCCTCCGTGTGTGGCAAAAGTTAGGAGATATCTAATCAATGGAAGATAGAATTAAAATTAGGCCATTAAAAGGAGGCTAGTTGTTGTTATTTGTTACTGTAGAATGAGAAAACGCATGCATTACAGCCTCAACTAACCTAGATAGCTAACGTTAGCTAGCTTAACTAACTTCTCCTGGTTTGAGAAGTTAGTTAGACAGGTACTACTTAATCATATTTGATGATAAATAACCTAACTATGGCAGCTATTAGTCGACTATAGCTCAAGTCGGCTTGGTTGGTTGCCATCTCTCCCTCCTTCCTCCCTGCTCCCTGTGTCACTCGCTCACAGTATGGGCCCTCCCCCCACCTGCTAGAGCTGCACCTGTCTCTCTGGTTAATTAAGTAGCTTAAAAAATATAATTTTCTGCTTCTTCCCTCTCTCGGATCGGGTTTGGATCCGACCAGGTCTATACGGAACGGGTCTAGTTGTCCTCGGGTCCGTTCACAGGGCCTTACACACTCACACAAACAAACACATTTCATAATTTGCTCACACACAAATAATATTCTCATATATTTATACTGACTCTACACACACACACACACACACACACACAATTAATTATATGCAGTACGCTGCTGCTACTCTGTTGATCATATATCCTGATGATTATATACTGACCTTACCCCTATACAAATCTACCTCTATCAATCCAGTATCCCTGCACATTGAAAATATGGGACTGGAACTGACTGACTGTATATAGTATGCTTACTTACTTTCTCGTGTTCTTATTTATTTTGTTTTTGTTCTACCTTGTTATTTTTTGTATTACATTCTTATTGATTACTGCATTGTTGGGTTTGGAGCTTGCAAGAAGTTGGCATTTCACTGTACTTGTGCACATGATATTAAAGTTGTCGAACATCAATTTAAGTTTGAGTCTGTAATGTCTTTTTGCGTCCCCAACTGATTTGCTGAGCTCGTACCTGCTTGCTTTGTACGCATTGTGTGCCACAGAGTCATCGGGGTTCATTTTGATGACATTGAATGCTGCAGTACAGGCTCTCAGCATTATACGGATATCTCCATTCATCCAGGGTTTTTGGTTGGGGTATGTCCGTATTGTTATTGTGGGTACAACATCATTAACACATTTCCTGATGAATCCTGTGACTGACGATGTATATTCCTCAATGTCGATGGATGAGTGCTGGGTGGATGAATCTTTGAACACATCCCAATCAGTCTTCTCAAAACAATCCTGCAGCATTGAGTCTGCCTCCTCTGTCCAGCGCTTCACTATTCTCTGTGTTGGTGGCTCCCTCTTGAGTTGCTGCTTGTAGGCGGGGAGTAGGTACAGATAGACATGATCTGATTGGCCAAAGTGGGGCTGGGGATGGCTTAGTAAGTGTCATAGATGTTTGTGTATAATGATCTTGTACAGTTCGCTGAGTGCCGCCTTGGTGTTTGCTTGTGGTGGTATGTACACCCGTGAAGGCTGGTGGGAGGAGCTATAGGAGGATGGACTCATTTAATGGCTGGAATGGAATAAATGGAATGGAGTCCAACGTGTTTTCCATATGTTTTATGTGTTTGACACCATTCCATTATTCCATTTCAGCCATTACACCAGCATCCACTGATGTACACAGCTTTGATAATAACGCACATGAATTCCCTCGGCATATAGTGGGGTCCGCATTTTAGCATCAGAAACTCCAGGTCGGGTAAACAGGCGCTCGCAATATTATCAACTTCGGTACACCAGGAATTATTTCTGAGGAACCATACCCCTCCCCCCCGATTACCAAAAGCTGCAGTTCGATCAATTCAGAATATGTAGAACCATCTGGTTTGAACAGCAGAGTCAAGTGTATGCCCGTCTCATTAAAACAAAGACACAGCGTTCCCTGAAGTCCCTCTGCGATTGAAACTTTGCTCTGAGTTCACAAAGTTAATTTCCCATTAGGATACTAGGAGGAGGCCGTGTAGCCCCTCTTTTCAGCCTAGCTTGGAGTCCCGCTTTCCTTCCTCTTCTTCATTGCTGACAAATGAGCGAATGTATACTGAACAAAAATATAAGCGCAACATGTAACAAGTGTTGGTCCCATGTTTCAGGACGTGAAATAAAAGATCCCAGAAATTTTCCATGGACACAAAGTTTATTTCTCTCAAAGTTGGTGCACAAATTTGTTTACATCCTTGTTAGTGAGCATTTCTCCTTTGCCAAGATAATCCATCCACCTGATAGGTGTGGCATACCAAGAAGCTGATTAAACAGCATGATCATTACACAGGTGCACCTTGTGCTGGGGACAATAATAGCCCACTCTAAAATGTGCAGTTTTGTCACACAACACAATGCTACAAGTTTTGAAGGTGTGTGTAATTGGTATGTTGAATGCATGTCCACCAGAGCTGTTGCCAGATAATTGAATGTTCATTTCTCTACCATAAGCCAATTTCTCTACCAATGTTGTTTTAGAGAATTTGACTGTAGGTCCAACCGACCTCACAACCGCAGACAACGTGCAATCAGGACCTCCACATCCGGCTCCACCCGGCCAGCTGATGAAACTGTGGGTTTGCACAACCGAAGAATTTCTGCACAAACTGACAGAAACCATCTCATGGAATATCATCTGCATGCTCGTCATCCTCACCAAGGTCTTGAGCTGACTGCTGTTCAGCATCGTAACTGACTTCAGTGGGCAAATGCTCACCTTCAATGGCCACTGGCACGCTGGAGAAGTGTGCTCTTCATGAATGAATCCCGGTCTCAAGTGTAACGGGCAGATAGCAGACGTTGTGTGGGCGAGCAGTTTGCTGATGTCAACGTTGTGAACAGAGTGCCCCATGGTGGCGGTGGGGTTATGGAATGGGCAAGCATAAGCCACAGACAACGAACACAATTGCATTTTATCAATGGCAATTTGAATGCACAGAGATACCGTGACGAGATCCTGAGGCCCATTGTCGTGCCATTCATCCACCGCCATCACTTCATGTTTCAGCATGATAATGCATGGCCCCATGTCGCAAGGATCTGTACACAATTCCTGGAAGCTGAAAATGTTCTGCATGGCCTGCATACTCACCAGACAAGCCATTAAGGCATGTTTGGGATGCTCTGGATTGACGTCTACAACAGTTCCAGTTCCCGCCAATACCCAGCAACTTCGCACAGCCATTGAAGAGGAGTGGGACAACATTCCACAGGCCACCATCAACAGCCTGATCAATTCTATGCGAAAGAGATGTATCGCGCTGCATGAGGCAAATGATGGTCACACCAGATACTGACTGGTTTTCTGATCCACACCACTACCTTGTTTTTTAAGGTATCTGTGAAAAACAAATGCATATCTGTATTCCCAGTCATATGAAATCCATAGAATAGGGCCTAATGAATTTATTTCAGTTGACTGATTTCCTTATATGAACTGTAACTGCAAAATCTTTGAAATTGTTGCATGTTGCGTTTATATTTTAGTTCAGTATATTATTCCAGATCTGGGAGGCTGAAAGATAAGTGTGTATTGTCCGATTCATGATCCAGAAGTGTTTGTCAGTCGTAGGAAATTATTGCACGAACATTCTGGGCAAAAATACCCATAAAAAAGCAAAGTCGAGCCGGAAGCAGCAAGACGCGCACCCTCCACAGTGCTTCCATCATATTCATAAGCTCAACCCACTGGTGAGAGATGATGTCAAACGCACACCATGTTCCCCCCATAATGATTGAATGAGCTCTACTCATATTTTAGGGCCACATTTAGATTTTAGGTGCAAATTTACGTTTCTGGTTGTTGTGCTGTCTACTTACACAAACAAGCCTCACATGCTGAACAAACCGGCTTCGCGCATGTAACTCTGTGTGCCATCATGTGCATCTTGATTTTGTCTATCCCCACCATATGCATTCATGACACGCAGGTTAAAGTACCAGAACCAACTGTGAACCAACTATATATTATATAAACACACCAACTACTATATATTAACACACATGAAACATTCATGGACATTTGGCTAACTTGCTGTTGCTAGCTAATTTGTCCTCAGAGATAAACATTGGGTTGTTATTTTACCTGAAATACATATGATCCTTTTCATTGCTGGATATTTGAAGAATTTCTACCCATTTTGAGTCATTGATTAATCTGTCCTCTTTCATCTTTCTTCTTGTGATTTTATATGGCAGTTGGCAACCAACGTTAAGGTACATTACCACCACCAACTGGACTGGAGTGTGGACCTCATTCATCTTTTAATCACACACATAGCTATATCAAAGATTTTTATACTAGCCCAAGATAGACCACAGCCTGTCATTTCCAAAGGGAGCAAATGAATCATCGTGGGCAGAACAAGCAAGGTGGGCAGAGCCAAGCACGAGATAGTTTTGGAAACAAAAAATTATATTGAGATCAAATGTTTCATTGATGAAAAAACTAGCAGAATGTCGGTGAAAATCCATCTCGCCACATCTCCCACCGCCGACCATTGGGCTTCCTCTCACCATCAGATTTGATAGTGAGTGGAAACGCCAACCAGATGCTTCACGTTTATACATCTGCCAAAATATCTGTCTCATTGATGTATCTGTGGTTATATGCTTGTAAAAACCAAAGAGTAGATGGGAGAATGAGTAGATGGGAGAGGTGGGATTGCAGCGCATCAAGTGTCTAAAATAGAACCAAGTTCTATTTTAGAGAATGGCTAGCAGTTTGGATGAAATTATTGAATAACATGTATGTGTGTACATTTATTTTGCTATGATTGCGCACGCAACACAGCCTTTTTGTTCAGCATGTCATGCTATCTACATATTACTGAAGCTGAGGCACACTGCCCAAGCAAAAATGGTAGTGCACCATTTCAACAGTAGATGGCACTACATCACATCTATAGAGGTGACATGGAAATGTAGGCCCTACTTTCCACACAGTAATCTCAATGCCTGGCCACTGGTCTCTAGGGTTCAAGGATGGCACAGTAAATGGCTAAATAATTCATAACACAAAAAACGTACTGTTGGTTGAATGGTTTATTTGCAGTCATGCAAGTGACTCATTTCCCAAGTATCCAAGCATTTCGCTACAACTGCAATAACGTCTACTAATATGTGCATGTGACCAATAAAATTTGATTTGATTTCAATGAAAGTAAAATCAACTGAAAATACATAAAATAAGACAGGTAGAATAATATTAATTATTCAACAATTTATTGAGTTTTGAATCTCACCTAGAAGACATGTAGATTAGTTGCAAGTCACACGAAGCATCTGAAGTGCTTGCAGAAGCATTCAAAATCGTGTGTTCTCTACACTGAAAATAAATCCACAGATAAAAAGTCAAAACCTAGTTTGTTTTTAGTTTGTTTTCCTTGATTAATCAGTCCTCTTTCATCTTTCTTCTTCTGATTTCATATGGGAGTTGGCAACCAACTTTAAGGTGCGTTACCACCACCAAATGTGAACGATTTATAAAGTTTTTCTAACATCCAAAGATGCTAAGTGATATCTCAACCCATGGTCTCCCATACTAGATCTCTGGACTCTAATGTATGTAGTGCTGGGGCCTTTCTGCTTGGCAGGTGCAGTGTAGTTTGGCTGTGGCTTGATAACACTTGAGGAGCTGGGTTTGGAGTGACTAGGGGAGGAGGCACTACTCCCATTGAGAACAGGGTCTTGGAGCCAATGGATACAAGCTCCACCATAGTGTTCTGGGATGTTTTGGATGGTGGCCAGGGCAAAGTGCTGAGGGGTTGTGGCGGTGCCAATGCTGGTCCCATTCTGAGTAGGGCCATAGCTGCTTTTTATTTAAATTTTTTATTTAACCTTTATTTAACTAGACAAGTCAGTTAAGAACAAATTCTCATTTACAATGACGGCCAACACCGGCCAAACCCGGACGGATTTCACTGTATTGGGTGTATAGCTGGGCTGATAGCTTTGCCTGGGCTGACTGGGGTAGGTTTAGAGCCGCTTGGCTTTTGGACGGTGGCAGGGGCATTCTGGATGTAGGTTGAAGAACTGCCAGCCTGGGCAGAACTGAAGAGGCCGGAGATTGGCCCACTACTGTCAGCAAGGCGGGGTTGGTAGCTCCTCCTCTGAGCAGACATTCGGCTGTAGGTTGAACCACTTCCACCCTTGTTAGAGTTAACAGGTTTTGGCTTGGTGCACCAGGGGTAGAGCCAGGCTTGTAGGTTCCATAGGAGTTTCCACTTTGTGTAGAGCTCAGGCAAAAGAGAGTTGAGGTAGAGGCTCCATCTATTTTAATGGCCAGAGGTTTGGGCGTATTGACTGGAGGTTGAACCACTTGACGCTTTGGGAGAACGTTTTTGGCTTGACGTTTTGGGAGAAGCTGGGCTTGTAGTTTTTGTTGCACTCCCACATTGAGTAGAACCAAAACTCAAAGGACCTGCTCTGAATGAAGTTTGGGACCACTTGACGGTCAGGGGTGTAAGACGATTCCCTTCCAGACTGGACAGAAACTTCTATTGGTCCTCTTGGTCATAGCGGGTGAGGGAGGTAGTGTGGGTAGAAGCTTGAACACTGTGGCTGGGGGCTCCTCTACTCTGAGTCTAGACACATCCTTAGTTGGGTTGGCTGGAGGTGGAAAACCTTATTCCACTCTGGGTAGAGCCATAGTGGTTAGGAGGAGATACACCAGTAGAAGGTTTCATGTTACTAGAGACAGAGACAGCTATACTGGGGACAATACCTTTAAACCTAACATAGCCTTGGCCATAGTGGTTTGATGTGGGGGTGTTGGCTCTGGACTTGTAGCTTCCGCTTTGTGCCACAGAATTCTGGGAGGTTGTTTTGAATAATTCTGAACTGATCCAGAGCTGCTGTATGTAATATTTTTTTTAACATTCTGGCTTGTAAAGCCCCCCACAGACTCTACAATTTTTGCTGTCTTGTGCAACGATTTTGTCATCTCAGACCAAATTTCAACGTCGTGGGCAAATTCTTAAGCCGTAAATGATTGTCGGACGTCTTGGCTCGATCAGTGTTACAGGGTCTAGGTCTGCTGTATAAGTACCAATACGTGTGGTCATCGTAGGCTCCGATAAAGTTCTGTCAGTGTCAGAAGTGTCAGTGTCAGAAGTGTCGCTGGTGTTATGAGACGATCCCAGTGACTGACCAATAGGAACATGGCAGGCACTTGAGTATGCACACAATAATATTATTGTGAATAGAGTGTTGAGGAGGAGGAGTCTACCATGTCCGGAAACGACTTCACCATTTCTTTTCTGTATTCAGGGTTCACTCAAACATCATTTTAAGCTTTGTTTTACTATTGACAGATACAGCTGATTTCTGGGTTGTATATATCGATTCGCTCTCCTTGAATATAAGTCATCTGATTTATTCGTTTCAGGCTCTGAAATTATCATAATTATATATAGTTTTGTACTTTTTACCCCTTTTCGTGATGGTAGTTACAGGCTTGTCCCATCGCTGCAATTCCCGTACGGACTCGGGAGAGGCGAAGGTCGAGAGCCAAGCATCCTCCAAAACACAACTCCGCCAAGCCGCACTGCTTCTTGACACACTGCTCGCTCAACCCACAAGCCAGCCGCACCAATGTGTTGGAGGAAACACCATACAGCTGGTGACCGATGTCAGCTTGCATGTGCCCGGCCCAACACAAGGAGTCACTAGAGTGCGATGTGACAAGGACATCCCGGCCGGCCAAACCCTCACTTTACTCGGAAGACACTGCGCCAATTGTGCGCCGCCTCATGGGTCTCCCGGCCGCAGCCGGCTGTGACACAGCCTGGGATCAAACCCGGGTCTCTTGTGACACTTCTAGCACTGCGATGCGGTGCCTTAGACCGCTGCGCCACTCGGGAGGCTCGTCTCTGAATTGTTTATTAATCTAACTTTTTGCCGCCAGCTCCTGATATCAGGGCATAAAAACAACAATCTGGCATCTGAATTAGACTTTGCCCGAGCTTGTTTTCCCCCCAAAAAATCCAGGCTATACTAGCTGACTAGCTGAGCTATGCTAGTTTTCATCTTCATTTCCAAAGTTCATAAATACTGCACCCTCAACTTCAAAACTAATTTGCTAGTAATACAATCATGTATCTCCGAAATTTGCTGAAAAGAAACTTGAAAACTATTATTGTTTTGTTGAATAGTCATGACTGGTTTGAGATTTCTGTTGTAAGACAACAGTGAGGAAGGATATCATTGCTATTTAAGGCGGATCCAATTTCAGTTTTAAGATCCACTGGTGTCATTGGCGTAGGATTAGCTGGACATTTTTGACTGGTCTTGGAACTGTGGCAACAGCCAGCATCTCCTCACTTGGCTCGATGGGATATGTCATGATTTTGCCAACACAGCCAGCTACTGTATGTACACAGTCTTGTACCCAGTGGCGACCCGTCATTCAGGGCAGGTGGGCCAGACCCCCACCTGTTTTGAACCCCACCTGTTTGGCCCCAAAAAATGATGTGCATTTTCTGTGCTTTTTTTGTGCCTGTTTTGTTTGTTATTTTGCCATTAATATGTGTTACATATCATTTTCCTAACAAATGTACAAACAAATCATTGAGTTAAAAAAGCCGCAGCTCCAAAATGCAGGTATTTCAGCCTAGCTCATTGCCTTCTGTGGTGGTGGGGCAGCCAGCGGAAAATACAGAGCTTAGGTGTTGGTAATATTCTCTAGTTGCGCCATGATTGGCTCAGTGTTCTGTCTCTCATGGGGACACTACGTCACTGCAAAATGTACAGGGGGAGCTAGAAAGTTCAAGCCCCTTGGGTGCTGCCATAGATTTACATTAGAAGTGCCTATATAAGAAAGCTCAAGGTCATTGGCCACATATAAATTTACGTCAAATCACATTATATCTACCGTAGCTTTGATTGGACTGATCATGTCAACATCAAACTTTTAAAATCTTAGCTAGCAGTCATCATCACGCATCAAGTCGACAATCTACTGGCAAATCCTTTTCAATCCTTGTCATATGAAGATAAATTATAGGTACAACGTATTAGTGCTCATCAGACATTGGACATAAACATTACACAACAAGTTGGAAATTGCAAATTTGAGTGGTTTGGAAGGAATCAGTGACTAAACGCAAGTGTTGCAAATCAACCACTAGCCTGCTATTCAGTGGAGAGGGTGTGTGGTCCAAGTCTGAGTTTAAGGGTCTATTTTCCAAGCTTAAAAGTATAAACATTCACATGCAACATCATGGGCAAGAAAATGTTGAATACATTGGCCATGCTGTCAATCTAGCATGACTTCTGCCTCATTCAAAACAACTGGAAACTCTGATCTGGGAAATCTCAGACTTCAGTGAGGTCAAGACAACTTGCAACTCTGAAAAAAACGAGCTCAGAATGGGAAAATACTTTTTGAACGGTCATCCAACTTGGAATTCCAAGTCAGGAACACGGGTCTCTTTCTAGAACTCCAACCTGAAGATCACTGACGTCATGATTCGACCTTGTTTTAATTCCCCACCATAAATCCAGAGAATGCCAGACTTTAATGCTGAAATTTGCCCACAAGAAAGGACCACCACACCAAATGAGCACAGCACAACAAGGTAAGTGGAAAAATGTATTGTATGCTGCTGCATAAATTATGTAATTTGCCAGGGTGTAACGGGCGTCATATAGAGGAGACCAAGGCGCAGCATGTTGAGTGCTCATCGTTATTTTTTTATGAAAATGAACACTAGACAAAATAAACAAAAACAGCCAACAGTTCCGTCACGTTGTACAAACTAAACAGAAAGCAACTACCCACGAAAACCTAGGGAAAAAAGGCTGCCTAGTATGGCTTCCAATCAGAGACAACGATAGACAGCTGCCTCTGATTGGAAACCATACCCGGCCAAAACATAGAAACAAAACAACATAGAATGCCCACCTCCTATCACACCCTGACCTAACTAAACAGAGAAAAAACAGCTCTCTTAGGTCAGAGCATGACACAGGGAGATATGTATACTGTAGCTAAGAAAGTAATACTAAGTGAATATTATATAGTAAGCTGTTAGTAGCCAATGTGCCTCACCCTAATCATTTGGTCCCTTCCCCCCTCATAACTTAGCCTAATGTTCTGACTTGGTGGTGCACATGTAGCCTATAGCCTGTTTTAGAGAAATGTCATTATCTAATATTATAAGAGCTTTCACTTTCTTCATCCTGCGATTCTGACTTGGTGTACAGGGAGAATATTGTAAGAACGGCCCATGTTCTGAGTTATGTCGCTCTACATTGCAAAAGTGCTGAACAAATAGTTATATTGACTACGTCTGTCTTAGCTCGCTCATTGTCTTAATCGAAATTACAGATTGCCTCTTATCCGCAAATCGTTACCTTATGCCATAGTTTGTACATCTCAATTGTCAGTAGAAACCACATTTGTTTAAGCAAGTCAGCCATATCAGCTATGTTTTTTTAAAAGGCAGTAAATGAGGCTGAATGAACTGAAGATTTACATGCTAAAATCGCCACTGCTTGTACCCTTTTTTAACCTTTTTTAAACTGACTATCGTATTTGTTGATTAAATTAGGCTTTAATAATACAATGTGTAATACAGGAATGTCATGAGTGACAAAAAGTTTGTATATGATATGTATGTGAAAACATCGCGAGTCATCCGGAAATGCTTGTGAAATAGACAAAACAGACCAGGCAGGGTTTTGGTATTTGAGAAGTCAATGAGAGAAGTGAAAAATAATTCCTTCGTTTTTAATTTTCTCGAAATCTAAAGGCACAACCTAGATTTGAGCCAATGTCTTAAGTAGTTATTTTGTGAATTTTTATTAGGATCCCCATTAGCTAAGGCCGTAACGTTAGCTAATCTTCCTGGGGTCCAACACCAATTAATAAGACATTACAAACAATTACAAATTAAGACTTTACAAACATTTTACAAGTAGACAATACAGATCATAAAAATACCTGACAGGAAACACATTTAACATTCAGTTGATGCTTTTATTTCCTGTCCAGTCATATGGTCTATCGCATTAGATGTTCTTTTATTTTTTCTTGAAGGTGGATTTAATTTTTCCATGAAAAATGTGTATTGGTAAAGAGTTCCATTCAGCTATAAAACTGTAGATTTAAGGTGATTTGTCCTTGGCTTGCGTTGTCTTAGATGCCCTGAATTTACCTGTCTGGTTTGGTGGTTATGAGTGTTGATAGTATGTACTAACTGTCCTGAAAAATAGAGTGTTTTCTTTTTTAAATATAACATTCAGAAGACTGGATAGTAATTTGTTTTCAACGTGAAGCCATGAGAGATTCTGATGCATTTGGATAATAGTCATACGGATAGAGCAATGAAGAGCTAATCTGGCAGCCCTGTTTTGTGCAATTTGGAGCTTTTTTATATCTTCCGTTGCTGCAGATGACCATATAACTGGACATTACTCTAAGTGTGATAGGACCAGGGATTGAATCACCTGATTCAGAATGCTAGATGTTAAATACTCTGAACATTTTCTTGGAACAGCAATTCCCTGACCCATCTTAATAACAATATTATCTATGTGTTCTGACCATGATAAAGTCCAACATGACACCTTGTAGTTTTGTTTTTTTCACTTGCTCTACATGTATTCTATTCATCGACAAATTCAATTGGGGATCATCAGCAAGCATATATCTTCAACCAAATACAATACAATTAGTTTTAGAAAAGTTCAACAACAATTTGTTCATATCAACTCACTCAGACACCATTCTTAGGTCACTACTCAGTACATCTGTTAGCTCATTACATTCTGATGCTGCGCTATACATTGTAGAGTCATAAGCATATATTACTACTCTTGCTTTGTTCATTACTGGAGGTAAATCATTAGTAAAGATAGAGAAGTGGGCCTAGGCAGCTTCCTTGAGGAAGATCACAGTCTATATCTTTATTGTTTGAAAAGCTATAATTAAAGAACACCTTTGGCCTTCTCCTGGTTAGACAGCTTTCCATCCAGGATAGAGCTGCAGACTTAAAAAACATAACATAATAAAAACCACTACACAAAACAAAACGAGATAACTGACAGCCAAACAGTCCTGTCAGGTGCAAAACACTCAACAGAAACAATTACCCACAAAACCCAAAGGAAAACCATGCTCCTTATGTGTGACTCCCAATCAGCAACAACGAACTTCAGCTGTGCCTGATTGGGAGCCACACACGGCCCAAAACAAAGAAATACAAAAAACCTAGAAAACAAACATAGAACGCCCACCCAATGTAACACCCTGGCCTAACCAAAATAAAGAACAAAAACCCCCTCTCTATGGCCAGGGCGTTACACCCATCACCCTTTACTTCATCATTTTTGTGTTGATAGAAGCGGCAGTGCCGCTGTGACAACAATTTTGGACCCCCTTGTGGCCCCTCTAAATGTGCAGTATGAAGTATGAAATAATTTTTACATAACAATTTTTTGCTATCGTTCTTTTTTACATCCATTATTAGACAGTGGCAACGATGATGATTAGGAACATGGTCTTTTGCCAGCGAATGCCTGCAATGCAGTGAAGAAAACGATATGACAACAATAACGTCTAATGTAACTGGCTGTCACAGCTGTCTTCGGAAGAAGTGGACCAAAACGCAGCGGAGTTAGTGTTCGGCATATTTAATCAAACGGAACACTATACAATTTAACAAACAAGAATACTGACAGCCAACACAGTCCTGTCATGTGAAACACACTAAACAGAAACAATTACCCACAACCCCAAAGAAAAACACACACTACTATATAGGACTCCCAATCAAAGGCAACTCAACACACCTGCCTTCAATTGTCAGTCCAACCTCAATTAACTAAACATAGAAAAACAAAAACTCTGCCACGTCCTGACCAAAACTAATACAATTACGCCCTCTGCTGGTCAGGACGTGACAGTACCCCCCCCCCCCCCCAAAGATGCAGACCCCGGAATGCACCTTAAAAAAGAAAACACAAAAAAATCCCAAATAGCCCAACAAAACCAATAAACAATACCCCCTAAACAATAAGGGAGGGAAGGGAGGGTGGCTGCCGTCAATGACGGCACTGTGCTACACCCCCCCTCCCCAACCCACCTATATAGGAGGCGGCTCTGGTGCTGGACGTGGACCTCGCTCCACCTTCGGCGTCGCCCACTTCGGTGGCGCCGATAGCTGCGCCGGGCAGACGGGCTACTCGGGCTGACCCTGGCAGACGGACCACTCGGGCTGGGCCGGAGGACAGGCGGGCCACTCGGGCTGGGCCGGAGGACAGGCGGGCCACTCGGGCTGGGCCGGAGGACAGGCGGGCCACTCGGGTTGGGCCGGAGGACAGGCAGCCACTCGGGCTGGACCGGAGGACAGGCAGGGCACCCTGGCAGATCCGGCCAGATGGGCCACTCTGGCAGATCCGGCAAGTCGGGCCACTCTGGCAGACCGGGGCAGTCGGGCCACTCTGGCAGACCCGGGCAGTCGGGCCACTCTGGCAGACCCGGGCAGTCGGGCCACTCTGGCAGCTCCTGACTAGCGGGCCGCTCTGGCAGCTCCTGACTGGCGGGCGGCACTGGCGGCTCCTGACTGGCGGGCGGCACTGGCGGCTCCTGACTGGCGGGCGGCACTGGCGGCTCCTGACTGGCGGGCGGCTCTGGCGACTCCTGACTGGCGGGCGGCTCTGGCGACTCCTGACTGGCGGGCGGCTCTGGCGACTCCTGACTGGCGGGCGGCTCTGGCGACTCCAGACTGGCGGGCGTCTCTGGCGACTCCTGACTGGCGGGCGTCTCTGGCGACTCCTGACTGGCGGGCGGCTCTGGCGACTCCTGACTGGCGGGCGGCTCTGGCGACTCCTGACTGGCGGGCGGCTCTGGCGACTCCTGACTGGCGGGCGGCTCTGGCGACTCCTGACTGGCGGGCGGCTCTGGCGACTCTTGACTGGCGGGCGGCTCTGGCGACTCTTGACTGGCGGGCAGCTCTGGCAGCTCCAGGCTGGCGAGGCTGGGCTGACGCACTAGACGCCTGATGCGTGGGGCTGGCACTGGACGTGCCAGCCTGGAGACACGCACCTCCATGCTAGTGCATATAGGGGGAAACACCGGACCGTAGAGGTGCACTGGCGGTCTTGAGCGCAGGGTTGGCATCACCCCTTCAGGCTTGATGCTTACATCGCCCTGGCACATGCGGGGCGCTGGTACTGTGCTTACCGGCCTGAAAATCCCAGGCCTCACCACAGCCCCAACCCCAAAGCACGGGACCTGTCCAGTCTGTTTCAGCCTAAACAGGGTACAGGGAGCTGGCCTGGGGCTCCATCCTCGCCAGAATTCCTCCGCTGCTTGGTCCTGTTGTGGTAGGTAATTCTGTCACAGCTGTCTTCGGAAGAAGTGGACCTAAACGCAGCGGAGTTAGTTAGTGTTCGGCATATTTAATCAAACGGAACACTATACAATTTAACAAACAAGAATACTGACAGCCAACACAGTCCTGTCATGTGAAACACACTAAACAGAAACAATTACCCACAACCCCAAAGAAAAAAAACACACACTACTATATAGGCAACTCAACACACCTGCCTTCAATTGGAAGTCCAACCTCAATTAACTAAACATAGAAAAACAAAAACTCTGCCACATCCTGACCAAAACGAATACAATTACGCCCTCTGCTGGTCAGGACGTGACACTGGCCCCTCTAACAGTACAACTGGCCCCAGCTTGGCCCCCCCAGTTGAAATGGTCTAGAACCGCCACTGCAGCACATGCACAGTTCGGCGAGAGACGACCGTTAGACCCGATGACATGTTTCTACGCATGAATTTAGCTAGCCAACATGACATCACCTAAAAGTGTGATCGTGGATTTCTATTGGAGAAGAGTTTTTAACTAATATGCATACCTTACTGTCTGGGAAGATTTACAGTTGTTCGGAACTCACTTCACTCATACATAGAGTGAGGTTTGTGCTGCTGGTGCTGGCAAATGCGCAGATCGAATACACCGCTGCAGTCGACGTAGCCTCCAACCAATCTCAGATTGTACGATTTGCTTTAATTCTGTCATCACAATCTAGTCAAATTGGTATCAAGATTTTAAATTGGTGTACATCGCACAATGTGACGTGATAATCATAACAGACGTAATCCTAGTGCTGAGTGATTAACCGAAATTTAGTTTATATTTCGCTTAATTGACATACATCTGTTCAATTATTTTAATTCCATTTAGTCCTTTTTTTCTGTGAGCTCAAGGTGCATATCAGATCAAGCCCGAACTGTGCGATGTAGTAGGGCGTTTCCAACAGGCCAATATTAAACACAGTTTAGCGCAGAAAACGTGGTAATTAACTACCATGATCATAATCCATTGTGCGTCTACTTGTCGGTTCTGTGTTTCTTTAAAGCCTGTTACATGAGGTTAGTGTAGGAAAGAGAAGGATGGAGAGCAGAGACAGAAGCATGCGTGATCGAGAGGGATAGAGAGAGGGATAGACAGCAGTTGCTTTGTGAGGTATCTACCTGAAAGTACATGATCTAAGTGATTGATAGTTGGTATTCAGCAGTCAGTAAAGTAGGCCTTGTTGACTTTGAAGAACTACTAAAATTGTGATTTTGTCAGACAGCATAGGCAGCAGCTCTACAGAGATGATGATTTAGTATTAAATAATAAAGTAATAAAATAAAGCAAATGTAATATACACAACAACTGAACAATTTTATAAAGTAATGTGAATAAATTATGGTTAATAAGTGATAAGCAGTCACTACCGTCTTGGGACTTTTATTCATTGTTTTATTCTGCGTTATTACAGCATTCAACCCACATAATGCATAGTGTCCCAAAAACTTATCAAAACCTTGGAAATGATAGGCTACAATAACTTTGCTAGTGCTCATGCATGCCGCAAATGACATGTAACTAGAAATTCCTTGAATTTTCTTTCGCGGGTGACTTTTCATTATCTTGATAGACACTTGTGGTTTCTAGCAAACGTTACACCAATCAATGCAGTGGAGTGTGTAGTGAATCAAAAGTTTAGTGGTCAAAACCATTCATCTTGGGGCGACGGGGGGAGCGGGTTTGCAAAATGCTATAATATCACGCAATTATAACGTTTATAAAGTGGTCAGATCACAGGAGGCTACTGAGGGGAGGATGGCTCATAGCATGGCCTGAAGAGAGCTAATGGAATGCAATCAAACCCATGGAAACCATGTTTGATGTATTTGATACCATTCCACTTATATATATATTTGTTATATGATTTGATGTATTTAATCTTTATTTAACTTGGCAAGTCAGTTAAGAACAAATTCTAATTTACAATGACGACCTTCCCCGGCCAAACCCGGACGCTGGGCCAAATGTGCACCGCCCTATGGGACTCCAAATCACGGCCAGCTGTGATACATCCTATTGCACTGAGATGCAGTGCCTTATATATGTGTGTATATATATATATGTATATATATATATGTATATATATTATCTATTATGTTTATTTATTTTTGACTACAGACTAGCTAAAAAAGTGAAAAAGAATAAAGATAATTTTCTGGTAAAAAAAGAAAGAAAAGGTCCAAGATCACAAGTTTGCACACCCTATTTTAAATTGCTCCATGGAATAACTTTGCAGCTGTTTCTGATTAATAAACAATGCCATGCTGGTGGGTTGTAACATTCAAATAAAATCCAGAATTTCTGCTAGTGTGGGCATTTAAGTACTACAGCACCCACAGTCTAAAAAAATGCAATAGCTGCCAGCTAGCAAAATTAGGCCGACTTGCTCTGTGACTTGGGCTGTGTTTAGACAGGCAGCCCAAATCAGATGTTTTTTAACTAATTGGTCTTTTGACTAATCTGATCAGCTCTGAGAAAGATCTGATGTAAAAAGATCCTATGTGATTGGTCGAAAGACCGACTAGTGGTGGGAAAAAAAATCTAAATTGGGCTGCCTGTCGAAACACATCCTTACTGCCTTGTGTAGTTGGTATATCAGTTGGGTGTATGTTTGGCTGTGTTTAGACATGCAGTCCAATTCTGATATTTTTTTCACTAATTGGTCTTTTGACCATCAGATCAGCTCTGAAAAAGAGCTGATGTGAAAATATCTGATGTGATTGATCAAAAGACCAACTAGCTGGGGGAAAAAATCAGAATTGGGCTGCCTGTATGAAAATGCAGTCGTCATCACTGTTTGCTTGATTGATCATGTTCAGCTGCATGTCATTGTGATGTCATAACGATAGCCCTCTTGTTTGGATGAATTTCTTAAGTCTCTGATTGGGAAGATCTCAATTGCATACTCTTCGCGTCCTCTCTCCTTGTCTCCTTCTCAAAACCAATTGGATGAGAAAGCCAGAGGTCCCGCCCCTCTGATCTTCTTCTTCAATGAGTTTTGAGAAGGAGGTGAGGAGAGAGGACGCGAGGAGTAAGCAATTCTCCCCTTAACTTCTTCCTTCCTCTCTCCTAGCCTTGATTGATTTAAAATCTGTTCTCTCAACACAGACATACAGCTGAATGTGATCAATCAATGAGCCAGTGATCGGATGGCAATTGCAGGTTCAGGCAATAAATACACACCCAGCTAATAGGGCAACTAAGCAAGACAGTAAGTCACAGTGGGCCTATAGTTTCACCTTGGCAACTATAGTGGTGGCTTGTCTGTTGGTACTTAGATATGGCTTTTGGAATTAATTTGTGGTAAGAGTCTTTGAACAATGTGTAGTAGATCTACTACATGGGTCCTGCTGGACTTTGATGTTGTTAAATTTCCCTTGTGTTGCACAGGCACTGAATTGTTCTTTTCTTAACAGGATTGTGTTGCTTTGTTCCATATTCTCTGAACCTTTAAGATCTGCTTGTGCTCCACATGGTAAGGCATGAACAATACATTGTAATTTTTGTTGTTGAAGACCAGCCTTAAAATTGACTTGACTCATACTTTCCCTTATCTGTTTAGATGCCCAGAGGTTAAGAGGCTACATGTATTCTGGCTCTTCCCAAGTGGAAGATGAACAGAAACAACCAAGTGATGGCTATTCTCAGGATCAAATCAAAACAGCTTTTAGTACTTCAGGTTCTGTCCAGAGTGACGCTACTCCCAGAGAGACTGGACCCAACACCCATAACCAGGAACTATCCCCCAGAGGCTATGCTTCAAGCTCGATCCAGCCTGCCCCAAGAATGTTAGGCCTCTCTGGCTCTATAGCCAGTAGAACCTCTGTCAGCCACAACAAGCGTCACACCCTTGCCAGTATAACCTCAGGCCAAGGTGTCACCAACCCTAGTGCAGTGAGGATGGTTTCAAGTTGGGACGCAAAGGGAATCCAGCCCAAAACCTTTTCGTTACAGCCTCGTTCAAGCAACTCTGGATCTGTTCAGAAATTCCTGGGAAGCCATTTATTCAAGTCAACCCCCCAGAATTCTGTGGCACAAAGTGGAATTGACCAGTCCGTAAGGGAAATGGCTTCCACCCCTTACCTTCAAGCTCCCTCACGTGGTTCTTCAGGGACTTCATTTAGACCAGGTCCTCTGCATTTTGGGTCTACTGAAGGTGGGAGTGCAACAAATGTGTACAAGCCCATCTTTTCTCAATATGTCAAGCCATACCAGAGCAGCTATGCTTCTGCCAGTAGTGGTTCAACTTCTAGTCAATATGCCCAGAGAATAGATGGAGCGTCCAGAAGCAGCAGTATCCCTACATCTAGCCTGGCGTCTATCTCCAGTGTCTTTACGCCTAGTAGAAACTCCTATGGAACCTACAAGCCTGGCTCTATCCTTGGTGCAACACCACGCCAGAGCCTGTTTACCTCTAACCAGGGTGGCAGTGGTTCACTCTACAGCCAGAATGTCCTTGCCACCAACCAGAAACCAAGCAGCACTACACCTGCCAAAAGCAACCACAGGCAAGTCTCTGGTCAGATGGGGTACTACCAGCCTAGCTATGTTGCCAGTAGTGGGCCAATCACCATCCTCTACAGTTCTGCCCAGGCTGGCAGTTCTTCAACCCATGTCCAGAAACCAAGCAGCTCTAAAGCTGCCCCCAGGCAAAGCTATACTCCCAATGCTGTGAAGTCAATCCCTAGCTATGCCAGAGGACCTAACCAGAGCATTTTCTTTAACCTCCATGGCCCTACCCAGAGCAGGACCAGCACACCTCAAAGCTTTGCACTGGTCTCCATCTACAACATCCCAGCACGCTACGGTGGCACTCATATCCGTCGGCTCCAAGACCGTATTCCTAGTGGGCGTAGTGCCTCCACTAGCCACTCCAAAACCAGCTCAAGTGTTAACAAGCCACAGCAAAACCACACTCCGCCTGCCAAGCAGGAAGGCCCCAGCACTGCCTACGTCCAAGTCTCACGCTCTACTAGATGAGAGCCCAGAACATGACTAAGTGAGAGCTGTAACCACCAGTTGAGGTGATTGGGGTTTATTTTTATGCTGCTTAGTCTGTTTGGTTTACACAGGCAGCTTATGGAGCTTTTTCACCACTCTGCTCTTGATTTTGGGGGGGGTCAGAATTGGGGCAGCCTGTCTTCATGTTTGCTTGTTACTAATCTACAAGTTTGTCTTCTAGGTGCTGAGACCATGATGTGATGCCAGGCGTTTTACTTCAATGGTTTCAATAAATAACGTTTAATCTAAGTTCAGTCTTGCTGTTACTGTATCCATTACACTTCTTTCAGAGATCTTTACTGACATGTCTGCTTGGTCCAGCAGGACTTTTTGTATGCTGGCATTTGATAATATTTTTGCGTGACTGGATCTTTACAATGAGCCTGAAGCTGTGTAGGGCTTAACATTTAATGCTGCTACATTCACCCCAGGCAGCTGGGGAGACCCAGGGTGCACTTCAGGTTCTAACGCAACTTGACTTTGTACATTACAACCATCAAAGTGGATTATGTATTTTTCCAGAAACTCATTCTCTTATTTGACCCCTGATATGTTGTCTTTTTGTTGGTGCCAATGAACATGACATTTCTGTTCTTAATTGTCCCTTATGAGCCCTACATTTTGCCTTAATACCATATGTTGGCTTGACAAATGTATTATGAATGGCCTTAACTGAGACTACAGTAATAGAACGGCGGTGTTGTCATTGAGGTGTTTTATAACCCAGTGTCTTGGTTTGTTGCACCTGGATTTTCACTTTGCAAACCTACCTTGAATGTCACTGTTTGTGCCTGCTTGACCAATTTGACTCATTAACTCGGTAGTATATTACATATGTAATTACCCTTCCCACCAGTTATGTAGGATGCTTCTCTAACACATCTGTCTGGCAGGTGTCAATCTGTTAATGAGAGGCTTATTAATGTCCAGTCCTGGATGAGCAGGAGGAGCCGGTGTGTTTCTCATCAGGCCTTGTATCCATGAGGATATCTGTCCCACTTTCACCCTCATCTCCTAATCAGACACATGGCATTGCTAAACCACCTAGGTTCAGATGGTGTTCAGTCATTCCAAGTCTTCCTCTGTGCTTGGTTAACTGTTCCTGGCTCAGTGGAACCAAAAGAATAATACCAAGGGTACAAACCAATATCTGGCATTCCAGACAGGATCAAGCGCAAACAAAGTATTTGAAAGATATCAAATACAGTTTGATCACAGGTCTGACTAGTTAGCCGTGGAGTTAAGATTCAGAATGTTTCCTTACATTTGAGATGTTAGATTATTGTTCACCTGTTTTGACATTTACAGTGAGGTGTATGACGAGCCAGGAAGGGAACAACAGATTTACCCCTGTCTGTCACAGTTAAAGAAATGGAGAGAGAGCGACACCTTGCATGCATTGACCAGCCATGTGTGGTGGTTCAGATAAAAGCTATGCTATTTCCTGCCAGAGGAAGTGGCAGAGGCACAGAGGGAAATCTTTCAGGAGCTGTTTCGTTTCCTCTTTTTCCATCATGCCTGGGAACATTCATAACAAAGAGAGAAAAGAACATTAATGTGGAAGAAAAAAAAAATAATAGAAAGAGAAATGTCTTCCTTCCACCGGCATCAGCAGAAACTCTTTCTGACAGGACATTCAGACGGATTGTAGATTTGCATGAAGAGAAAGGTCTCAAATCATACTGAAAATGAGATCTATTATCAACAGAGGACGGAGGTGACTGTTCTCTCTAATGGGACGATGACACTCTGTCAGGCCATTGAACAATCTGCTTCACCCATGATGTTTCATCATCATAATAGGCATACTGTACAACGTACATTTTTCTCTTTCCATCTCTCTCTCTCTGGCTCTATGCCAAGTAGTAGTGATAGTAGTAGTAGTAGTAGTGGTGATAATAGTAGTAGTAGGGATTATAGTAGTAGTAGTAGTAGTAGTAGTAGTGATCACTGACTGTCCCTGTCTGTTACGTGTTTTAACGTCAGTAGTAGAATTCAGAGACAGAGCTGCGACCGTCAGCACAACAGCAGGCAGGTGGTGTCTCCTCTCTGGAAGAATTTACCCTTTGACCTTCAGAACGTACTTCTCCCAGCCAATCAGGTGCTTCAGATCCCTGTCGGGCGCGCCAGGCCCCCTCTTGCTTCGGCATCTGGTCGTTGTGGGAAGAAATGAAGGTAATAATAACCTGAGATAAAATGAGCATAAGACTCCTCCCCCTACAGGCGAGAGGTCAAGCTACCTATAGAGAGCCATGCCTACCGCTGTGACCACGCAGATCACAGATTCATCATCAGAAATGACAAGTGAAGCAGAGCCCTGTCCAAGTCTGTCCCAGAGTTCTAGCATTACACAAGCATTTATTTATGCCACTATAATATTAACTACAATAATAGCTGACAACTCTACATCTAGATTTTGTTTAGATCACAATAACAATCATTTTACATATACATTTGTGTCATTTTATTTGTGCATTTAAAAGGTCTCAATTGACTCAGTAAACTACGCATACTGGTAAATTGATATCTATAATCACTTCACAAGACATAGGTGCTGTGTGAGGAAACGAGATGCCATCTCAAATCGAGAAAAGGAGATTAATAGATCTGAGGGCGTGTTTCCGGGACAGTGATTAAGCCTTGTCCTGGAGAATCTCCATTGACCATGATTTTTAGTCTAGGACTAGGCTTAATCTGTGTTCGGGAAAACCATCTCTAAGATTCTTCTTCTTATTCACTGAGAGATATCCCCAAGTGGGCCTTTAACGAGAGAGATCACAGTGGGCCTTTAATGAGAGAGATCACAGTGGGCCTTTAATGAGAGGGAAGGGGAACTGGTCCCTGGTGTGTTGAGATGACTGCTGCTTCCAGATGAATTTATTGTTTTGGTCTTTGGTTCTTTGTCCTCAGCTTAAATCAATACTAGATATCAGACCATTTATTTTATTTATTTTTTATTTAACCTTTATTTAACTAGACAAGTCAGTTAAGAACAAATTCTTATTTACAATGATGGCCATTGATGCATGAATTAGATGAAGTCTAGGATAGAAAAACAGGAAGAAAAAAGGCTTTTTGATTTGATTTGGGGATACCTAGTCAGTTGTACGTACAACTGAATGCATTCAACTGAAATGTGTCTTCCACATTTAACCCAACCCCTCTGAATCAGAGAGGTGCGGGGGGCTGCCTTAATCCACATTATTTTTAGATTCAGGGTTACAATTAGGGTTAGGGGTTAGGGTTAGGAGTTTGGGGTTAGGATTAAAGGTTAGGGTAAGGGGAAATGTTGAAGGGGTATCAATTGTTTGATCCCCACAAGGATAGTAAAACAAGTGTGTGTGTGTGTGTGTGTGTGTGTGAGGGAAAAACTGAATGTCTAATTAATAACTGCCTAACCTCATCCCCTCTAAACAACCACAGCTACAACAGAACACAACTTCTTACAAGCCACATGGCCAGATAGACAGACAAAGGAACTGTCACACACACATGCTTCCACACACACTTCTCAGATGAATGGTTATGTGAAGACTTCAGAGGGAAGCCACTTTAGTGTGGTTTCAGTATTTCTCTCTGCTTCACATGACTGTTTTTGTTTTAACCAAATGCCTATGTTTCGAATTCTCTGAGAGCTCAATCCCCTAGTCGACCAATCTGTAGTGAATGGAAGTATTGTGATACAAGAGGCATTGTATTACTTTTAGGTAGGTAGAGACCATTATGCTGGAATGTACCACGCCATAAAACCCCAACACATACATACCCAGACCAGTCTTATGATAAAGCAGATCCCAACACTTCAGCAACAACCAGAGCCTGTGTGCGCGTCCATGCCCGTGCATGTGTGTATAAGGCTGTGTTTACACAGCCACCCTAAGAACCCAAATCAGATTTTCTTTCTATATCCAATCTTTTTTTCTGACTGTCCACACTCCATTTTGCATGTGAACAAAATATGATTTGATTATTAACACTGAGAATATATAAATATTTGGATGTGCAATGACGCAGCGGCATAGAAGAAGATACAATATAATAGAATACGGTATATTTAAATGAGATGAGTAATGCAAAATATGTAAACATTATTAAAGCAGCCAGTGATTTCAAGTCTATGTATATAGGGCAGCAGCCTCTAAGTTACAACTGATGGTTATTTAACAGTCTGACGGCCTTGAGATAAAAGCTGTTTTTCAGTCTCTCGGTCACCGTTTTGATGCATCTGTACTGACCTCGCCTTCTGGATGATAGCGGGGTGAACAGGCAGTGGCTCAGGTGGTTGTTGTCCTAGATAATCTTTTTGGCCTTCCTGTGACATCAGTTGCTGTAGGTGTCCTGGAGGGCAGGTAGTTCGCTCCCGGTGATGCGTTGTGCAGAACGCACCACCCTCTGGAGAGCCCTGCGATTGCGGGCGGCGCAGTTGCCGTCCGTACCAGGCGGTGATACAGCCCGACAGGATGCTCTCAATTGTGCATCTGTAAAAGTTTGTGAGGGTTTTAGGTGCCAAGACAAATTTCTTCAGCCTCCTGAGGTTGAAGAGGCACTGTTGCGCCTTCTTCACCACACTGTATGTGTGGATGAACCATTTCAGTTTGTCAGTAATATGTACGCTGAGGAACTTTAGCTCTCCACAGCGGCCCCGTTGATGTGGATAGGGGGGTGCTCCCTGTGGATAGGGGGGTGCTGTTTCCTGAAGTCCAGGATCCGCTCCTTTGTTTTTTTGACGTTGAGTGAGAGGTTATTTTCCTGGCACCACACTCCAAGGGCACTCGCCTCCTCCCTGTAGGCTGTCTCATCATTGTTGGTAATCAGGCCATCAATGGCAGGTTTTGAAGTAAAAATTAATCATTCTGAGCAAAAAAATCTGAATCTGATCTGAGCGTCCAGACAGAGGTCACATATGAAGGATCAGGTTTGTATCAGTATTCATATCCACATATGGAGGTGGAATAAATCTGAAGTCAAAAGATCAGATTCCATGTGTTTTTTTTATCAGATAGGTTTCAGATATGCAAATATTTTGCAAAAGATCTGAATTGTTCTAACGGTGTGAACGCAGCCTTTGTGTGTGTCGATACAGCCGGCCCTTCTGAAAGTGATGAATGGGAGGCCGCTCTACTTTAATGGGTGTATTGCTTCTGCTGTACCAACTTCTCTCCCACCTCTCCCTGCTCTTCCAGCCTCTTGCAAACACTATTAGCTACCATTGATCAATTGAGCACCAGAACAATAGATCGGCCATTCTCTCTGTGGTTCTGTAGCTGTCTATTGTCTCAGGACTGTTTTGACATGCTGGACAGGAGACACTAGCCTGGTCCCACATCTGTTTGTGTGTAGAGCCTACTGTCGCTGCACCAAGCTATAGAGATACAGATACGGCTGGGTCAATATGATGTCTATGGAGGGATGGTTAAATGAGTGAAGGGGAAGAGGAGAGCATGCGCTTCAATTTCAATCAATTGATGAAACTATGGCCGTGGGCATACTGTGATAAATACGAGAGCCACCAAATGTGAAGGAAAGGAATCTTACAGTAACATATTGCATGTTATTTGTATGCTGATTCTAACTGATTGTGGTTCCAATGAGGTGCTGGTCATGTAAAGGGGGTTGGGATTGACTTCTGTCGCCGTTTGCTACGACAGTGTAAGACTTGGGATAATGAGTGTTGCTTTGAAACCAATTGTGATCCACTTCAACATGTCATGGGTTCGTTCTGGACAGAGTCAGAGGCTAGAGGGGCTACAGATCTGTCACAGAAAGGAACCACCAGAGAGAGAGAGACAGAGAGAGGAAGAGCGAGGAAGAGAGATGCTTCGATAGAGTGGAAGCAAGGGTGAAGAGAGGTGTAGAAAATGAGAAAATGGGAGGGAGGGAGGGAGGGAGGGAGGGAGAAAGAAAGTGAGAGAGGAGGAAGAGAGACAGAGAGAGAGAGACGGACAGAAAGAGAGAGCGAAAGACAAAGAAAGTTGCTCCTCCTTCTCCAGAGCTCCGTCTGTCTGTTTGCCATTACATAGCCTGCAGCCAAGTGGATGCCACTTTGCCTTTGTCATCATGCCGCTGACTGTTGTGGTCTCTTTTTTTTTTTACATGTTCAATTTCTCACAGATGTGGGATTCACTTTGAAGCCATATTCTCTATCATAGCGATTAAACCGAGTTAATGGTGCCAAGATGTTCCCCAACAGAAAGGACTCATATAAATGGCTAATTGCCTGAGAGGAACGTTTTCAAAAGTAACTTAGAAACATACAAATATTTTTTTCCCTTCTTTCTCTCTCTATTTAATAGCCAAACCGCATAGCAGAGATTAGTGAAAATAATAAAATATAAAAGAATGAAAGTTGCCTCTTCAAAAGCTGCCCAGTGGTCTTGCAAAAACTTTTGTATCATTCAAATCGTTAAAAAACCCCAGCCTGTTGCTTGAAGCGGAAAAGAAGAAATGAAAAGCAAATTATAAACCAGGGATTTTCTCTGTCAAACAGGAACTTCCCATTTGGGAGACATGGAAGAGAGACATGGAAGTATTTTGATTGCCACATTCTAGAAGAGACAGTGCTATCATTGTGGCAATCATTTCTATGTGGGGGATGTAAACATTTTTTATAATCATATAACACAAAACAACAACAACAAAAAACAACAGCTAATTGGTTTAATTTGTCTAGTGGTTTTAACTAGCTAGGCTGTATTCCTCTGATGTATAGAAAGAGATGGAGAGACATGGCCAGTTTATATTGAATCTATTTCTCTCTCTTTATCTCCCCGTCTCCCCGTCTGTCTGTCTGTCTGTCTGTCTGACAATCTCTCTGCTCTTCCTTCCCTGCCGTGACAACCTTGCAGCTCAGCCTATTGAAAACTGACACCATTGATTTTTCAAGACAACAGTTGTGGCCAAAGCCAGACGTCATAAGTCCGTTAATCGAACCCAGTCACAGATCCACCCAATAATAACCTGAGGGTTAAGTAATGACCAACAGTCACCAATCTCTGTTCGTCTGTTTGCATCTCAAATTGCACCCTATTCTCTTTATAGTGCACTACTACAATCATTCTCATGCTTTGCTCTTGCATAAAGGCAAATGGAAGTAGGCCTACTCCTCATGGATTTCCTTCCCAGTGGTAGTTATTAGGAATGATAACATAGGCTGTACCTGAAATGGCACCTTATTCCCTATATAGTGCACTACTGTCCATCGTCAAATGTAGTGCACTATATAGTGAATGGGCATCGAAATCAAATCAAATTCTATTGGTCATATGCGCTGAATACTTACAAGCCCTTAACCAACAATGCAGTTTTAAGATAAGATAAGAATAACAAATAATTAAAGAGCAGCAGTAAATAACAATGGTGGGGCTATATACAGGGGTACCGGTACAGAGTCAATGTACTGGCACCGGTGTTGAAGTAATTGAGGTAATATGTACATGTAGGTAGAGTTATTACAGTGACTATGCATAGATAATATCAGAGAGTAGAGCAGTGTAGAAGGGGGGGGGGGGGGGGCAATGCAAATAGTCTGGGTAGCCATTTGATTAGCTGTTCAGGAGTCTTATGGCTTGGGGGTAGAAGCTGTTTAGAAGCCTCTTGGACCTAGACTTGGCGCTACAGTACCGCTTTCCGTGCGGTAGCAGAGACAACAGTCTATGACTAGGGTGGCTGGAGTAGTATACTAAAGGGAACAGGGTGCCATTTCAGACACACCCTAGTCATGATTGTGGGAGAAGCTAGCTGCTATCACATCACAAAGCATCTTAGCATGGGAGGACAATGCACAATTCACAGAACATGCCATTAGCTAGAGGCTGTCTTTGTTTTGTTGTTGTAGTAGTAGCCTCAATTGCTTTCTCTTCTCAGTGTAAATGGCCACATAGATTGGATTCTGCAACTTGGGAAATGTATATTTGATACACAATTCACTTGTTTGACCTGAAGACTTGCCCAATTTCACAGTACCATCCATGAACATAAATGAAGAGACTTTAAAAAAAATACTGTACCTTTCAATAATACTTTATTTGTTCATTTTTATCATGCAGCACAATTGGCTGACACTGTGTAACCAATGCTGTATTATTACTACCAGAGAGATTTGAATAACATTTCAATATGACAAAGGATAGGCACAACCCCCACCCCATCTCTCTCTCTTCCTCCCTCCCCCTCTCAAGTTACTTTCTCTCTCTGTCTCTCTCGCAGCACTCCCTGCAATTAGTAGTGGAGCTTTGCTCGTAGATAGGTCTTTCTCTGTGACACGTCCTACATCACCACGGCCACAGAGGGAGTGAGTCAGCTTTTGTGCAGGAGGATAATGAGGAACAACACTGTGATGAGAGCCAGCAGAGTCAGAAAGTAATGTCAAACTCTGTTCAATTCAACCACAGCAGAGTAGAGCACCTTCTTGTTTTAGGAAGTTATTGTGTCTGTTTGAAATGGTACCCTATTCCCTACATAGTGTGCTACTTTTGACCAGGGCTATGGCAACACCGGGCTGACACTTATAGGCTTTTATCTGAAATATATATAAAAAAGGAAAACCTAACTGCAATATGCCTAGAGAATTTAAAGTTTGGTTAAAAGGATTCGACACAATGTGCAGGCTTTCTGATTCAACTAAAAAACATGCAATCAAAATGAAAACATCAAATGGAGTTAGAAATCAATAAGAAATGTGTTCTTTGTTGTTTAATTCTCCCTCTAGTTTTCCCACACCAGACTGAGTATTAACCTGGGACCAATTATCATGACAGAAACATCGCAGATCATGACAAAGAGCACATCTCAAAGAGACCCGGACCCCCTTCATATGTACGCCCAATCCATTTAAGCCAACTATCACTTCACAAATGAGTCAAAAACACTGTTTACAGTAGAGGAATTAAATATAATTGAAGTGTTAAACAAATTGTATATTTCTGTTGTAGGAAGACGACAACAGTTCCTCCACTGCACTGGTTAATAAGAGCAGAGCAGGCTTTGGCCTCTCAATGAAACTACTGCTGCCTGCTCTGCTGCTGGCATTCCACACTCATCTGTATCTTATCACTGAAAAATGTCCCTTAAACAGAAAAAGCTGCAGCTCCAGCCAGGCTTTCCTTCCTTTAAAGAGAATGGCTAGTTGCCTTCAAGGAGGAGGGATTGCTTTTGGCTCAGCCACATGTACACCCAGCTTCAGCCTCAGCCCTATAGCCCCAGCCTCATCCTGGTTCTCATCATCTTGACAATAAAACTAGAGAACTTAAAACAAAGCACATTTTCGCGAAAGAGGGTTTTGAGATTTCCGTTGCTCGATGACTTTGGCTGTGCAGTGTGAACTGAATGAACAGTCCTGTTTCTTCTCATCTTATCTTTGATAAACTCACATATCTATTAGGTGAAATACCAGTGTGACATCACAGCAGCAAGACTTGTGACCTGTTGCCACAAGAAAAGGGCAACCAGTGTAGCGCAAACACCATTGTAAATGCAAACCATATTATTTTATTCTCCCTTTTTTACTTTAACTATTTACACATCGTTACAATACTGTACATAGCAATAATATGACATTTGAAATGTCTCTTCCTTTGAAACGTTTACTGCTCATTTCTGATTTGTTTATTTTCACTTTTGTTTATTATGTATTTCACTTGCTTTGGCAATGCAAACATATGTTTCCCATGCCAATACAGCCCTTTGAATTGAGAGAGAGAGAGAGAGAGAGAGAGTTGCTTTTAGGAAATCTTAGAGGAGAGGTTCTCCTCCCTTTGGAATGCTATGGAGACTAATCTGCTGGGATTCCTTTCAGGCACCCTGGGGCAGAGGGATAGAAGACCAAAGAAATGCTCCTCAGTCCTGGGGTGAGCTGGCCCTCAGAGTTTAATGAGATTGTCTGCGTCCCAATGGCACCCTATTCCCTTTATAAGTCCACTACTTTTGACCAGGGCCCATACAGGGAATATGGTGCAATTTCTGACATAGCCATTGTGCATAAGCTTCACAGGGGTTGGTGTCACACAACTTGCAACTCATGAGCTGATTAGTTATGCTGTATGTGAGCTTGGTAGCGATAGTATATACATTTACAAGACCTCCTCTCGAAGAACAATACTTAAGTAAAGTCATAGCAGGTGAAATGTATAAGAACACTCTTCAGCTTCATGAATTAAGTATATTCATCCATATCTGTTCTCAGTTCCAAGAATCATAACATACAAATGATATTGTCCAAATGTAGTTTAACTCCTTCACGTGACACTTCATTCTAGGACAGACAGAGAAGAAATCAATGTAGAAGAACAGTCAGTCAGTCCCCCATCCATACAACAGTTCTTTCACAGTCAATGCCCATTTGTTAGCCATGGGTAATCCCCAGTCTCAGACGATGTGTGGACTGAAAGTGAGGACTGGTTGTGAAGGACTACAGATCAGAGAGTGCATGCTTTAATCCTGGACATAGCTACTAGGAAAGCAATAACAATACTCTGTCATATACTTACTGTATGTTTATATTTACATACAATTCACATGTTCAGTTTTTACATGATCTTATCTACTTATAAATGCAATAGAAAAAGTGTTTTTGATTATGAAAGAAGGATCATGGAACCCCTTGAGTGTCCTATCATCAAATGTCTGCTGTGGTGGAGACCTGTGAGAGCCTGGGGTCGGAGTCGTGCTCGTAGTGGTAGTGGTATCCCTCCAACATCTCCGTGCACGCTTCCCGCATGTCATTGATCCTCTTCTTGATGCCCTGCCGGTTGAGGTAGAGGACCAAGAGGAAGACGAGTCCCACAAAGCCCAGGACAATCCCAAGGAACACGTAGGAAGTCTGGAGGGCCAGGTCCGCCCCCTCACCCACCCTGTGGCATCCCAGCTCCACCCCGTCCCCACCCGCCCCAGCCTGTCCAGCCGCCAGCCTCAGCAGAGAGGTGTTCCTCATGTCTGAGGGGAAGGCACACACCAGGCCCTCTGCGTCCCCCACATGCCCCTGGGAGGAGTTGAGCCAGGCAGCGAAGGGCTCCATGCCACAGATACAGGTCCAGGGGTTCTCCCCTAGAAGGAGTCTCACCCCGGGGGGCAGAGAGGCCAGCTCAGCCAGGCCCTCCTCCTGGACGGTCCGCAGAGCGTTAAGGGTCAGATCCAGCTGCTCCAGAGAGTCCAGCCCTGAGAAGGTGCCATTGTGGAGGGCCACCAGGGAGTTGTTGGCCAGGATGAGCCTCCGCAGGCCCCCCAGGTAGGAGAAGGTGTGAGAGGGCAGGTAGATTAGCCTGTTCCCTGACAGGTCCAGGGTCCGGATCTCCCCCAGGGTGGACCAGCGAAGAGACACAGCCAGGTTCATGAAAGAGGAGTGGTTGTAGAGAGCTCGGCTGAGGTTGAGCTCCCTGAGAGTGTGGCCCGGAACAGTGAAGGCCTCTGGGTTGATGACAGCCAGCTGGTTGGAGCTCAGGTCCAGAGAGCGGAGGGAACGCAACCCAGAGAACGTCTGAGACTCTACCTTTGTTATCCTGCAGGGAGGAAGGGATACAGAGGAAGCAGAGGATGCATAGTCACTCATGGTCTATAATAACAGTGGTGCAGTGGTCTAAGTCACTGCATCTCAGTGCTTGAGGCGTCACTACAGACACCCTGGTTTGAATCCAGGCTGTATCACAACCAGCCGTGATTGGGAGTCCCATAGGGCGGCGCACAATTGGCAGAGCGTCGTCCGGGTTTGGCCGGTGTAGGCCGTCATTGTAAATAACAATTTGTTCTTAACTGACTTGCCTCGTTAAATAAAGGTTAAATTAAATTAAAAAGGCACTGCATCTCAGTGCTAGAGGCGTCACTACAGACACTGGTTCGATTCCAGGCTGTATCACAACCGGGGTAGGCCTTCATTGTAAATAAGAATTTGTTTGACTTGCCTAGTTAAATAAATAAAATAAAAAAACAATAGTAAGCACATGGTTTATTCAAGTTTACCCAACATAACAGGATGCCATTAATCAAAGGCTTCATGTTAAGATGCATTCAAATGTGTGCGAAAATATATAGAAAGACTAATTCTATGACATTTTTGCTATAATAATACATTGACCCTTCAAATCATGAGGCATATATAAACTTGGGCAAATAAAAGTAGGCCAAACTTGAAAACAGTCGTTTTTTTCGCTAGGCAATGTTTCTCTTACCTATTGTTACTCAGTGACAGCGTTGTTATATTGTCCAGCCCTTTGAACGATTCCGGTCCAATTCTGCTGATCTGGTTTCCCGTTATGAACAGATTCCTCGTGTACCCTGGTATCCCAGACGGGACACTCCGCAAGTCTTTGGAAACACACTTCACGGTGTGAGCAGCTTCAGAGCATTCGCAACGAAGAGGGCACCCGGATGCGCGCGCAGAAATAGAACAGAGCAGCGCACAGAAAACCATCCGTAGAGCCAAATCCAGCATTTTTGAAAAACAGGCTACGCGATAGCAGAACAGAGATAAATATAGTTTCTATACATTGAAAACAAAAAAAGTATTATATACAGAGCGAATTACACTTACCGGAAATGACTTGATTGCCATTTCAAAAGAATAACAAACTCAACCTTCTTGCCTACTAAGCGCGACAAAAGAAATGCATATGCGCTGCATACGCTGTAGACTACATCGCATTGACTGTGCACATTAGCTATATATAAATATATCCTCCTGCCGATGAGAGTGAAACGTGCAGTCCTATCGTACACTGGTCAGATTGTCCTCGCCATCTCCTTGACCCGTTCTATTCTGTATTACAAGTCCTGGCTGGATGTTCAACTTTTTAGCAGTTCTGAAGCCCACGTGTGACTGAGAGTCAGGGTCTGATTTCCATGACAAAAGGGATCTCTCTGTCGGGGCTGTTTGATCCCAGCAGATGCACACCGAGCGTCGCTCCTCTCAAACAATGGAATTAAAGCACCATCGCATCGTAGACTACAATCTGCGGGGAGGGGCTTTTCAGCTTTCCACTCACCCCGTCCGGAGCCTTTCTGTCCTCCCACTTTAATTAACAGCATGCTGGCTAGATCTACACCAGGCGGGAAAGAGAAATGCAACTATTTAATTTGACAAAAACCTTAACAAGTGTAGAAGTTGGTACAGTGTCTTCTTAGATTTTAAACATGGATCAATTTTTGCAACCTATTCCTTCAAATGATTAGTTTGTTAGGATATATCTCATACGACCCTATTAATTGGCGATTACCGAATAATTATGAAATAAGTCATTATCTTCACGCTATTCGATAGATAGGCAGGCTAGGCTAAAGATTCTACCAATATGTTATAATAACCAGAAGCGCAAAATGCCCAGACAATTAAGAACTGGCACATTCCCAGATCCTTGCGGAATGACACTTGATTATAACTATTGGGGCACTGAATAAGCACTCATGGGATCCACATCAACAAGATGTAAAATGTAAAGTTCTTAATTCATTTTATATTTTGAGCCATCAAGTTGAATACATCTGAATACGCGACAAAGTCATTGACAATGTTATAACAATGAAGCACACAGGCTATGCGTATAACTTTTTCATATTCCACAAGAGAAAAGTTCATGTATCTAAATCAATAAAGACGGAAGCACCTTCGAGCATTTGCAGATCAAAAGCTGCGCTACAGAAAATGTGGATACAATTGTGTGAGGTAGACGTGCCTTCCTCTCTCACTCTAGGTGATATAAGATCAACAATGCTTTTTAGAGGGAGGGGAAACGGAGCCTCTGATGTCTGCCCACCCTTCCTCCCCCAATGCTCTCTACAGAAAAAGAGGGAAAGAGCATAGAGAGGATGTTTGCAGGATGATGACAAATGGCAATTGAATCCGAGGTTGTCCTTTTGATAGCCAAGTGTCAACTCTGAAAGACGCTACGAGTGGTTGGATCAGTGGCGAAATTCACTTCAAACTGAGCGTTGATTTTTTTCAATTAGCCTTTTCTCCTTGACACAAATTAGTTTAACTATAATGTTGAGTGCATGTAATTAATAAGCCTATGCTTTATGAGTAGGCATAAGTAATGTGATATGATCTAGAAATAGTAGCCTAACGTATCTTCAGAAATGCTTCACAAACAAATAGTCTACAATAAATAAACGTCTTTATTGGTATCATAGTTACATGTCATTCAAACACATTCATAGTTCACTCAGTCACTTGCAGATTCTTTCATGGGAAAACTGAACTCCTAATCTTCGGCAGCATAGTGACATTTCAAGGGATTTAAAGAACAAAAGAAGTGTATTGGTGTATGACTTTATATGATTATTGGCCCTCAGTCATAATAGCATCCCAACTGTCTTTTGTTAGCAGACTGAATGTGTGAAACCACAGGTGTCCACATTCCACAACCCAGCACCTAGTTACAACCGGAGGAAAGAACATCTAATATCGATTCAACTACACTCTGAAGAGTATTACTGATTCTACAACAGATTCTTGAACAGAACAGAATTTGAGAACAAACCGGTGAACTCTGGTACAAATTTAAATAGAAGTGGTTCCATTGCACACAAAAAAACATGCTTTCTACTCTGTTTTCCATTAGAGGAAAGGAGTAAGGCTTCAGAATGGAATCAAGGCCACAATTTAGATCCAATCTTGCCTCTAAATTCTCATTCTCAAATTGCCCACCTATCACGAACTAAATCAATTCCACTTAAAGATTCACTCTGGGCCTCCTGGGTGGTGCAGTGATCTAAGGCACTGCATCACAGTGCTAGCTGTGCCACTAGAGATTCTGGGTTCGGGTCCAGGCTCTGTCGCAGCCGGCCGCGACCGGGAGACCCATGGGGCAGCGCACAATTGGCTCAGTGTCGTCTGGGTTAGGGGAGGGTTTGGCCGGCAGGGATGTCCTTGTCCCATCGTGCACTAGCGACTCCTGTGGCGGGCCGGGCGCAGTTCATGCTGACACAGTTGCCAGGTGTACAGTGTTTCCTCCGACACATTGGTGCGGCTGGCTTCCGAGTTAAGTGGGCATTGTGTCAAGAAGCAGTTGGTTGGGTTGTGTTTCGGAGTACGCACGGTTCTCGACCTTCGCCACTCCCGAGTCCGTACGGGAGTTGCAACGATGAGACAAGACTATAGCTACCAATTGGGGATAAAAATGGGGTAAAAATAAATAATTTGAAAATAAAGGTGCACGCTAGGATCTTAAGCAGAACAAATAGGTAACATATAGTTAAATTGGATTTGTAACATCATCCATTTCATATCATATGTTACGTTTTTTTCTTTGCAGGACATAATACATTACATTACCAAAAGTATGTGGACACCTGCTTGTCGAACATCTCATTCCAAAATCATGGGAATTAATATGGAGTTTGTGCCCCCTTTGGGAGGATTAGTGAGGTCCGGCACTGATGTTGGGCGATTAGGCCTGGCTCGCAGTCGGCGTTCCAATTAATCCCAAAGATGTTTGATGGGGTTGAGGTCAGAGCTCTGTGCACGCCAGTCAAGTTCTTCCACACCGATCTCAACAAACTATTTCTGTATGGACCTCACTTTGTGCAGAGGGGGCATTGTCATGCTGAAATAGAAAAGGGCCTTCCCCAAACTGTTGCCAAAAAGTTGGAAGCACAGAATTGTCTAGAATGTCATTGTATGTTGTATCGATAAGATTTCCCTTCACTGGAACTAAGGGGCCTATCCCGAACCATGAAAAAGAGCCCCAGACCATTATTCCTCCTCCACCAAACTTTACAGCTGGCACTATGCATTCGGGCAGGTAGCATTCTCCTGGCATCCGCCAAACCCAGATTCGTCTGTCTGACTGCCAGATGGTGAAGCATGATTCATCACTCCAGAGAATGCGTTTCCACTGCTCCAGAGTTCAATGGCGGCGAGCTTTTCACCACTCCAGCCGAAGCTTGGCATTGTGCATAGTGATCTTACGCTTGTGTGTGGCTGCTCGGCTATGCAAACACAATTCTTGAAGCTCCCGGCTGACGTTGCTTCCAGAGGAAGTTTGGAACTCGGTAGTGAGTGTTGCAACCAAGGACAGACAATTTTAACACGCTACGCACTTCAGCACCCAGCGGTCACGTTCTGTGAGCTTGTGTGGCCTACCACTTTATGGCGGAGCCGTTGTTGCTCCTAGACGTTTTCACTTCACAATGACAGAACTTACAGTTTACCGGGGCAGCTCTAGCAGGGCATAATTTTGACAAACTGACTCTTTGGCAAGGTGACATCCTATGACTATGCCAAGTTGAAAGTCACTGAGCTCTTTTTTTTATTTTTATCATCGCTGCAACTATCCAACAGGCTCGGGAGATGCGATGGTTGAGTCATGCGTCCTCTGAAACATGACTCGCCAAGCCACGCTTGTTAACACCCGCTCGCTTAACCCGGAAGCCAGCTGCACCAATGTGTTGGAGGAAACACCATTCAACTGACAACCGAAGTCAGCCTGCAGGCACCCGGCCCGCCACAAGGAGTCGCTAAGGATCGAACCCCAGGCTGTAGTTGTCGCTGCAACACTGCGATGCAGTGCCTTAGCCTCCTGAGTGGCGCAGCAGTCTGTCACTGAGTTCTTCAGTAAGGCCATTCTACTGCCAATGTTTGTCTATGGAGATTGTATGGCTGTGTGCTCAATTTTATACACTTGTCAGCAATAGGTGTGGCTGAAATAGCCAAATCCACAAATGTGAAGGGGTGTCCACATACTTTTGTATACAGTGCATGCTTTGTCATTATGGGGTATTGTGTGTAGAATGATGAGGGGAGAAAAACTATTTAATCCATTTTAGAATAAGGCTGTAACGTAACAAAATGTAGAAAAAAGAAAGGGGTCTGAATACTTTCAGAATACACTCTTTATAGTGTATCATAGAAAATGGATGACAGTACACAAAAAACAGGTACCACTTTTGGTTCTTAAGCACTGTTTTCAAGCCCCAGTCGGTTCGTTCACACTGAGCAGAGCTATTCTCCTTCATCTCAGGTGATGCTCATCACTCAACGACAATATCAGTCATCAATGATGTCAGGAAGGATGTAAACCCTTCTGCTGTTAGTTTTAATCTACCTTTCTATTACATGGCACCGCCTACACTCGTTGAAAAAAAGAGCTACTGTAGAACCTAAAAGGGTTCTTCGGCTGTCCCCACTGGAGAACTTTATTATTTTAATTTTTTGGAACAATATACACATACAAAATTATATCATACAAACATAAATCACACCTGCCCAGACCCACTAGCCCACACCCCCATCTCCAGAGCCCACATCCCTTTATGTCACATGGCCTCAAACGGCAACATTTTGTTTCTCTCTGTAGCCCACGCACTTTCAACATTTAGATAAAGCATTTGACCTTTCCATTGTGTAAATTACGGAGTATTGGCCGATTTCCAGTCTAAGTATAATTTTTTTTAAAGATGATTGGCGAGAAAAGTATGTTCGAACCCATTGGGTATCTCACTAAACCCTCATACAGTATGCAATGTCTTAAAATATACAGAGACGGATCAAAAGTACATTTACACTGTAATACTTCTGACAGCCAACTTTAACTCCGCCTATAACTTTCTGACTTTATAACATTCCCAGAAGGCATGAATTATTGAGTAATTATTAGTTTTACACTTCAGACATGACTCTTGCCATTGTGCTGTAGAATTTGTGAATGTTGTCTCTTGTATAATAAATTCTATCCATACGTTCATTTTAGTTAACTGTAACCTCGTTATGATCCAACATTCCCTCCATCTTGTGCCAATATCAGTTATTTTTAAGTATTGGTTCTGATCATTTATATTTTTTTCCTAAGAGATTGTCAGTTGGATTGATCTGATGTCCATAGGAGAACTCTTTGAAGAACCCTTTTTGGTTCCAGGTAGAATCCTTCTGGTTCCAAGTAAAAAGCCTTTGGGTTCCATGTAGAACCCTTTCCACAGAGGGTTCTACGCGGAACCAAAAAGCGTTCTCCTATGGGGACAGCTGAAGCATCCTTTTGGAACCCTTTTTTCTAAGAGTGTAGACACAATATCAAGACTGGGAAACTTGGGTCAACTATGGATCATTTAAAAAAGGTCCATTACAGTCTTGTCTATTATGTCCTATACCTTTTTCAATATACATCATTTTAGAAAACAATTTGGGTAATAAATAAGTATATAAATTAAGTTATATGCAGTCATCTAATAGCATATGCAGTTACCGTCAATTCCCCAAAAAGCCACAGGATTCAAGAAAATAGTTTTATGTCCACAAAGACATAGAACACGTAGCCAGGACATGCACAACCGGCCGTCATGCATGTACACGCCCACACGCTTCTTTTGACACACACTCACTCATGCATTCAGGCACAAAATTGCTTCATTGCAGAACAGTGATGAGTTTTGATTTGATATTGTATCATATGGTATTGGATGTAGAAAATGAAGGAAATTAAGGAGGATAGTTAATTTACAATATAAATTTAAAAAGAAAATTAAACAGGATATTTCAGATTAGAATCAAACCTAAGACAATAGCACTTGGTCTAATATTTACACATGAACATGAAAGATGAGAAAGACACCATAAGCACACCAAAGGAATGTAAATACCCTGGAAAGAATTGGCATCTCGCATAAAATCACCAACAGCTACAGAAGTAGTGTAAAACTGCTTTGACTGTGAATGTAATGGAAAACAAAGAAGGATCTTTAAAGACTTCCTATACAAATCTAAACATTTTTTTTTTTTTTAACATACAATGGGGTTATTGCATTAGTAGATCGACATCTAGCACATTTACTGGAATTTCAAATAATAAAGTCCAACTAGAGAGAAAGAAGCATGAATGTGATAAGGGCTGCATAGAGATGCATTGGCATTTCACTATGTCCTAATCTCATCTGAGACAGGAGTAAAACTTTCTCTGGCACAGGAGGAGACCACAGGATATTAAGCCAAAGACTTGTATGCTTCTAACACTAACGTTCCAACCCAAACCGAACTGTTCTGGCACAGTCATTTTTATTGTCAGCACGGTTACACATTATGCTGGATGCGTAACCAGGCCAGCTCAGTACATCGGTTCAGTCCAGCTCGGTAGTGTGACAAGGGTATGGGTGTGTAAACCTGGAGGAGCCTGCAGGCTACCTGCTGCTTCTGGCAGCTCCACAGATAAAGAGAAAGGCTCAAGGCTCAGCGCCTTTCACTCAAACAATGAGGGGATTTGAACCTGCCACCGCAGAAGAAAGTGTGTGCCAACCATCGTCTAGGACAGGGTTTCCCAAACGCGGTGCCGAAGCCCCCCATGGATGCACGTTGTGGTCTTTGCCCTAGAACTACACAGCTGATTCAAATAATCAACGCTTGATGATTCTGTTGGTTATTTGAATCATCCGTTTAGTGCTAGGGCAAAAACCAAAATGTGCATCCAGGGGAGGCCCCGGGACCAAGTTTGGGAACCCCTGATCTAGGATTAGCCAGTGTTTGAAAGTAGGCTACTACATACAAAATCAATATAGATGGTACGGTCTAAAAATGTAGTTTGATATAAATTGAGCCATTCATGTACATACATGTTATCCAGGAAGACCCGTGTTTTTCCAGGCACCAACTATATGAATTACTTTCAATTTGTCAACCCAGGTAGAGCCAGGTTTCAGAGGTACTTCTTTCTTCTGGGGCACATTGGGGTTAAAGTTTGCGTGTGGAACAGATCAGAAAGCAGTGATCCCTCTCCTGTAGGGACCGGGAAGCTCTACATTTGGCACGCTCACATTCTAGAACACAAATGAACTCTGCAGCATTCCAGAACATCATGCATTTCATTCCCATCTGCAGTCCAGAGTTTTGAATCCAGGGTTCCACAGAGGTTACCATGGCAATTGTAGGAAGTATCCAAATAATCCAACACACTTAATGAGATTATCTGAAATCTATAATCCCTTTTCAAAAAGAGCCATCGTTAAAACAGGTCTAAACATAATTGTCAATCGAGTTCTAAGAAAAATACAAATATTTTAATAAGATGCAGTTACAAGCAGTAAAATTAAACTCAGATATTGTATAAGATATGAAGCATCACTTGTTTATAGCAGAGTTTTGAGAATTATTATCCTGGATACACTCCAATGTAGTTAATAGATTCAATGAATAGTAACAACAAATCACTCTAGGTGAATCACAGGTTATTAAAAGTTGCAGAAATAGGAACTGTATCTATCCAAGTGTAAAATGCCAACGCAATAACACATTCCTTGAAAGGCATTAAAAGGGAAATGTCATGTTTTCTGTTCCAAACATCAAGATGGAGTATGGGAAGCACTGAGTCATCGTCAGTCCCATGTCATTAGATGGATGGAGGGTGTTTGTTTCAGCATGGCTGAGAGAGAAAAAGATGGATGCTGCTGTCGCTGTGGGAGACAAGACTACTACCCCCTGAAAGAAAGAACAACCCCTGCCCCCTTCACTACTACCATCGCTCCTCTAGTCTACAGAACCTGCAACATCATCCATTACCTAGAAATGATGAGGGTCTATACCCCCCATAGTAGAACTTCATTGAAAATCAAAACATGTGAAAACTGCATTAAAATGCATGGGGTTGGGATGTGTGTGGAGGGGGATTAAAACATTTATAAGTAAGCCACCGTACATCAATAACAATTAACCTCAAACCCAAAATAAACAAAAAACTAAATTGCCATCCGCCACCATTGAATGCCAGGTTGCCTGGTCCTAGAAACAAGCAGGCTTTGTGTTTAGTTTAGTGGAGGATGTTATTGCCCTTCTCTTCACTCCTCTCATTGGTTTGTTTGTTGTTAGGATGTCACAGTTACATGTCTTTTTCCCCTCTGTCCTCACAAGCAGAGTAGAGTAGGTGTAGAGTGACACCTCCCACCTCAACTTCCAACCTGCAGGGGGTCCCCCCCTCCCCGTGTATGCTCTCACCTCACTCAACCCCCATCTCCCTCCCTCATCCCCCTCCTGCAAGGAGTCCCTCCCCTTCCCACCCTGTAAGCTGTGTCCTCCCACCTGGTTGGCTGGTCACCGCAGGTTAATGGTCAGAGCCACAGTCAGGATAATACCCAGCAACATGAGGAAGGGAAGCCAGGTCTTCAGGAACCCTGCACAGCTGGAAATAGGGAGACAGAGAGAGACAGAGAGAGACAGAGAGAGAGAGACATTGGCTTTCTGGAACAACAACAACACAAGACGCAAGTCATCATATCTGAGGTCTGAGGAGTGACTGAGTCAAAATCTGATTCTTCATATAATTTCCCCCGTTGTCTTAACAGCATATGCTTGAGATCGCATGCAATTACGCTGAGGCTCAGGCGGTCGCCACGGCAACCGCTAAACTCCAGCCAGGCCAGGAGCTTAGTGCATAGTAGCATGCATACCACTCAGATTGCATGAATACATGGTATGGGTTCACATTCTATAACACAAATGAACTCTGCAGCATTCCAGAACATCATGCATTTCATTCCCATCTGCAGTCCAGAGTTATGAGTCCAGGGTTCCACAGAGGTTACCATGGCAACTGTAGGAAGTACCCAACGAATCCAACACACTTAATGAGATTATCTGAAATCTATAATCCTGTTTCAAAAAGAGCCATCATTAAAACAGGTCTAGACATAACTGTCAATCGAGTTCTAAGAAAAATACATATATTTTAATAAGATGCAGATAAAAGCAGTTAAATTTGACAGATATTTATTGTATAATATTAGATATTATACAAGAAATGAAGCATCACTTGTTTATAGCAGAGTTTTGAGAATTATTATCCTGGATACACTCCAATGCAGTAAATAGATTCAATGAATTGTAAAAACAAATCACTCTTGCTGAATCACAGGTTATTAAAAGTTGCAGAAATAGGAACTGTATCTAGGTAGTATGCTAGTGGGAAGACCGCTGGCCACTACCACTCTCACAGGACGAGGCATGGGAACACATTCCTTCAATCACACCATACTACTCGTCCATCAGGCTCAAGCCTAATATCTCCACAAAATCATCAGGAGGCCCTCTGTCTCTGTCCGTCCGTCTCTCAGGATTCCCTGTATTCAGAGGAAATTCGATGACATCATAACCGTCATAACCCAGAGATTACACATCCCCAATATGTAGCCCTACCTCGCATGGCTTTGTGGAGCATAAGTAACTCTTCAGTTCTGTCTCTAAAAAGGTTTGTCACACTGTGGTAAATCTGAACAATGTAAATGCAGGAGATTCTTTAGACTTGAACCATTTCTGCAGCACTATCTCAGTACCTGACGTGTTTGCTGTAGCAGAGGGAGAGCGGACAAAGACAGAAACAGTCAGTATCTCAGTACCTGACGTGTTTTCCGTGGACTAGGGAGAGCAGACAGAGGTTGATCATGTTCCACGAGGTCTTATTCTCATAGCGCATCAGGTTCAGAGCCATGGCCACATGGGAGTGACAGTTGTCACAGCAGAGGTTGTGCTGGGAGAGAGAGAAGTATAATCAACGTTAGTACGGTGCGGCACCCCTGGAACAGTTTAGGGGTTAAGTACTTTGCTCAAAGGCACAACAGCAGGAGATGGCATCTACGATACCTAGAACCCCACCAGAATTTGGATTCAAACCGACGACCTTCCAGTTGCAACCTTACACCCACAATTCCTTACCATTCTGTTTTTGTACTCTTCTGAGGCATCATGCACTGCTGTGTCCCAGGCGTTGGAGCCACTAGCATACACCTTGGCTACATCCAGCATCCAGTACCTTCAAATACATAGATCTTCTATCAGAAACTAAAGCTACTGCTCTGTTGCCTGGTCCTAGATCTGTTTGTGCTGTCTTGAGTTGGGTATACAGCACAAATAGATCTGGGTCCAAGTTAACTGCTCTGCACCAATATTCTCTCTCAGAATTGTAATTAAACAACCCACATGCTTTTATTCAAGATATGGTGGGGTCCGAAATTATTGACACCCTTGATAAAGATTATCAATAATGACTGTATAAAATAACTAATTCAAATACTGAGCTACACTCAGTGTACAAAACATTAGGAACACCAGCTCTTTCCATGACAGAGTGACCAGGTGAATCCAGGTGAAAGCTATGATCCCTTTTTGATGTCTTTTGCTAAATCCACTTCAATCAATGTCGATGAAGGGGAGGAGACAGGTTAAAGAAAGATTTTTAAGCCTTGAGACATGGATTGTGTATGTGTGCAATTCAGAGGGTGAATGGGCAAGACAAAATATTTAAGTGCCTTTAAACAGGGTATGGTATTAGGTGCCAGAAATGCAACGCTGCTGAGTTTTTCTACGCGCAACAGTTTCCTGTGTGTATCAAGAAAAGTCCACCACCCAAAGGACATCCAGCAAACTTTACAAAATTGTGCGATGCATTGGAGTCAACATGGGCCAGCATGCCTGTGGAACGCTTTTGACACCTTGTAGACTCCATGTCCCGACGAATTGAGTCTGTTCTGAGGGCAAAAGGGGGGAGTGCAACTCATTATTAGGACCGTGTTCCTTATGTTTTGGACACTCTGTAAATTGTATGCAACAACCACAAAAATAAATAAATAGGGAAATTAGATTTTATATTAATACAATTGCTCTGAGAAATCAATTTTGTTTAACAAGTAACAAAAACACAAAAAAGGAGGGGTCCATATTATTGACACCCCTAAAGATTCATGTAAATAAAGTAGTCGAAGGTTTAGTGTTCGGTCCCATATTCCTTGCATGCAATGACTACATCAAGCGTGTGACTACAAACTTGTTGGATGCATTTGCAGTTTGTTTTGGTTGTGTTTCAGATTATGTTGTGCCAAATACAAATTAATGGTAAATAATGTATTGTGTCATTTTGGAGTCACTTTTATTGTAAATAAGAATATTGCTAAACACCGCAACATTAAATATAGATGCTACCATGATTACAGATAATCCTGAAAGAATCATGAGCAATGATTGGTGAAAAAATTTGAGGTACAAACATCATACCCCCAAGACATGCTAACCTCTCACCATTACAATAACAGGGAAGGTTAAGCATGTCTTAGTGATATGATATTTTACCATCTGCAACTTTCTCACTGATCATAATTCACAATTCATTCAGGATTATTCTAATTGCATTAGTATAAAATAGAATCACTTTTTTTGCTGCATACTATATAGCCCAGAATTTGATATATTTTATACAGTCATTATTGCTCATCTTTATCAAGGGTCAATAATTTGGGACCCCACTGTATGTTCAGAAAATATGCTGAGGTTTTCATATCCCTCTACTGATTTGACCATGAAGAGGACAAACATTTCAGTCATCAAGGTAAGAATAACACCCCCCCGAACATTCCATTCACTTACTTTGTTGGTCTCCCAAAGGCCATGTTGTCTTCCTGCAATAAAACACAAAGAAAATAATATGCAATATAAATGGTCAAGTGGTCATTATATCAAGCCTAGTGAATGATGCAAAAACAAATGTTAAATCATCCTAAAGTGCACTTTTTGGGGTATATGAATTTTCATAAAATCAGCAGATATCAACAACAAACCATATAAGGTGTTGAAGTGATACAGGAAGCAGATAAAGACCACCCAGGAGGTGCTAGCATTGGTGTGTGTGTGTGTGTGTGTGTGCTACAGCATACCCCACTTGTTGTCCCCTGGGGCAGTTTCACTTACTGTCCTAATTTATTTATTTAACCATGAAACACCCTTGAGTGTTAAAAACAGAATTACATACAGGATCTTTGTATTTATAAACCTATTTTATTATGACTCTGCCAACCAGGCTGGCTGGGTGTGGAATAGAAAACATGGACAGGGGCAGACGTGCATCAGATCATGGAATTCCCACTGAGGCCATTAAAACTAGTGAACAGTTACAAAGCTTATAGCTGGGATCTTCCAAACGCCACAAAGAGAGAAAGTCAGCGTCTAGCTAGAACAGGGATGGGCAACTTTGACAGTTTTGGGGGCCACACAAAATCCAAACTCATCAGTGGAGGCTAGAATGGAGTGAATGGACTCAAAAATGATTTTCATGTGTTTGATAGCATTCACTCCATTACAGCCATCCTCCCCTCAGCAGCCTCCACTGGAACTCATCATGAGGGACCGCAGTGGCTCGAAGGTCCGCATACCAACATCCATACCCACACATGCAGTCAGACACTGCCCTAGCCTTTTGGGGGACATAAGTGAATCAGTGGGGCCACCCGGTCGGTAATTCGGGCCTGATTACTACAAGTTTAGATAGCTGGCTAGAAGAAAAAAAAGGTTTACCTGACATTGGCGAATTGAGTGACTGTCAGTGGCTGACATAGCTATAGTATTATAGTATAGTAAAAAACTATAGTATTCCACTATTCTAACAATAGTAAGTTGAGACACCGATTGAGTTCACCCTGAAAAAAATGGAAATTGATCAGCGGACCTACAAAGAGGGGCGGCGACCCAAGTTGCCCATCCCTGAGCTGGAACAAACATTATATTCATGGTGGAGAAAGTGGTTGGGGAGGGGTGGTCTCTTGTTCTTCTCCCTGTACACACCAGGGTAATCCTATGGGAATATACACTTTTATTCAATTTAGCAATCACAAATAATGGATTATCTTTTTGGGGCCAACAAGTGTGCGTGTAGGGGAGCGACAGGGAGTTAACAGACCAAATTGAACTCCATTGATCCCTGAGGGGACTTCTATGTCCCTGATAAGTTCTCCCAGGAAGGACAATGTAATAGTGAGCAAACACACACACCTTCTCTTGAAACCTAGTCCCCAGTTGAGTCCCTTTCCTCACTACTTTGTTGAAGCACCTTTTGTAGCGATTACAGCCTCAAGTCTTCTTGGGTATGACGCTACAAGCTTGGCACACCTGCATTTGGGGAGTTTCTCCCATTACTTTCCGCAGATGCTCTAAAGCTCTGTCAGGTTGGATAGGGAGTGTCGCTGCACAGCTATTTTCACGTCTCCGGAGATGTTTGATCGTGTTCAAATCCGGGCTCTGGCTGGGCCACAAGGACATTCAGAGACTTGTCCCGAAGCCACTCCTGCGTTGTCTTGGCTGTGTGCTTAGAGTTATTGTCCTGTTGGAAAGTGATCCTTCGCCCCAGTCTGAGGTCCTGAGCGTTCTGGAGCAGGTTTTCATCAAGGATCTCTGTACTTTTCTCCATTCATCTTTCCTTTGATCCTGACTAGTCTTCCAGTCCCTGCCACTGACAAACATCCCTACAGCGTGACGCTGCCACCACAAGCATTTCACTACACACAAGAATTTCACTATACTCGCAATAACATCTGCTAACCACGTGTATGTGACCAATACAATACAATATGACCATGCTTCACCGTAGGGATGGTGTCAGGTTTCCTCCAGAAGTTACACCTGGCATTCAGGGCAAAGAGTTCAATCTTGGATTCATCAGACCAGAGAATCTTGTTTCTCATGGTTTGAGAGTCCTTTAGGTGCCTTTTGGCAAACTCCAAGCAGCCAGTCATTTGCCTTTTACTGAAGACTGGCTTCCATCTGGCCACTCTACCATAAAGGCCTGATTGCTGGAGTGCTGCAGAGATGGTTGCCCTTCTGGAAGGTTCTCCAATCTCCACAGAGGAACTCAGGAGGTCTTTACCTACATAGCCCATCTGTAACATAGCCCATCCAACTACCTCATCCCCATATTGTATTTATTTATTTATCTTGCTCCTTTGCACCCCAGTATCTCTACTTGCACATTCATCTTCTGCACATCAATCACTCCAGTGTTTAATTGGTATATTGTAATTACTTCGCCACCATGGCCTATTTATTTCCTTAATTCCCTTATCTTGCCTTAATTCCCTAATCTTACCTCATTTGCACACACTGTATATAGATTTTTTTCTACTGTATTATTGACTGTATGTTTGTTTATTCCATGTGTAACTCTGTGTTGTTGTACGTGTCGAACTGCTTTGCTTTATTCTTGGCCAGGTCGCAGTTGTAAATGAGAACTTGTTCTCAACTAGCCTACCTGGTTAAATAAAAGTGAAAAAAGGAGCTCTGTCAGAGTGACCATCAGGTTCTTGGTCACCTCCCTGACCAAGGCCCTTCTCCCACAATTGCTCAGTCATGCACCGGGGCCTCCCACTCCTCTTTCTATTCTGGTTAGAGACAGTTTGCGCTGTTCTGTGAAGGGAGTAGTACCCAGCGTTGTACGAGATCTACAGTTTCTTGGCAATTTCTCGCATGGAATAGCCTTAATTTCTCAAAACATGAATAGACTAATGAGTTTCAGAAGAAAGTCCTTTGTTTCTGGCCATTTTGAGCCTGTAATCGATAACACAAAATGCTGATGCTCCAGATACTAAACTAGTCTAAAGAAGGCCAGTTTTATTGCTTCTTTAAATCAGCACAGCACTTTTCATCTGTGCTAACATAATTGCAAAAGGGTTTCCTAATGATCAATAAGCCTTTCAAACTGATAAACTCTGATTAGCTAACACAACGTGCCATTGGAACACAGGAGTGATGGTTGCTGATAATGGGCCTCTGTAGGCATATGTAGATATTGCATAAAAAAATCTGCCGCTTCCAGCTACAAAAGTAATTTACAACATTAACAATGTCTACACTGTATTTCGGATCAATGTGATCTTATTTTAAAATGGACAAAAAAAGTTGCCTTTCTTTCAAAAACAAGGACATTTCTAAGTGACCCCAAACTTTTGACCGGTAGTGTACATACACTGCTCAAAAAAATAAAGGGAACACTTAAACAACACAATGTAACTCCAAGTCAATCACACTTCTGTGAAATCAAACTGTCCACTTAGGAAGCAACACTGATTGACAATAAATTTCACATGCTGTTGTGCAAATGGAATAGACAACAGGTGGAAATTATAGGCAATTAGCAAGACACCCCCAATAAAGGGTTGGTTCTGCAGGTGGGTGACCACAGACCACTTCTCAGTTCCTATGCTTCCTGGCTGATGTTTTGGTCACTTTTGAACGCTGGCGGTGCTTTCACTCCAGTGGTAGCATGAGACGGAGTCTACAACCCACACAAGTGGCTCAGGTAGTGCAGGTCATCCAGGATGGCACATCAATGCGAGCTGTGGCAAGGTTTGCTGTGTCTGTCAGCGTAGTGTCCAGATCATGGAGGCGCTACCAGGAAACAGGCCAGTACATCAGGAGACGTGGAGGAGGGCGTAGGAGGGCAACAACCCAGCAGCAGGACTGCTACCTCCGCCTTTGTGCGAGGAGGAGCACTGCCAGAGCCCTGCAAAATGACCTCCAGCAGGCCACAAATGTGCATGTGTCTGCTCAAACGGTCAGAAACAGACTCCATGAGGGTGGTATGAGGGCCCGACGTCCACAGGTGGGGGTTGTGGTATGAGGGCCCGACGTCCACAGGTGGGGGTTGTGCTTACAGCCCAACACCGTGCAGGACGTTTGGCATTTGCCAGAGAACACCAAGATTGGCAAATTCGCCACTGGCGCCCTGTGCTCTTCACAGATGAAAGCAGGTTCACACTGAGCACATGTGACAGACGTGACAGAGTCTGGAGACGCCGTGGAGAATGTTCTGCTGCCTGCAACATCCTCCAGCATGACCGGTTTGGCGGTGGGTCAGTCATGGTGTGGGGTGGCATTTCTTTGGGGGGCCGCACAGCCCTCCATGTGCTCGCCAGAGGTAGCCTGACTGCCATTAGGTACCGAGATGAGATCCTCAGACCCCTTGTGAGACCATATGCTGGTGCGGATGGCCCTGGGTTCCTCCTAATGCAAGACAATGCTAGACCTCATGTGGCTGGAGTGTGTCAGTAGTTCCTGCAAGAGGAAGGCATTGATGCTATGGACTGGCCCGCCCGTTCCCCAGACCTGAATCCAATTGAGCACATCTGGGACATCATGTCTCGCTCCATCCACCAACGCCACGTTGCACCACAGACTGTCCAGGAGTTGGCGGATGCTTTAGTCCAGGTCTGGGAGGAGATCCCTCAGGATACCATCCGCCACCTCATCAGGAGCATGCCCAGGCGTTGTAGGGAGGTCATACAGGCACGTGGAGGCCACACACACTACTGCGCCTCATTTTGACTTGTTTTAAGGACATTACATCAAAGTTGGATCAGCCTGTAGTGTGGTTTTCCACTTTAATTTTGAGTGTGACTCCAAATCCAGACCTCCATGGGTTGATAAATTGGATTTCCATTGATTATTTTTGTGTGATTTTGTTGCCAGCACATTCAACTATGTAAAGAAAAAAGTATTTAATAAGATTATTTCATTCATTCAGATCTAGGATGTGTTATTTTAGTGTTCCCTTTATTTTTTTGAGCAGTGTATATTATACACACATACATACACTTGAAGTCAGAAGTTTACATACTCTTAGGTTGGAGTCATTAAAACTAGTTTTTCCCAAACATTCTTGTTAACAAACTATAGTTGGTCAGGACATCTACTTTGTGCATGACAAGTAATTTTTCCAACAATTGTTTACAGACAGATTATTTCACTGTATTACAATTCCAGTGGGTCATAGGTTTACATACATAGGTTTACATACACTAAGCTGACTGTGCCTTTAAACAGCTTGGAAAATTCCAGAAAATGATGGCATGGCTTTAGAAGCTTCTGATAGGCTAATTGACATAATTTGAGTCAATTGGAGGTGTACCTGTGGATGTATTTCAAGGCCTACCTTCAAACTCAGTGCCTCTTTGATTGACATCATGGGAAAATCCAAAGAAAATCAGCCAAGACCTCAGAAAAAAAATTGTAGACCTCCACAAGTCAGGTTCATCCTTGGGAGCAATTTCCAAACACTTGAAGGTACCACGTTCATCTGTACAAATAATAGTACGCAAGTATAAACACCATGGGACCACACAGCCGTCATACCGCTAAGGAAGGAGACGCGTTCTGTCTCCTAGAGATGAACGTACTTTGCGAAAAGTGCTAAACATTCCCAGAACAACAGCAACGGACCTTGTGAAGATGCTGGAGGAAACGGGTACAAAAGTATCTATATCCACAGTAAAACGAGTCCTATATCGACATAACCTGAAAGGCCACTCAGCAAGGAAGAAGCCACTGCTCCAATACCGCCATAAAAAGCCAGACTACGGTTTGCAACTGCACATGTGGACAAAGATCGTACTTTTTGGAGAAATGTCCTCTGGTCTGATGAAACAAAAATAGAGCTGTTTGGCCATAATAACCATCATTATGTTCGGAGGAAAAGGGGGAGGCTTTCCAGCTGAAGAACACCATCCCAACCGTGAAGCACGGGGGTGGCAACATCATGTTGTGGGGGTGCTTTGCTGCAGGAGGGGCTGGTGCACTTCACAAAATAAATGGCATCATGGGGAAGGACAATTATGTGGATATATTGAAGCAACATCTCAAGGCATCTGTCAGGAAGTTAAAGCTTGGTCGCAAATGGATCTTCCAAATGGACTATGACCCCAAGCATACTTCCAAAGATGTGGCAAAATGGCTTAAGGACAACAAAGTCAAGGTATTGGAGTGGCCATCACAAAGCCCTGACCTCAATCCTACAGAACATTTCTGGGCAGAACCGAAAAGGCGTGTGAGCAAGAAGGCCTACACACCAGACTCAGTTACACCAGCTCTGTCAGGAGGAAAGGGGCCATAATTCACCCAATTTATTGTGGGAAGCTTGTGGAAGGCTACCTAAAACGTTTGACCCAAGTTGAACAATTTAAAGGCAATGCTACCAAACACTAATTGAGTATATGTAAACTTCTGACCCACTGGGAATGTGATGAATGATTTATTTCTTTCTATCTACTATTATTCTGACATTTCACATTCTTAAAATAAAGTGTTGATCCCAACTGACCTAAGACAGGGAATTTTTACAAGGATTAAATGTCAGGAATTGAGTTTAAATGTATTTGGCTAAAGTGTATGTATGCATGTACATTTCTGACTTCAACTGTACATACATACACACACACACTCTACCGGTCAGAAGTTTTAGAACACCTACTCATTCAAAGGTTTTTCTTTATTTTTACTATTTTCTACATTGTATAATAAAAGTGAAGACATTCAAACTATGAAGTAACACATATGGAATCATGTAGTAACCAAAACAGTGTTAACCTGTTGGGGCTAGGGGGCAGTATTTGCACGGACGGATAAAAAAAACGTACCGATTTAAACTGGTTACTACTCTTGCCCAGAAACGAGAATATGCACATACTTAGTAGATTTAGATAGAAAACTCTAAAGTTTCTAAAACTGTTTGAATGGTGTCTGTGAGTATAACAGAACTCATATGGCAGGCCAAAACCTGACAAGATTCCATACAGGAAGTGCCCTGTCTGACAATTTGTTATCCTTCTGTTGCATCTCCATCGAAAATACAGCATCTCTGCTGTAACGTGACATTTTCTAAGGCTTCCATTGGCTCTCAGAAGGCGCCAGAAAGTGGAATGACGTGTGTCTCTGGGCGAAGAACAGCAGGATAATTTGTGAGTGGTCAGGCTGGGGACAGTGACACTGGAGATGCGCGTTCATGAGAATTCTCTATTTTTTTTCTTTCAGCCTTTGAATGAATACAACATCGCCCGGTTGGAATATTATCGCTATTTTACGAGAAAAATAGCATAAAAATTGATTTTAAACAGCATTTGACATGCTTCTAAGTACGGTAATGGAATATTTTGAGAAAAAAAAAATTCACGAAATGCGCTCGCGCGTCACGGATTGGCTAGTTACCTCAGCCTCCAGTATTTATGCTGCAGTAGTTTGTGTCGGGGGGCTAGGGTCAGTCTGTTACATCTGGAGTATTTCTCTTGTCTTATCCGGTGTCCTGGGTGAATTTAAATATGCTCTCTCTAATTCTCTCTTTCTCTCGGAGGACCTGAGCCCTAGGACCATGCCTCAGGACTACCTGGCATGATGACTCCTTGCTGTCCCCAGTCCACCTGGCCGTGCTGCTGCTCCAGTTTCAACTGTTCTGCCTGCGGCTATGGAACCCTGACCTGTTCACCGGACGTGCTTGTTGCACCCTCGACAACTACTATGATTATTATTATTTGACCATGCTGGTCATTTATGAACATTTTAACATCTTGACCATGTTCTGTTATAATATCCACCCTGCACAGCCAGAAGAGGACTGGCCACCCCTCATAGCCTGGTTCCTCTCTAGGTTTCTTCCTAGGTTTTTGGCCTTTCTAGGGAGTTTTTCCTAGGGAGTTTTTCCTAGCCACCGTGCTTCTTTCACATGCATTGCTTGCTGTTTGGGGTTTTAGGCTGGGTTTCTGTACAGCACTGAGATATCAGCTGATGTACGAAGGGCTATATAAATCAATTTGATTTGAACGCATGAACAAAACGGCGGTATTTGGATATAACTATGGATTATTTGGAACCAAAACAACATGTTGTTGTTGAAGTAGAAGTCCTGGGAGTGCATTCTGACGAAGAACAGCAAAGGTAATCCAATTTTTCTTATAGTAAATCTGAGTTTGGTGAGGGCCGGGCTATGTACTCAGAATATTGCAAAATGTGCTTTTGCCGAAAAGCTATTTTAAAATCTGACACCGCGATTGCATAAAGGAGTTCTGTATCTATAATTCTTAAAATAATTGTTATGTATTTGGTGAACGTTAATCGTGAGTAATTTAGTCAATTCACCGGAAGTTTGCGGTGGGTATGCTAGTTCTGAACATCACATACTAATGTAAAAAGCTGGTTTTTGATATAAATATGAACTTGATTGAACAAAACATGCATGTATTGTATAACATAATGTCCTAGGAGTGTCATCTGATGAAGATCAAAGGTTAGTGCTGCATTTAGCTGTGGTTTGGGTTTTTGTGACATATATGCTTGCTTTGAAAATGGCTGTGTGATTATTTTTGGCAGGGTACTCCTCTGACATAATCTAATGTTTTGCTTTTGCTGTAAAGCCTTTTTGAAATCGGACAATGTGGTTAGATTACCGAGAGTCTTGTCTTTAAAATGGTGTAAAATAGTCATATGTTTGAGTAATTGAAGTTATAGCATTTTTGAGGTATTTGTATTTCATGCCACGCGATTCCACTGGCTGTTAACCTCACCCAGGGAGGTTAAACAAATCAAAATATATTATATATTTGAGATTCTTCAAATAGCCACCCTTTGCCTTGATGACAGCTTTGCACACTCTTGGCATTCTCTCAACCAGCTTCACCTGGAATGCTTTTCCAACAGTCTTGAAGGAGTTTCCACATATGCTGAGCACTCGTTGGCTGCTTTTCCTTCACACTGCGGTCCGACTCTTCCAACACCATCTCAATTTGGCTGAGGTTAGAGGATTGTGGAGGCCATGTAATCTGATGCAGCACTCCATCACTCTCCTTCTTGGTCAAATAGCCCTTACACAGCCTGGAGGTGTTGGGTCATTATCCTGTTTAAAAACAAATGATAGTCCCACTAAACACAAACCAGATGGGATGGCGTATTGCTGCAGACTGCTGTGGTAGCCTTGCTGGTTAAGTGTGCCTTGAAATCGAAATAAAATCACAGACAGTGTCATCAGCAAAGCACTCCCCACATCATAACACCCACTCCTCCATGCTTTACAGTGGAAAATACAAATGCTGAGATCAGCCGTTCACCCACAACGCATCTCACAAAGACATGGCAGTTATAACCAAAAATCTCCAATTTGGACTCCAGACCAAAGGACATATTTCCACCGGTCTAACGTCCATTGCTCGTGTTTCTTGGCCCATGCTAGTCTCTTCTTATTGGTGTCCTTTAGTAGTGGTTTCTTTGCAGCAATTCGACCATGAAGGTCTGATTCATTCCATGTGTAACTCTGTGTTGTTGTTTGTGTCGCAGTGCTTTGCTTTATCTTGGCCAGGTCGCAGTTGTAAATGAGAACTTGTTCTCAACTTCCCTACCTGGTTAAATAAAGGTGAAAAGAAAATGCACAGTCTCCTCTGAACAGTTGATGTTGAGATTTGTCTGTTACTTGAACTCTGTGAAGCATTTATTTGGGCTGCAGTTTCTGAGGCTGGTAGCTCTAATGAACTTATCCTCTGCAGCAGAGGTAACTCTGGGTCTTCCATTCCTGTGGCGGTCCGCATGAGAGCCAGTTTCATCATTGCGCTTGATGGTTTTTCCAACCGCACTTGAATAAACTTTCAAAGTCCTTAATTTCCCATATTGGATTGACCTTCATGTCTAAAAGTAATGATGGACTGTCGTTTCTCTTTGCTTATTTGAGCTGTTCTTGCCATAATATGGACTTGGTCTTTTACCAAATAGAGCTATCTTCTGTATACCTCCCTTCCTTGTCACACCACAACTGACTGGCTCAAACGCATTAACCTCTTACATCTAGACGTTCCGCTAGCGGAACACCTGCTCCAATATCCAATAATAGGCGTGACGTGGCGCGAATTACAAATTCCTCAAAAATACAAAAACTTCCATTTTTCAAACATATGAATATTTTACAGCATTTTAAAGACAAGACTCTCCTTTATCTAACCACACTGTCCGATTTCAAAAAGGCTTTACAACGAAAGCAAAACATTAGATTATGTCAGCAGAGTACCCAGCCAGAAATAATCAGACACCCATTTTTCAAGCTAGCATATAATGTCACAAAAAACAAAACCACAGCTAAATGCAGCACTAACCTTTGATGATCTTCATCAGATGACAACCCTAGGACATTATGTTATACAATACATGCATGTTTTGTTCAATCAAGCTCATATTTATATCAAAAAACAGCTTTTTACATTAGCATGTGACTAGCATTCCCACCGAACACTGCCGGTGAATTTACTAAATTACTCACGATAAACGTTCACAAAAAACATAAATTATTTTAAGAATTATAGATACAGAACTCCTTTGTGCAATCGAGGTGTCCGATTTTAAAATAGCTTTTTGGTGAAAGCAGATTTTGTAATATTCTGAGTACATAGCCCGGCCATCACAGGGCTAGCTATTTAGACACCCAGCAAGTTTAGCCTTCACCAAAGTCAGATTTACTATTACAAAAGTTTGATTACCTTTGGTGTTCTTCGTCAGAATGCACTCCCAGGACTGCTACTTCAATAACAAATGTTGGTTTGGTTCAAAATAATCCATAGTTATATCCAAATAGCGGCGTTTTGTTCGTGCGTTCAAGACACTATCCGAAGTGTAAATAAGGGTCACGCGCATGACTCATTTCGTGACAATTTTTTTTCTAAATATTCCATTACCGTACTTCGAAGCATGTCAACCACTGTTTAAAATCCATTTTTATGCAATTTTTCTCGTAAAAAAGCGATAATATTCCGACCGGGAGCGGTGGTTTTCGTTCAAAGATAAAACATGGAGTCCCCTCGTGCACGCGCCTGAGTCTCACAGTACTGTGAGCAGCCACTATCCAAACGCGCTACTTTTTTTCAACCAGGGCCTGCAAAGCCACGATTCAGCTTTTTGCCGCCTTCTGAGAGCCCATGGGAGCCGTAGGAAGTGTCACGTAACAGCAGAGATCCTCTGTAATGGATAGAGATAATCAAGAAGGGCAAGAAATTGTCAGACAGGGCACTTCCTGCATGGAATCTTCTCAGGTTTTGGCCTGCCAAATGAGTTCTGTTATACTCACAGACACCATTCAAACAGTTTTAGAAACTTTGGAGTGTTTTCTATCCAAAGCTAATAATTATATGCATATTCTAGTTTCTGGGCAGGAGTAATAATCAGATTAAATCGGGTACGTTTTTTATCCGGCCGTGAAAATACTGCCCCCTAGCCATAACAGGTTAAGAAATAAATGAAATTCCACAAATGTACTTTTAACAAGGCACACCTGTTAATTGAAATGCATTCCAGGTGACTACCTCATTAAGCTGGTTGAGAGAATGGCAAGAGTGCAAAGCTGTCATCAAGGAAAAGGGTGGCTATTTGAAGAATCTCAAATATATTTTGATTTGTGTAACACTTTTTTGGTTACTACATGATTCCATATGTGTTACTTCATAGTTTTAATGTATTCACTATTATTATACAATATAGAAAATAGTAAAAAATAATAAGTAGGTGTTCTAAAACTTTGGACCGGTATACACATTTGCACCCATCTCAGTGAACTAATCTATTGCGGAGGCCTAGACTAAAAGCCAATGTATGCTTGCTTGATCCGTAAATGTGGTAGGAGGCTCCATATGGAGTGTGTGACGCAATTGCGTAGCCTCCAGAGCCATGCAGAGGCTAAATCGAGCACTGCATCACCATGAGCCTCCCAAATGTTGTAACAATGCGGAGGGCTCTGTATAGCTCCGCATTGACATGATTGGTTGACAGTAGTTGGGGGCGGTACATCCTGTATAAATACAAACACACTTCCTTGACAACAGCTCTGCACTGCTCCACAAAGCGCGAGAAGTATGAATGCCTTGACTTCTGCTAAAGCCATATCGCAGTAATGCTGCATGGCCAATGCAGATGTCCGATTGACCACACGCCCAGACGCGCAATGCACCTCTCTCTCCAGAATGCACTCGCTCCCACCAATTTGTGCACATTCATTGTTCCTTAACTTCATTGTGTGAATTGTGTGAATTGTTTGCGTTTGATTGTTAGTGTATATCAATTCCCCATTACATATCACCAGTAGTACATTGACTGTTAATTCATAATCTACAATGTTTGTTACTTTGGTTACGGTAATTTATTTTTAATGCATTCAATATTATAATTCCAGTTTCTCCGTTCTTATTGTCAGAGTGGACACATTGTTTGCAGAGTGCACAACCTATGCTACACTTCTCAGAAACAAGTTGTCAATTTAGTCAGTCTTTTGTTTGGAGCGCTCCTGTCAATGTTGAGTAAGGACGAACATGCATAGAAGTAGGCCTATAGGCTACCTTGCCTGCACGCAAATGTAGGCATATAAAATGTGCCCATTTGGGGATCTGATAGTATTTCTGAATAGCTTAACGCCACACCACTAATGAGCTGTGGAGCTTCTCAAAGTAATGTTTTGTTCACCTCAAACAGCAACCTAACAAAGTCGGTTTTTACATCCATTGAGAATGACAATAATTCCTCAATGTATTTGAAAAATCTTTACAGCTCTCTCCCTTTTGATAACCACTCAGCCTGAAAGGGAAAAATGTAATGCTCTGATCCAATGGAAACGTCATAAAATAGGCCTACCTGATTACTTCCTATCAGTGCTTGACTTGAACAAATAGGTTCCGGTACTCATTTTGGGTGCTGGTACAGTTTATATTTAGGTGCAGGAGCTACACAATACTTTTGAGCTAATATTCTATAAGAAAAACAGGAGCTCAAGCAGTAGAAAATTTGAGGTTCCGGTACTCAGCTCCGGTGAGCTCCTGCCCAGGTCAAGCACTGCTTCTTATCCCTGGCATTCCACATGAGATTGGTTACCGACTCCTCGTGTAGCCTATTACCGGCAACATCAGGAGAGTAATGGCAGAATCTGCGAAAGCCAGCAAGAGCAGGAGGAGAAAAGTTGGGTCAGGTTAAGGTTTTTCCTTCTGGTTATCTAGATCTCTGGTGCCCTCTTGAGGCATTTGTCTTATTTCATCAAACCTTAAGCATAAGACAAGCTCAATGCATATAAACTCAGCAAAAAAAGAAACTTCCTTTTTCAGGACCCTGTCTTTCAAAGATAATTCGTAAAAATCCAAATAACTTCACAGATCTTAATGTAAAGACCTTAAACACTGTTTCCCATGCTTGTTCAATGAACCATAAACAATTAATAAACATGCACCTGTGGAACGGTCGTTAAGACACTAACTGCTTACAGATGGTAGGCAATTAAGGTCACAGTTAAGAAAACATAGGACACTAAAAAGAGCTCTTTCTACCGACTCTGAAAAACACCAAAAGAAAGATGCCCAGGGTCCCTGCTCATCTGCGTGAACGTGCCTAGGTATGCTCCAATGAGGCATGAGGACTGCAGATGTGACCAAGGCAATTAATTGCAATGTCCGTACTGTGAAATGCCTAAGACAGCGCTACAGGGAGACAGGACGGACAGCTGATCATCCTGGCAGTGGCAGACCACGTGTAACACATGCACAGGATCGGTACATCCGAACATCACACCTGCGGGACAGGTACAGGATGGCAATAACAACTGCCCGAGTTACACCAGGAATGCACAATCCCTCCATCAGTGCTCAGACTGTCCGCAATAGGCTGAGAGAGGCTGGACTGAGGGCTTGTATGCCTGTTGTAAGGCAGGTCCTCACCAGACATCACCGGCAACAACGTTGCCTATGGGCACAAACCCACCGTCACTGGACCAGACAGGACTGGCAGAAAGTGCTCTTCACTGACGAGTCGCGGTTTTGTCTCACCAGGGGTGAAGGTCGGATTTGCGTTTATCGTCGAAGGAATGAGCGTTACACTGAGGCCTGTACTCTAGAGCGGGATCGATTATGAGATGGAGGGTCCGTCATGGTCTGGGGCGGTGTCTCACAGCATCATCGGACTGAGCTTGTTGCAATTGCAGGCAATCTCAACGTTGTGTGTTACAGGGAAGACATCCACCTCCCGCATCATTGCAGCATGCCTCATGTGGTACCCTTCCTGCAGGCTCATCCTGACATGACCCTCCAGCATGACAATTCAACCAGCCATACTGCTCGTTCTGTGCGTGATTTCCTGCAAGACAAGGATGTCAGTGTTTTGCCATGGCCAGCGAAGAGCCCGGACCTCAATCCCATTGAGCACGTCTGGGACCTGTTGGATCGGAGGGTGAGGGCTAGGGCCATTCCCCCCCCAGGAATGTCCTGGAACTTGCAGGTGCCTTGGTGGAAGAGTGGGGTAACATCTCACAGCAAGAACTGGCAAATCTGGTGCAGTCCATGAAGAGGAGATGCACTGCAGTACTTAATGCAGCTGGTGGCCACACTAGATACTAACTGTTACTTTTGACCCCCCCTTTGTTCAGGGACACATTATTATATTTGTTAGTCACATGTCTGTGGTACTTGTTTAGTTTATGTCTCAGTTGTTGAATCTTGTTATGTTCATACAAATATTTACACATGTTAATTGTTTTTTAAATAAATGCAGTTGACAGTGAGAGGACATTTCTTTTTTTGCTGAGTTTTTATTAAAAACACATAGGGTGTGTCTATATATGGAAAAATACACGTTTAAAAATGTCAAACGTTTGGTCGAAAGAACAGACGACTTTCGGTTGATCAAGATTTTTTTTTGTCGGGGACAGCCCTAAACAGGAAGCACCTGAGCTCAATTTCGAGTCGCATAGCAAAGGGTCTGAATACTCATGTAAAAAAAGGTATCTGTTCTTATTTTGAATACATTTTCAAACATTTCTAAAAACCTGTTTTGCTTTGTCATTATGCGGTATTGTGTGTAGATTGATAAGGAAAAACATTTATTTAATCAATTTTAGAATAAGGCTGTTACGTAACAAAATGCAGAAAAGGTCGAGGGGTCTGAATACTTTCCGAATGCACTGTATATAAATCTATAGTTCACTCCCTCTACAGGCAGCCGAGAGATATTTCAATGTGTTTGAAGCCAGCTCTTCCAATGAATACTTGCCGCCTGTCCCAAATCTGTTTGCCAACTCTTATGAGGTCTGGGTATAACAAGTATTACAGACGAAGCTCAACATTCTGGAACAGTGACGGCGGTTTCCCCACGACCAAGATTCATCTTCAGGAGTAGGCTTAATCTGGTTCTGGTAAATGGGCCCTAAATCTATGTCAGTGTGTGTAGTGTGTCTAGGCCTATTAGGATTTCAACCATATTATGTATCAATTTCCTTCAGCCGCGTGCGAGAAAGAACTGAAAAAAATAAGAGAGGAAAGAAAGAACCGAAGAAGAGAGGAGAGGAAGAACAGAAGTACTCACAGAGACAAAGTAGGGCCCAGCAAAGTCCCGGATGATACCAGAAGAGGTGCAGATTCCCATGTGTCCAATGAATGGTAGCAGCCATCTGAAAAAGAAAAATACGATTTGAATAGACATTAAAAGATAAAATAATAGCCTGCCTTACACCGTCACAATAAAATAAATAAAAATAAAACAAAACTAATTGTTGAGTTCTTTGGGATTTACAACAATTTATTCACTATGGATGACTTTCAAAGCAAAGGTTCTCTCCGGTTCCAAGGTGGAATAAAGCCTAGCTGATCAAATTAACAAACAGGGCAGTGTATTGTCCACAAACCCTCACACCTTGATCAGACCAACAGCAGCATTGCGTTTTAGTATACCAGAAGTACATTCATTTCCAAAGAAATGCTGCGTTTGCCTTGCAGTATTGCATTGCAGAGGCAGTGCATTCTATTCTGTGTGGTGCATACGTTGGATTTACCCAACGTATGCATCAAAGTGTGTGCGTAGACTTGACAGAAATAGTAGCAAAAGGTGAATGTTGAACTTTTGTTGCACACATATACAATTGTTTTATTACATAATGAAAAAAGTTTGACTGCAGAATTGATTATGCAGCATTGATGCAATGACGCTGTCGGTCTGATTGAGGCATAACTGCATCGAGTTACAGCGATTAAGTCCCAAATGGAACCCTATTTCTTTATAGTGCACTACATAGGGACACGATGCCATTCGGACACAGAACATTCTTTCTTCTATAGAAGTGCTCATAAATCTGGCAGCCGCTTAAAGCATATTCATATGATTGGTTTATACCAATGATACCCTTATATTATGCATTCAAGAGACATCATCTCGCAACAGTGAAACGGTGCAGGAGAGAGGGGCACAGCACAGAGGAGGCATCCTAGATAATGCCTGAACCAATATTAATCTCACAGGATTCCTGGAGAGTGCAGTGCAGTCATGCCGACCTAAATACTAAGCAGTGAGATGCTATGTGGGGCGGGTGGGTTGTTGGGCAAAAATCAGGTGGTGAGGACTGTTCTCTTTAGTGTATTAACTTTGACCAGAGTCAAAATTAGTGCACTATAAAGGGAATAGGGTTCCATTAAGTACACATTCAGTATCAGTCTCTGGTTGATCCAAAACACACTCCCTGCAACACCACAATCATAACTAACAGGTAGACTAAAGAACTGGTGATTTCATAAAACACATTTCTGTTTTGAAACAGCCAAACCATAGCAATTAGCCGATTTTGTTTTGGTAGCCTGATAACTTTAATGTGCAAAATGCCAATGTTATAGCAGCCTACAACCTGTGTGTGAAGATTACGTAACTTTGAACTACTGTAGCAGCTCGTGGCTTTGATACAATGTAGCGAGTTGCCTCGCTGAAACTGATAGATTGTATCAAGCCACTTTGATACAAAACCAACTGGATGGATTAATCATATTGTAGCCAAGTAGCTAACGTTAATATAACAGATTTAGCCTGTGTGCCTTTCTATGATGCCAGCAAAGGCTAACTAGCCACGGGCTATGCTGTCAACTGTCCCTGACTGGGTCCGACGAAAAAAGAAAGTCACCGTTTTAAATTATATATTTTTTTATCTGAACCTGTCGGCATTTCTAACCGACTGGGCTTGAGAACAGCTAACAAACTTACTGATAGCGAGCTGGCTAGCCATTTGCTAACGTTAGCTACCGAGCTGTCACCAATAACTCGCCCCATTATGATCACGCGCAAAACAAAGTAGACATGCATGTTTACTCCGGGAACTCACGATAGCACGGGGATAGGTGTCCACACAATACAGTAGGGGTAACGGCTCGTATCGGGGTCTATTCTCTCAAAGGCTATGTGGTAATTCTTCATGGTGTCGATTTCGACAACACCCGCCATCACCAACTGTGAAAAATGAACTTCATCACAGATTCTCCATTATATTGACCAGATACTCTAGAGGCCGCACTACCAATGAAAATAAATGTATTTACAAATGGAAGGCAGTCGGGAAGAGGCAAGATCAGGTGGGACCATTCTAGCCAATGAGAGAGCAGATACGAGAGTGAACAACAGGCACTAGTAACAATACCACCACCACAACCTGAGCATTGTCTAAAACGTAAAAAATCCTGAAAATAAATATATTGGGTTTTAATTTAAAGTTAGGCATAAAACTAGCAGTGTGGTTCGGGTTAGTTTTAAAATCCCATTCTAAGAAGAGAAATTGTAGAAAGACGGGGTTTATGACTTTATCGTTGTGCTTGAACTAGTGATGCCCAGGCACACCTCCAATATAAAGTGTTTTTTCTCAAAGTTGCTGTGATGTTATGTGTCCTACTTATATCAGTACACTCATAAAAACCTAATCATTACGAAACTTCCATTCGATCAAATAAGCCACACGTAGCAAATAAATAATTATATGTGTTTGCTAACAAAACTCGACACACATTGACGTCCATACAAAAATGAATTGCTCAATGAGCAAAAGAAAACGAAAACCCGCCACCTGCTGGAGAAGACAGATTTTAGGCCCAGTTATCCCTCTCGCTTCGCCTCTTCCGCACTCTACAAGCAGCGATCAGAGTGATCAGAATTAACGACAATATTCACCTAAATCATTGAGCTTCTGCAAGATATGAAAAATAAACAAGATAAAATAATTTCAATGCTATGTGAACAATATGTGAAGACAGATTAAAACCACATTGTAGACAAATTCTACCACCTGTCCTGTTTCAAATGTCATATTATCTCTATGAACAATCAACAATTTATTTATTTATTTATTTCACTTTTATTTAACCAGGCAGGCAAGTTGAGAACAAGTTCTCATTTACAATTGCTACCTGGCCAAGATAAAGCAAAGCAGTTTGACACATACAACAACACAGAGTTACACATGGAGTAAAACAAACATACAGTCAATAATATAGTAGAAAAATAAGTCTATATACAAAGTGAGCAAATGAGGTGAGATAAGGGAGGTAAAGGCAAAAAAGGCCATGGTGGCGAAGTAAATACAATATAGCAAGTAAAACACTGGAATAGTAGATTTGCAGTGGAAGAAAGTACAAAGTAGAAATATAAATATTTGGGTGCAAAGGAGCAAAATAAATAAATGAATAAATAAATACAGTAGGGGAAGAGTTGTTTGGCCAAAAATATAGATGGGCTATGTACAGGTGCAGTAATCTGTGAGCTGCTCTGACAGCTGGTGCTTAAAGCTAGTGAGGGAGATAAGTGTTTCCAGTTTTAGAGATTTTTGTAGTTTGTTCCAGTCATTGGCAGCAGAGAACTGGAAGGAGAGGCGGCCGAAGGAGGAATTGGCTTTGGAGCGTGTGCTACAGGTGGGTGCTGCTATGCTGACCAGCGAGCTGAGATAAGGGGGAACTTTACCTAGCAGGGTCTTGTAGATGACATGGAGCCAGTGGGTTTGGCGACGAGTATGAAGCGAGGGCTAGCCAACGAGAGCGTACAGGTCGCAGTGGTGGGTAGGATATGGGGCTTTGGTAACAAAACAGATGGCACTGTGATAGACTGCATCCAATTTATTGAGTAGGGTATTGGAGGTTATTTTGTAAATGACATCGCCGAAGTTGAGGATCGGTAGGATGGTCAGTTTTACGAGGGTATGTTTGGCAGCATGAGTGAAAGATGCTTTGTTGCGAAATAGGAAGCCAATTCTAGATTTAACTTTGGATTGGAGATGTTTGATGTGAGTCTGGAAGGAGAGTTTACAGTCTAACCAGACACCTAGGTATTTGTAGTTGTCCACATATTCTAAGTCAGAACCCTTCCAGAGTAGTGATGCTGGACAGGCAGGCAGGTGCAGGCAGCGATCGGTTGAAGAGCATGCATTTAGTTTTACTTGTATTTAAGAGCAGTTGGAGGCCACGGAAGGAGAGTTTTATGGCATTGAAGCTCGTCTGGAGGGTAGTTAACACAGTGTCCAAAGAAGGGCCAGAAGTATACAGAATGCGTAGAGGTGGATCAGAGACTCACCAGCAGCAAGAGCGACATCATTGATGTATACAGAGAAAAGAGTCGGCCTAAGAATTGAACCCTGTGGCACCCCCATAGAGACTGCCAGAGGCCCGGACAACAGGCCCTCCGATTTGACACACTGAACTCTATCGGAGAAGTAGTTGGTGAACCAGGCGAGGCAATCATTTGAGAAACCAAGGCTATTGAGTCTGCCGATGAGGATGTGGTGATTGACAGAGTTGAAAGCCTTGGCCAGGTCAATGAATACAGCTGCACAGTATTGTTTCTTATCAATGGCGGTTAAGATATCGTTTAGGACCTTGAGTGTGGCTGAGGTGCACTCATGACCAGCTCTGAATCCAGATTGCATAGCGGAGAAGGTGCGGTGGGATTCGAAATGGTCGGTAATCTGTTTGTTGACTTGGCTTTCGAAGACTTTAGAAAGGCAGGGTAGGATAGATATAGGTCTGTAGCAGTTTGGGTCAAGAGTGTGTCCCCCTTTGAAGAGGGGGATGACCGCAGCTGCTTTCCAATCTTTGGGAATCTCAGACGACACGAAAGAGAGGTTGAACAGGCTAGTAATAGGGGTTGCAACAATTTCGGCAGATAATTTTAGAAAGAAAGGGTCCAGATTGTCTAGCCTGGCTGATTTGTAGAGGTCCAGATTTTGCAGCTCTTTCAGAACATCAGCTGACTGGATTTGGGAGAAGGAGAAATGGGGAAGGCTTGGGCGAGTTGCTGTGGGGGGTGCAGTGCTGTTGACCGGGGTAGGGGTAGCCAGGTGGAAAGCATGGCCAGCCGTAGAAAAAATGCTTATTGAAATTCTCAATTATAGTGGATTTATCGGTGGTGACAGAGTTTCCTATCCTCAGTGCAGTGGGTAGCTGGGAGGAGGTGCTCTTATTCTCCAAGGACTTTACAGTGTCCCAGAACTTTTTGGAGTTTGTGTTGCAGGAAGTACATTTCTGCTTGAAAAAGCTAGCCTTGGCTTTTCTAACTGCCTGTGTATATTGGTTTCTAACTTCCCTGAAAAGTTGCATATCACGGGGCTGTTCGATGCTAATACAGAACGCAACAGGATGTTTTTGTGTTGGTTAAGGGCAGTCAGGTTTGGAGAGAACCAAGGGCTATATCTGTTCCTGGTTCTAAATTTCTTGAATGGAGCATGCTTATTTAAGATGGTGAGGAAGGCATTTAAAAAAAATAACCAGGCATCCTCTACTGAAGGGATGAGGTCAATATCCTTCCAGGATACCCGGGCCAGGTCGATTAGAAAGGCCTGCTCGCTGAAGTGTTTCAGTGTCATAAGCTTCATCGTCTGAAGAGGAGAAATCATCGGACCAATATGCAGCGGGTATATTGCTCATCTTCGTATTTATTGAAGGTAATCACACTTAAACAAAATAACGACGATAACAGTCCAGTAAGGTGCACAGACTAAACCGGAAACAACCACCCACAAACACAAGTGAAAACACACACAACTAAATATGGCCTCCAATCAGAGATAACAAGAAACAGCTGCCTCTGATTGGAGGTCATTGACAAAACTAATATAGACATAGAAACACTAGAAAAAACACATAGAAATAGAAAACATAGAACATAAACCAAAAACCCCGAAACACACTAAACAAACACCCCCTGCCATGCCCTGACCATACTACAATAACAAACAACCCCTTTTACTGGTCAGGACGTGACATTCAGGGAGCGTTTGACAGTGATGAGTGGAGGTCGTTTGACCGCTGACCCATTACGGATGCAGGCAATATAAAACTCTCAATCGCAAACAATATAATCACAAACATACAGAAAACGTGAAGAGTCACTTCACTTATAAGAAGCCAATAGGCCTATACAGAGGGGAAAGGGAACAACATAAGCACTTCACAATCAGACAGCCAGGACTGTGAATCCTGAGTTCTCAGGCTCTAAACCCATATTTCTATTTGCAATTATACTGAACAAAAATATAATTTTACTGAGATTTTACTGAGTTACAGTTCATATAAGGAAATCAATCAATACAATCATTAGGCCCTAATCTATGGATCTCACATGACTGGGAATACTAATATGCATCTGTTGGTCACAGATACCTTTAAAAAAAAAAGCTAGGGGCATGGATCAGAAAACCAGTCGAAATCGAGTGTGACCACCATTTACCTCATGCAGCGTGACATCTCCTTCGCATAGAGTTGATCAGGTTGTTGATTGTGGCCTCGTCATGGTATCTCTGCGCATTCCAATTGCCATCGATAAATTGCAATTGTATTCAATGTACGTAGCTTAACCCCACTGCCACCATGGTGCATTCTGTTCACAACGTTGACATCAGCAAAGCACTCACCCACAAGTCACCATACACACCATACACAACCCGTAGCACTCACGTCTGTAGCCATGAAATGCTTTGAAAGGCTGGTCATGGCTCACATCAACACCATTATCCCAGAAACCCTAGACCCACTCCAATTTGCATACCACACCAACAGACCCACAGATGATGCAATCTCTATTACACTCCACACTGCCCTTTCCCACCTGGACAAAAGGAACACCTATGTGAGAATGCTATTCATTGACTACAGATCAGCGTTCAACACCATTGTGCCCTCATTGTGCCCTCAAAGCTCATCACTAAGCAAAGGACCCTGGGACTAAACACCTCCTCTGCAACTGGATCCTAGACTTCCTGACGGGCCGCCCCCAGGTGGTAAGGGTACGTAACAACACATCCACCACGCTGATCCTCAACACGGGTGCCCCTCAGGGGTGCGTGCTCAGTCCCCTCCTGTATTCTCTGTTCACTCATGACTGCACAGCAAGGCACGACTCCAACACCATCATTAAGTTTGCTGATGACACAACAGTGGTAGGCCTGATCACCGACAACGATGAGATAGCCCATAGGGAGGAGGTCAGAGACCTGACCGTGTGGTGCAAGGACAACAACCTCTCCCTCAACGTTGTCAAAAGAAAGGAGATAATTGTGGACTTAGTGCCCCTGCACATTGACTCTGTAACGGTACCCCTGTATATAACCCCGCTATTGTTATTTCCTGCTGCTCTTTAATTATTTGTTATTCATATCTCTTACTTTTGGGGGGTATTTTCTTAACGCTGCATTGTTGGTTAAGGGCTTGTAAGTAAGCATTTCACTGTAAGGTCTACACCTGTTGTATTCGGCGCATGTGACAAATACAAATGTATTTGATTTGATGGGCTGCAGTTGTGAGACCGGTTGGAGGTACTGCCAAATTCTAAAGAATTATGTTGGAGGTGGCTTATGACAGAAAAATTAACATTAAATTCTCTGGCAACAGCTCTGGTGGACATTCCTACAGTCAGCATGCCAATTGCAAGCTCCCTCAAAACTTGAGACATCTGTGGCATTGTATTGTGTGACAGACAAACCTACACATTTTAGAGTGGCCTTTTAATGTCCCCAGTACAAGGTGCACCTATGTAATGATCATGCTGTTTAATCAGCTTCTTGATATGCCACACCTGTCAGGTGGATGGATTATATTGGCAAAGAAGAAATGCTCACTAACAGGGACGAGTGGCGCAGAGGTCTAAGGCACTGCATCTCAGTGCCTGAGGTGGGGTTAGGGTTCGTCCAGGTTAGGGTTTGGCCGAGGTAGGCCATTATTGTAAATAATAATTTGTTCTTAACCGACTTGCCTAGTTAAATGTAAACAACATTTGAGAGAAATAAGATTTTTGTGAGTATGGAACATTTCAGGGATCTTTTAGTTCAGCTCATGAAACATGGGACCAACACTTTACATGTTGCGTATATATTTTTGTTCTGTATAGATGCACTGACTAACATTCCCCCAAAAGTTCTGCCAAATCGTGGATTTCAGGTGGTTTATGGGACTTTTAAATCCATCAATATTTTCTTTATATTACATAAATAGACAGTTTTGGCTTATGTTCAAGCCAGCACAGAGAGGAGTACTCAGAGGTGGGGTGGGAGTGCAGGTTGCAGGCAGAAGCAGAGGAAGACACAGCTTTTAAAGAAGTTATATTTCTATGGTGATGCAATACTGAAACTGGAAGCAGAGAGGAACCCATGGGATGTGGCTGGGTTCAGTGTACTCCATGCAGCGTCCTATTAAACATGACAGGTGATATATTGTGCGAAGGGCAATAACAAACTACTCAGCAAAAGCAGGCAGACATTGATAAATGAAGGAAGGAGGAAGGAACAGCGGGCTGGTCGTAGTGGAACCAGGGGAATTCTCCAGGAAATGCCACCTCAATATCCAGCGAACACTGGCCCCCAACCATCCTATCCAATTAAGCCACAGGATCTGGAGAATAGCGCTTGCTGGAACTTCATGGCAGCTTGAGGTTCCTTTTCAAGTCAAAAGGTTTGAAGTACTAAATGTCAATATGTGAACCTCTCATCCTCCCAACACTCATATTTGTGATTAGCTTTTATTTTTTTATTTCACCATTATTTTGACAGGAAGTCAATGCTGAGACCAAGGTCTATTTTCCAGATGAGCCCTGTTTAGCTGGTTGGGGAAACATGAAAGGTTTGGTGAGGGTCTATTACAGGTTTTTGTAATCGCTTTGGTACTATTTTCACAAGTATGTGGTACAATTTCACAACTCTTAGTACAAAACTCAAAACAGATCATCAAAAAGGCTGTTTTTCAAAACATTAAGCACATTTTCAATTGACCAAGTAAAACAAATAAAATTACAATGTAACTTTTTCACCAAACCTAATCAGTGTTTCATCTAGAAATACCTTCCAAATGAAGTAATTGTCTTTCACTATGCAATGCTCACAGTACTTTTCAAATGATTCTCTTCTCATTTGTTTAAATAGATTTGACCATCAGCGCAACTGCGCTTAATTCACTTAACCATTTGGTAAACCTATAGATTTTAAACTGATTTGTCTACTATATATGGATTTAGAACTACATAATACATAAATAAAATGTGTGTTTGCAAAGTATAAACATCTAAAGTACATGTAGGACACATGATAACCATACATAATGACTACTTGTTACTGCTAATTGATTTCACATAGTGGTTACCACAATTGGTCACCATATAAAAGGGTGTGTTTGAACACTTGCAATTTCTTTCAACATGGAGCAGGATAGACAGCAAGGGAGAGGAAGAAATGAAAGAGCTTGTGGACAAGAGGCCCATCAGAGAGGTGGGCATCAGAGAGAGGGAGGCAGACGGAAGGGAACTGTTGTGTCTAATGAAGTCCGGGCCATCGCTGTTGACCATGTGGTAAACAGAGGCCTTACCATGACAGAGGCTGCCAGATTAGTTCACCCCAATCTGAAAAGATCAACTGTCAATTCGATCATGAGAACATTTCGCCAAGAAAACCGGTAAGTCAGCAGGATATGGGCCTCCCAAGTGGCGCAGTGGTCTAAGGCACTGCATCGCAACCGGGAGACCCATGAGGCGGCGAACAATTGGCATGGTGTCGTCCGGGTTAGGGGAGGGTTTGGCCGGCCGGGATTTCCTTGTCCCATCACGTTTTTGCGACTCCTTGTAGTGGACCGGGCACCTGTAAGCTGACTTTAGTCGCCAGCTGTAAGGTGCTTCCTCCGACATATTGGTGCAGCTGGCTTCTGGGTTAAGCGAGCAGTGTGTCAAGAAGCAGTGCGGCTTGGCAGGGTTGTGTTTCGGAGGATGCATGGCTCTCGACCTTCGCCTCTTCCGAGTCAGTTTGGGAGTTGCAGCGATGGGACAAGACTGTAACTACCAATTGGATATCATGAAATTGTGGAGAAAAATTGGTAAAAAGTACAATTTTTTTTTTTTAAGTCTGCAGGATATGCACTATGCTTTACCATTACATTCACAATAAATGACATATTGTAATGCATGTAAATTCACAAAACATGTTACAGTATTCTTACAGTATGATCTATTGACAGTATACTCTATTCTACCCTCAGAATTGACAGAAGAACCCATGGTGATGGCCGTGGCAGTGTGCTGACCGACCAGCAGCTGTGTGTGTGGTGGAAAAGGTGAGGGAATTTAATACGGCTGTTCGAAATAAAGCAAGGCTTTGAGGATAACAATGACACCTTTGCCAATGTGCCTACCAACAATCGCCTGCCTTCTGACGAGGCACAACGTATCTATGAAACACATTTACTTGGTGCCCTTTGAGAGAAAAGACAACCGGGTGAAACAACAGCGAGGTGAGTATGTTCAGGTACAGCACTATATACTGTATAACTGTTAATATTTGCACCAGATGCTACTTCACAATATCGTATTGGAACTATACTTTAAAAATCACTAACCAAAATATATTTTTAGAGGGTGATGGTGCTTGATGCTGCTGTGAACCATCACAAGTATATCTTTGTTGATGAGGTGGGCTTCAACCTGGCAAAAACTCGGCGCTGTGGGCAGAACCTCATCGGCCAACGGGTGACCCTCCAAGTGCCTGGACAATGTGGAGGAAACATCTCCATGTGCGCAGCTATATCTGAAGATGATGTGGTAGGATGTTGGCCATTTCTTGGATCCTACAACGCTGCACACCTCATTGTTTCTCAATTAAACAGGCCTGTCAAGGTTAAGGAGTCACCTATGTCATTGTGTGGGACAATGTCAGGTTCCACCATACAGAGGTGGTTCAGGCATGGTTTTGGACCAATCCCAGATCTGTGACCCTATACCTGCCCCCATACTCTTCATTCCTCAAACCTATTGAGGATTATTTTTCTGCATGGTGGTTGAAGGTGTACGATCGCCATCCCCATGAGCGTGCCACCCTGCTTCTGGCAATGGATGAGGCATGCGACGACATCAATGTAGACTAATATCAAGCTTGGATTTGCCATGCCAAAAGGTTTTCCCTGCGGTGCATGAACAATGAGGACATTCACTGTGACTCTGCAGCAGCTAATGGGGATCCTAATAAAAATACCGAATGTGGATGACAATTTTTGGCCAAATGCTCCAGGCAGGCTTGATGCAAATTAATGTGTGCTAAACGTAATGTTTTATTTTCATTCATTGAATTTGTTTAATTTACATTTAACAAAAATATAAAACGCAACATGCAACAATTTCAAAGATTTTACTGAGTTACATTTCATATAACTTCTTCAGGCTAGGGTCTATTTTTCTCCACTTCCTGTCTGACTGACGTGCCCAAAGTAAACAAAAATATAAATGCAACATGCAACAATTTCAAAGATTTACATTTCATATAAGGAAATCAGTCAATTTAAATATATTCATTAGGCCCTAAGCTATGGCTTTCACATGACTGGGAATACAGATATGCATCTGTTGGTCACAGATACCTTTAAAAAAGGTAGGGGTGTGGATCAGAAAACCAGTCAGTATCTAGTGTGACCACCATTTGCCTCATGCAGCGTGACACATCTCCTTTGCATAGAGTTGATCAGGTTGTTGATTGTGGCCTCGTCATGGTACCTCTATGCATTCAAATTGCCAACAATAAAATCAAATCGTGTTTGTTGTACGTAGCTTATGCCTGTCCAGTGGTGGATTTAGGTACGGGCGACATGGGCAGCTGCCCAGGGCGGCATCTTGCCGGGGGCAGCACGGGCCGCCACCCACACAAACAAATGCAAAATGGTGACATTTGCGTGATCGGTTTTCTATTGCTCATTTGCACGTCACGTCAATGATATCATGTCACCGTGTGGGACTGTGGGTCAATTAACCTTGTCGGAGTGGGCGCCATGATTCTAGTTTGTGAGCTAGGCAGGCTGCTTACTGCCTGGGAAGGTCTCCCACTCAGAAGTACGAGATGGGGAGGAGGGTGGGGGTAGGTTGACTTCAGGTCTCCCCACTGGAAGCCCGAGGTATGGCGAGAGGGGGAATCTATCAAATAGCACACCTCTAACTTTGTACAGTACTAATGCAATTAGTCAAATCAGTCACACTACGAAATGCTACCAAATAAACCACAATTCATTCATAATACTGTGAATATATAGTTTCACAGACATATTGTTGCATTTTTTTCTGGTTTGTGTGAAATCGTTCAGAATAATATAAAACCAGTCTGCACACCACCAAGGTGAATTGGTTTAGTCGTGATTCTTGGTTGACAGTGTTGGTGGATGGGTAATGTATTGATGCTCGAGTGCCAAATCAACACATTTGTTTCCATTTGTCTTTGTTACTTTTTTTTTATATTTATGAGTCTTACTTTAGTATATATTTATATGGTTTTAAATGTAATGATTATTTATTTGGTGTTGTTCCAAATGTCTGAATAAAAATTACAGTTAGTGCAGAATGGTGCTTTTTTGGTGGGGGGAGGCTGAAGGGGGGGGGGGGGGGGGGGGTCACCCAGGGAGCCATACAGGCGAGATCAGTCACTGTAGCCTGCCCATACCATAATCCCACCGCCACCATTGGGCACTCTGTTCACAAGGTTGACATCAGCAAACCACTCAGTCACACAAAGCCATACACACTGTCTGCCATCTGCCCAGTGCAGTTGAAACTGGGATACATCCATGAAGATTGCACTTCTCCAGCGTGCTAGTGGCCATTGAAGGTGAGAATTTCCCCACTGAAGTTGATTTGGACGCCGAACTGCAGTCAGGTCAAGACCCTGGTGAGGACGATGAGCACGTAGATTAGCTTCCCTAAGATGGTTCCTGACTGTTTGTGCAGAAATTCTTTGTTTGTGCAAACCCACAGCTTCATCACCTATCCGGGTGGCTGGTCTCAGACAATCATGCAGGTGAAGAAGCTGGATGTGGAGGTCCTAGGTTGGCGTGGTTACGCGTGGTCTGCAGTTGTGAGGCCGGTTGGACGTACTGCTAAATTCTCTAAAACGACATTGGAGTTTGCTTATGTGTCAAGGCTGGCTCAAGGAAGCAGGAGAGGTAGAGTCAAGCGCAGGAGACAGTAAATTCTTGAACACACTTTTAATACGTATGCACAAAAAATAAAGAAAGTCCAAACACGGCAGGGCAGGGCGCCAAAAGATACCACGCTCCAAAACCCTTATTAGACGTCCAAAATAGGGACGCAGCCCATAAATACCTCTGCGATGATAAAACACAAAACAACCACAGGCAGAGGGGAAAACAAACACACGTTCCTCAAGATTCCACAAACCTGACAAGGAACAATCACGCACAAACACAGACATACTTCGCTAGACTAAATAACCCCCCTACTAATAACTAAACCAAAACAGGTGCGTGCCTAACCTAGACCTAACCAACAGAAAGTGAAACAGAGGATCGATGGCAGCTAGTAGGCCGGCGACGACGACCGCCGAGCGCCGCCCGGTCGAGGAGGGGCGCCACCATCCGTCGGTGTCGTGACATTATGGTAGGGAAATGAACATTCAATTCTCTGGCAACAGCTCTGGTGGACATTCCTACAGTCAGCATGCCAATTGACCACTACCTCAAAACTTGAGACATCTGTGGCATTGTGTTGTGTGACTAAACTGCACATTTTAGAGTGGCCTTTTATTGTCCCCAGCACAACGTGCACCTGTGTAACGATCATGCTGTTTAATCAACTTATTGATATGCCACATCTGTCAGGTGGATGGATTACCTTGGCAAAGGTGAAATGCTCAAAACAACATTTGAGAGAAATAAGCTTTTTGTGCATATGGAACATTTCTGGGATCTTTTATTTCAGGTCATGAAACATGGGACCAACACTTTACATGTTATATTTTTGTTCAGTGTATTTATTTCAAAACGTTTTTCCTTTTTGATTTAAATTCAAATCACTTCCTGAATTGACTGCCTTCAATTCAAATTGACCCTACCCTAATTTCTAAGTCTTAGTTCTTCAGTAGTAATATAGTTTGGAAAGGAATACCACCCATTAGGTTTTTTCAGATAATGATGACTATGTCATTCCTGCCATCAGTCTTCTTTGAGCAACCTCTCCTCCACATCTTCCTATTCACACTAAACACTCCACTTATTTTCTTCCTGGAAGTCACTTTAGTTTGACACTTCAAGGTTTGCTAAGGTTACAGTCAAGCGATGATTGCTGTATTATCTATGGCACTATGTATGTCTACCACACTTTAAACCAACCTCCTCATATCACTGTTTGTCCCCTATACTGTTTGTCAATGATTCATCCTGTACTGGTATTTTGGCCCCTATATGTCAATGTCCTCCTATTTGTCCTATTATGCTCTTTACATGTTGCATTTCTATTTTTGTTCAGCATAATTTCTTACATTTGATTAGACAGTACAACTATGTTGCAATTATATCTGAAAAATATAATTGTTTTTGCATGAGTGATTGTAGAAGACGTCATTGATCACACCTTTGATTACATATTGAATAGATATTATGGAAATTATAGATTTTCTGTACATTTTGTTGGTTAAAGTGTATAGCCTAAAGTGAAAACTGTGTAATGTACTGTACTTTACAGTACTGTAGCATATTACTGTCAGCACTCCTAAAGGCGATTTGAAACACGTGTCTTGCATTTTTTGCTTTTGGATTAACTGGTAGTTAAAATGAATACATAGAAAACATATCCTTATGTTGTGTTTTGGTGATTAAACTAATGTTCTCATTACATTTCACAATAAAATTATTTTTAATCAATGGTTGTGTAGTGAGAGATGTTTGCAATCCAAATGAATGCAAAATGACAGGTTTTGAATGAAAGACTGGCTGCGTTACAAGTGTGACCAGTTTCGAGTTTTGTACTAAGAGTTGTGATAATGTACCACATACTTGTGAAGAGTACCAAAGCAATAAAATGAAAACTGTAATACACTGAAGAGAAAGAGAGAAATAAAGAGAAGGCTGAGGGATCTGTTTTAAGCTAATAGCTAACATTCTGTAATATGTGAAACTCTGCAACCAAATATCATTCTACATCCATAAATAAACCCACTCATCAATGGATTTGCTGTCTTTGTCTCAATTGAGATATCGATTGTGTTGGAGCTTTTAACCTTTATAAGACAGTGATTGAGGTTTTTGGGAATCACAGTGTATCAATCAGTGTACTGTAGGTATCAGACACCAAACCCGTTACCCAACCTCTAGTTTTGTCCACCAGCCGGCACTTGTTGACAATTAACCTGGAGACGAGGTTACCTGACTGACACCTATAGGCTTCCCAATGAAACCACCACTCATATATATCACAACGTGAAATAGGAAAATAGGCAGTACAAAGCAATCCTTAGAGACCACAGTATCCTCACGGTTGGGTCGATGAAAACGTTCATTTCCTTTGGCGATCTGTTTGTGTTTATGCTGCAATTTAAAAGGGGTCATATTGTTTAGGTTGTATAACAGCTGACAGATGTTTTGTGATGATGCTGTCAATACAGACCGGCTCATTGGTTTTCAACATCATCAATAATGAGGAATATTGATTGATAAGGTCCCAAACGTTTTGTTATGAATGTTTTTGCATGGATGGTCATTTCAGGAAGATTAATATATAGAGCAATATATTGCAAGGGGACAGAGCAAGATGTCCTTGGAAGTGTATGTTAAGGTATAGAGTATTCCCATCTAAGAAGTAGATGCACAATGGATGGCCATTACCCTCATTCTAACTCAAACATATTAGCTCACATTGTTGTTATTGATTGATTACCATCAGAAATAAATCCTTGACATGATTTACAAATATAAGAAATAAGAGGCCAATATATGAAAAAAAAGAAGATGAAAAATATGTTAAAAAAAGGGCCATTAAAAGGGACCTAATCAAATGGATTGGATAGATCTTATCATTTCCACAAGCTGCTCTATTTCACAACTTATGAGCGCCAAACACAACCCTACAGAAGATGCTGGAGATATTTATGCTCAATAAAAGTTGAGTACATTCTAAACATCTGGATCGTACAAAATTATATAGAGTCAAAGCTCCATTTTTATCTCACAACCAAGAGAATGAAGAGATACAAATATGTGGGCTCTGCTCTCTCTACATTTCTGCATGTAACCTTCACTGAGTATACAAAACATTAAGAACGCCTGCTTTTTCCATGACATAAACTGACAAAGTGAAAGCTATTATCCCTTATTGAAGTCACTTTTAAATCCCCTTAGTAGATGATGTAGATGTAGATGAAGGGGAGGCGAAAGGTTAAAGAAGGATATTCAAGCCTTGAGACAATTGAGACAGTTTGTGTATGTGTACCATTCATAGCGTGAATGTACAAGACAAAAGATTGAAGTGCCGTTGAACGGGGTATGGTAGTAGGTGCCAGGTGTACCGGTTTGTGTCAAGAACAGCAACGCTGCTGGGTTTTTCACACTCAACAGTTTCCTGTGTGCAACAAGAATTAAATCAAATCATTGGTCCACCACCCAAAGGACATCCAGCCAAATTGACACAACTGTGGGAAGCACTGGAGTCAATATGGGCCAGCATCCCTGTGGAACGCTTTCGACCCCTTGAAGCATCCATGACCCAACAAATTGAGGCTGTTCAGAGGGCAAAAGGTGTGTGTGTGTGGGGGGGGGGGGGGTTTGCAACTCAATATTCAGAGGGTGTTCCTAATGTTTGGTGTACTCAGCGTACATCCATGTGAAAGGAAACAGTGCCACACAGTGGATATATTTTAAATCATTTCAAATGTTCAAATAGTTTGGCACAAAACAGCTTTCTGAGGAAGGGTTTTCCACACCCAGATTAAGCCAACTCCTGGACAAAAACAAAAAAAAGCTCAATGGAAAATCTGAATCTGTGAAACCAGCCCTAAAAGTTATGTAACCTTAGAATCCGTACGGCAGCCAAGCTTGTGTCTGACCAGACGATTCTTTAGGTGTTTCAGATATTTTAACATAATTCTTAAATACAAGGCAGAAAAATAACTGAAAACGCCCCAAGCAATTATCTGAACAAGAAAAGCTTGAATACTGGCTAATGGCGACAGTAACCTACACTTATATGTTTTCTAGGTTGCTGACAGCTGACCATTAACAAATACCTTGAAAGCAGAGGATCAGTAATGGAGGGTAATTCAAGTAAACCCAGTTTACCTTGTCCATAGACTGCTTACACGGTAAAAAAAAACAATGTGTAATTTTGTAATTTGCATTTACTATCCCTTTAACTGTATTTTGCATTTGGGGTTAACCCACCTGTTGTGCTAGATAAGTGTTTTGGGTATACCTACCTACTTACCCACAGAATTTAGGCTTCACCCACCTATGTTTTTACCAAGAAATCTCTCAAGGGATACTTCGGTATATTCTCTATACCATGAAGCAAAATACACTACATGACCAAAGGTATGTGGACACCTGCTCGTTGAACATCTCATTCCAAAATCACAGGCATTAATATGGAGTTGGTCCCCCTTTGCTGCTATAACAGCCTCCACTCCTCTGGGAAGGCTTTCCACTAGATGTTGGAACATTGCTGCAGGGACTTGCTTCCATTCATCCACAAGAGCATTAGTGAGGTCAGGCACTGATGTTAGGCGATTAGGCCTGGCCTGGCATTCCAATTCTTCCCAAAGGTGTTTGATGGGGTTGAGGTCAGAGCTCTGTGCACGCCAGTCAAGTTCTTCCACACCGATCTCAACAAACAATTTCTGTATGGACCTCGCTTTGTGCATTGTCATGCTGAAATAGGAAAGGGCCTTCCCCAAACTGTTGCCATAATGTTGGAAGCACGGAATCGTCTAGAATGTCACTGTATGCTGTAGGGTTAGGAAGCGTGATTCATCACTCCAGAGAACGCGTTTCCACTGCTCCAGAGTCGAATGGCGGCGAGTTTTACACCACTCCAGCCGACACTTGGCATTACGCATGGTGATCTTAGGCTTGTGTGAGGATGCTCGGCCATGGAAACCCATTTCATGAATCTCCGACAAACAGTTATTGTAATGATGTTGCTTCCAGAGGCCGTTCGGTAGTGAGTGTTGCAACCGAGGACAGGCGATTTTACGCGCTGCACGCTTCAGCACTTGCCCGTCCCGTGAGCTTGTGTGGCCTACCACCTCGCAGCTGAGCTGTTCCTCCTCATAGACATTTCCACTTCACAATAACAGCACTTACATTTGACCAGGGCAACTCTAGCAGGGCAGAAATTTGATGAACTGACTTGTTGAAAAGGTGGCATCCTATGACGGTGCCATGTTGAAAGTCACTGAGCTCTTCAGTAAGGCCATTCTACTGCCAATGTTGGTCTTTGGAGATTGCATTGTTGTGTGCTCGATTTTATACACCTGTCAGCAACGGGTGTGGCTGAAATAGCCAAATCCACTAATTTGAAGGGGTGTCCACATACTTTTGTATATATAGTGTAGTACACCCAGAGAACCCTAGGGAAAAAGTAAAACTCAACCAAATTCTAAGAACTAGCTTGGAGCTGCCAAGAACAAATCAAATCGAATCAAATGAATTTATATAGCCCTTCGTACATCAGCTGATATCTCAAAGTGCTGTACAGAAACCCAGCCTAAAACCCCAAACAGCAAGCAATGCATGTGAAAGAAGCACGGTGGCTAGGAAAAACTCCCTAGGAAAAACTCCCTAGAAAGGCCAAAAACCTAGGAAGAAACCTAGAGAGGAACCAGGCTATGAGGGGTGGCCAGTCCTCTTCTGGCTGTGCCGGGTGGATATTATAACAGAACATGGTCAAGATGTTATAATGTTCATAAATGACCAGCATGGTCAAATAATAATAATCATAGTAGTTGTCGAGGGTGCAACAAGCACGTCCGGTGAACAGGTCAGGGTTCCATAGCCGCAGGCAGAACAGTTGAAACTGGAGCAGCAGCACGGCCAGGTGGACTGGGGACAGCAAGGAGTCATCATGCCAGGTAGTCCTGAGGCATGGTCCTAAGGCTCAGGTCCTCCGAGAGAAAGACAGAAAGAGAGAAAGAAAGAGAGAATTAGAGAGAGCATATTTAAAATCACACAGGACACCGGATAAGACAAGAGAAATACTCCAGATGTAACAGACTGACCCTAGCCCCCCGACACATAAACTACTGCAGCATAAATACTGGAGGCTGAGACAGGAGGGATCAGAAGACACTGTGGCCCCATCCGATGATACCCCCGGACAGGGCAAAACAGGCAGGATATAACCCCACCCACTTTGCCAAAGCACAGCCCCCACACCACTAGAGGGATGTCTACAACCACCAACTTACCGTCCTAAGACAAGGCCGAGTATAGCCCACAAAGATCTCCGCCATGGCACAACCCAAGGGGGGGCGCCAACCCAGACAGGAACAGGAAGACCACGTCAGTGACTCAACCCACTCAAGTGACGCACCCCTCCCATGGACGGCATGGAAGAACACCAGTAAGCCAGTGACTTAGCCCCTGTAATAGGGTTAGAGGCAGAGAATCCCAGTGGAAAGAGGGGAACCGGCAAGGCAGAGACAGCAAGGGCGGTTTGTTGCTCCAGCCTTTCTGTTCACCTTCACACTCCTGGGCCAGACTATACTTAATCATAGGACCTACTGAAGAGATAAGTCTTCAGTAAAGACTTAAAGGTTGAGACTGAGTCTGCGTCTCTCACATTGGTAGGCAGACCATTCCATAAAAATGGAGCTCTATAGGAGAAAGCCCTACCTCCAGCCGTTTGCTTAGAAATTCTAGGGACAATTAGGAGGCCTGCGTCTTGTGACCGTAGCGTACGTGTAGGTATGTACGGCAGGACCAAATCGGAAAGATAGGTAGGAGCAAGCCCATGTAATGCTTTGTAGGTTAGCAGTAAAACCTTGAAATCAGCCCTTGCCTTAACAGGAAGCCAGTGTAGGGAGGCTAGCACTGGAGTAATATGATCAATTTTTTTGGTTCTAGTCAGGATTCTAGCAGCCGTATTTAGCACTAACTGAAGTTTGTTTAGTGCTTTATCCGGGTAGCCGGAAAGTAGAGCATTGCAGTAGTCTAACCTAGAAGTAACAAAAGCATGGATTAATTTTTCTGCGTCATTTTTGGACAGAAAGTTTCTGATTTTTGCAATGTTACGTAGATGGAAAAAAGCTGTCCTTGAAACAGTCTTGATATGTTCTTCAAAAGAGAGATCAGGGTCCAGAGTAACGCCGAGGTCCTTCACAGTTTTATTTGAGACGACTGTACAACCATCCAGATTAATTGTCAGATTCAACAGAAGATCTCTTTGTTTCTTGGGACCTAGAACAAGCATCTCTGTTTTGTCCGAGTTTAAAAGTAGAAAGTTTGCAGCCATCCACTTCTTTATGTCTGAAACACAGGCTTCTAGCGAGGGCAATTTTGGGGCTTCACCATGTTTCATTGAAATGTACAGCTGTGTGTCGTCCGCATAGCAGTGAAATTTAACATTATGTTTTCGAATGACATCCCCAAGAGGTAAAATATATAGTGAAAACAATAGTGGTCCTAAAATGGAACCTTGAGGAACACCGAAATTTACAATTGATTTGTCAGAGGACAAACCATTCACAGAGACAAACTGATATCTTTCCGACAGATAAGATCTAAACCAGGCCAGAACTTGTCCATGTAGACCAATTTGGGTTTCCAATCTCTCCAAAAGAATGTGGTGATCGATGGTATCAAAAGCAGCACTAAGATCTAGGAGCACGAGGACAGATGCAGAGCCTCGGTCTGACGTCATTAAAAGGTAATTTACCACCTTCACAAGTGCAGTCTCAGTGCTATGATGGGGTCTAAAACCAGACTGAAGCGTTTCGTATACATTGTTTGTCTTCAGGAATGCAGTGAGTTGCTGTGCAACAGCTTTTTCTAAAATTTTTGAGAGGAATGGAAGATTCGATATAGGCCGATAGTTTTTTATAATTTCTGGGTCAAGATTCGGATTTTTCAAGAGAGGCTTTATTACTGCCACTTTTAGTGAGCTTGGTACACATCCGGTGGATAGAGAGCCGTTTATTATGTTCAACATAGGAGGGCCAAGAACAGGAAGCAGCTCTTTCAGTAGTTTAGTTGGAATAGGGTCCAGTATGCAGCTTGAGGGTTTGGAGGCCATGATTATTTTCATCATTGTGTCAAGAGATATAGTACTAAAACACTTTAGTATCTCCCTTGATCCTAGGTCCTGGCAGAGTTGTGCAGACTCAGGACAATGGAGCTTTGGAGGAATACCCAGATTTAAAGAGGAGTCCGTAATTTGCTTTCTAATGATCATGATCTTTTCCTCAAAGAAGTTCATCAATTTATTACTGCTGAAGTAAAAGCCATCCTCCATTTGCGAATGCTGCTTTTTAGTTAGCTTTGCGACAGTATCAAAAATAAATTTCGGATTGTTCTTATTTTCCTCAATTAAGTTGGAAAAATAGGATGATCGAGCAGCAGTGAGGGCTCTTCGATACTGCACGGTACTGTCTTTCCAAGCTAGTTGGAAGACTTCCAGTTTGGTGTGGCGCCATTTCCGTTCCAATTTTCTGGAAGCTTGCTTCAGAGCTCGTGTATTTTCTGTATACCAGGGAGCTAGTTTCTTATGACAGATGTTTTTAATTTTTAGGGGTGCAACTGCATCTAGGGTATTGCGCAAGGTTAAATTGAGTTCCTCGGTTAGGTGGTTAACTGATTTTTGTCCTCTGACGTCCTTGGGTAGGCAGAGGTTGTCTGGAAGTGCATTAAGGAATCTTTGGGTTGTCTGAGAATTTATAGCACGACTTTTAATGCTCCTTGGTTGGGGTCTGAGCAGATTATTTGTTGCAATTGCAAACGCAATAAAATGGTGGTCCGATAATCCAGGATTATGAGGAAAAACATTAAGATCCACAACATTTATTCCATGGGACAAAACTAGGTCCAGAGTATGACTGTGGCAGTGAGTAGGTCCAGAGACATGTTGGACAAAACCCACTGAGTCGATGATGGCTCCGAAAGCCTTTTGGAGTGGGTCTGTGGACTTTTCCATGTGAATGTTAAAGTCACCAAAAATTAGAATATTATCTGCTATGACTACAAGATCCGATAGGAATTCAGGGAACTCAGTGAGGAACACTGCATATGGCCCAGGAGGCCTGTAAACAGTAGCTATAAAAAGTGAGTGAGTAGGCTGCATAGATTTCATGACTAGAAGCTCAAAAGACGAAAATGTCATTTTTTTTTTTTTTGTAAATTGAAATTTGCTATCGTAAATGTTAGCAACACCTCCGCCTTTGCCGGATGCACGGGGGGTATGGTCACTAGTGTAACCAGGGGGTGAGGCCTCATTTAACACAGTAAAAAATATAAAAGAACACCCCCTTTATCTTTTGTTATATTTAAAAAATAGCTATTGGGTCTTTCAGCAGCAGAGGAAAATGTCCCCTCCACATCTTTTGGGGAACAACCCCATGAGTAGGGCACTGCGAATGAGGTACTGCCCAAATTGGTACTGTCAACATATTACATAATTGTCTGCACCATTTGAAGGGAGCTTCCAAGCTACAAAGCAGACCTTTGTTGATTATCTGAAGCAGTTCATTCTTAGTTTGTTTTGTACATTGTATATGCTCTGGCAAACGTCTGTGGTATGGTTTCCAATCACGTTTAATATGCAGGCAATACTGAGTGACCGAACTGCAGACACAAATAGGATAGGGCAGTTTTTAAAAACCTGATTGTGTAGCCCACATCAAATGCTATTGCTGATAATACAGAATATTAAACATTTGAAATGAAAGGCACCAAGACCCATAGACATATAACCCCTCAAACATTTGAATAATGCTGTCAGTGCTATGCCATTGACATAGCTTCTCCTTGTTTGAAACAGGTTAAACACACAGGCAGGAAAAGTTTCGTTCCATGATACCACGTTCTGGACACATCCATGCTAAAGAATACCCCTGATGAGCCCATGTTCTGGAGTTTTTGTTGTTGTATTTGCGGTGTTTTATACCATTGGAACTTAAATGACATTTTACATTTAGACTCCACGTAGAAGTTAAACAGCAGGCTAATATCTAGGCAATTTCGTTTTTGATGTATTTAAACTGGAGTTGTCATTTTTTCTTTTTCCGGCTTAAGAGGGTGTGGTTTTTCAGAAAGTCATTTCAGTATTTTGTGCCTCGGTATTCTCTCGAAACCATCAGGTTATAGGCTACTACTGTGTTAACCTATTGAAACAATTTCACCGGCATGTGAAACAACAGAGAGAAATCTAAACTTGACTAGAAACAGTTACATGGTGAATCTTCTGAAAGGCATGAGGGACAGTTCGCAGTCAATCAGACGTCCAACCGAAAGTTTCCCGTAGCCAAGATAAATACCATATTTCTTCTCTCTGTCCTCTGCTGGTAACCACCGCCTACTTACTTGCCATTGGACACGCATCTGTTGCATTCCAGTATATGAGTGGTTGACAAGGCTGACACCGGTCAGGGAGGTGTGACCGACCGGCCGATGACTGTCGGAGGGGCACAGGGACCGAGACAGTCTGACGATCATCACATCTTGAAGCTGAGAGAACCTGCCGACTTTCCTTCGTCTCCAGGAGCCGTCTGGTGTAGTCTAATAAAGTAGGTCTACAGTAGCAGCCTTGAAGAGGAAGAAGAAGACCCGCATGCATTGGTATTTCCTCCCTCTTGTCTTGCGCAATATTCTCTAACTTTTTACGTCTCAGGTTAAACAGTGTACCCAAGAAAGAGCACACATTATTTTAGTGTAGCCTATACCAAATGAAACTGAATGTATGTCAACGTCAATGTTCCCTCAATTATTTTTGGCACTGAGCAAATTTCAGGTCAGCTGAGCGCAAACTTGAACGTTGTGAAAAGTCTGTGCAGCTTCCAGCACGCGTTTTACTGTAAACAGTGGGCGTACAGTTTTAACAGTGGCCAAGTGGTCTTCTGTGGTTATTTGATCACGATGTAGTGGCCTACCATCAAAAACAATGGAGAAAATGCATCCCCTAACATTTTAACATAGAAATAGCTGTTCTATCATTCAGTCTACAGTAGCAGCCAATGTGTGCTGTTCAATGTAGGCCTACATTCAATGATACTTATGAAAAAACAAACATGCAGGGCTTGACATTAACCGGTTTATCCACTTGTCCTTCAGACAAGTAGGTGACTGAAAATGTTGTGGTGTGTGATGCAAGAAACCACTTTACAAAATGAAATGTATTATTATTCCCATACCATTATTACAGAGAATCAGACAAATGATGCTACCCTCTGCCTATTGGTTACTTAGCTTATTAAAGCCTGTCTCAAAATACAACACTGCCCCTTTAAGACCTAAAAAAACTCTTTACCTGACTCGCTTTTCAAAGATGTCTAGAAATGTACACGTTTTGTGCTCTTGTAAGAAGTAATCACGCCCCTATTTGCTGACTACACATTTTATATAACTGGGCTAATAACTCACTAACTAGCACAGGATATGAACAAAAAGTGGCTACATGCAGCTCTTGCTTTGATCTCAAAACAAGCGCATATACTCATGGCCACAGCTGTAAACATGGTCCAGTAAATGGCACAGGTCCATATAGCAATGGTCTATTTGCATATAGGCCTACTGCAGCTCTGATTGGCTATGCCAGAGTATGGGCTGAGTTGTGCACAATCGAATCCTACTCCTATGCCTACAACAAAATATCCAGCTAGGTTCGTTTTGTTTCGGTATGTTGCATTGAAATGGCTAATATTGCTTTGATTCGATCACTATTGCCACAGTAAATGGAAACGTTTATAGTGTTATTTAACAGGGAAAACTATAGAAAGGTCAGTGAAGTTCTTCTCTCCATGGGCAGATATTTATTCTGCGCTTCATGCAGCGGTCTCGGGGCTACTGCAGTTTAGAGGGAACATTGGTCAACATTTTAAGTTATAGTATTAGATGGGGTCAAATTAGTTTTTCTAATTTGTGGAAGAGCGCAGTCAGAAAATATATTTCTCACTGATTGATTGTTTCTCACTGATTGCCACTCCTTTTGTCACCTACCAAAACATGGGAGATGCTGAAGGGAGAGAGACGTATACTGTAGGTTTATGTGAGGTCTTGAATTAGTTATTATTGGGTGTCAACCAGTTGCTGTCAGTGACATTTAAGTTAAGATGAGGGAGGATGATCATTCTTTTTATGAGCATTGCCTTATTTCTATTACAGCATATTGAATGACTTTCATTAATATTCCATTCACCCAGCTCAATGTAATATCAATATGTTTAGGCTACTACATGATATTAGAATTTTCCCTATACCCATCATGAGGTTGCTACAACCTAGATTATGAATGACAGTTTACAACAGGTCGAGAGAGAAATTTGAGTGATCAAGGTGACAGATAGTGATACATTCAATACCACCTTGCACATGCTTGCCTGCATCTAGCTGATATAGGGTGTAATAATTAGTCCAACATTTGCAAACAAGATTATATATATATATTTTTTTTTACTTTTTACCCCTTTTTCTCCCTAATTTCGTGATATCCAATTGATAGTAAGTCTTGTCCCATTTCTGCAATTCCTGACTCGGCAGAGGCGAAGTTCGAGTGCCATGCGTCCTGAGAAACACGACCCCGCCAAGCCGCACTGTTTCTTGACCCACTGCTCGCTTAACCCGGAAGCCAGCCGCACCAATGTGTTGGAGGAAACACTGTACCACTGGCGACCGAAGTCTGCGTGCATGCGCCCGGCCCGCCACAAGGAGTCGCTAGAGCGTGATGGGACAAGGACATCCTGGCCGGACAAACCCTCCCCTAACCCAGACAACGCGGGGACAATTGTGCGCCGCCTCATGGTTCTCCCGGTTGTGGACGGCTGCGACACAACCTAGGATCAAACCTGGGTCTGTAGTGACGCCTCCAGCACTGCGATGCAGAGCCTTCGACCACTCCACCCCTCGGGAGGCAAATATTTGTATTTTATCCCCATTTCGTTCCGTTTTCTTCCGTTTTAATAAACGTTGTTCAACAGAATCGGCAGAATGAATACAGACCTGATCACACGCAAACGCAGTTCATTATCATAGCAGCCGCATACAAACAGCATGAGCATCCTTCTCTCATCTACATGCTCTCCTCCTGTCACCTTTTCCCTTCGCTTGTGGACTGCAGTGTACAACACATCAGCTGTCCGTAAACAGGTGAAAACCTTTTCAAGCCAAACCTTCATTTCATAACTGCTACACACAGCCTAAGTCATTGTCACCATATTAGCTAATCAACCTAGCTACTAGAACTAATGCGTTAGTAAACCTGCTACAATCATGCAGTAGAGTGTACAGTTAGCAAGCAGTTTTGCAGTTACACCAGCTGGCCCTGGTGGGAATAAATTAATAAAACCAAAAGCTTACCTTTACTTGGAAGAGGTCCCGTTTTCGATCGCCATAGCCAGCTAGCTAACATAGCATCCCGCTCTGTTTGAGCTGGGTGTTTGAATAGGCTAAACTAGCAGCTGCATTCGCTAGCTAAGTTAAAGTGAAAAAAATGTATCTCTCTCTCTCTCTTGCTTCTCCTTAATTTTTTTTATTAAAAACAAATATAAAAAAACTGTTCCACTATTGTCTTTCTCTCTCTTTGAGTCAGCTACTCACCACATTGTATGCGCTGCAGTGCTAGTTAGCTAGCTGTAGCTTATGCTTTCAGTACTAGATTCATTCACTGATCTTTTAATTGGGTGAACAACATGCCAGTTCATGCTGCAAGAGCTCTGATAGGTTGGAGGACGTCCTCTGGAAGTTGTCATAACTACTGTGTAAGTCTATGGAACGGGGTGAGAACCTAGGAGGATCATGGTTTTGTATTGAAGTCAATGTATCTAGAGGAGGACAGACGCTAGCTGTCCTCCGGCTACACCAGGGTGCTACCCTACAGAGTGCTGCTGAGGCTACTGTAGACCTTCATTGCAAAACTGTATGTTTTTTAATAAATTATTTGGTGACGTGAATATATTTAGTATAGTTTAATCTAAATATGGTAACTTTTTTTAATGCTTCACTTTTTATTTATATGAAATTCACTGAGGAGGAGGGTCCTTCCTCTGAGGTGCCTCCACGGGTGTCAACAATATTTTTCGTCCACAGGTGCCACAGTGTAACTTCCTCAGTCGCATAAGCCATAGGCAAATACTTGACAGTGTTGAAAATAGGAAATGGGTGTTGATTAAATTAGAATACTTGACTGCATATGCCTTGTTATCATGTCATCTTTTTTTAAGGATCCCATTTTTGAAGGTGTTGCAAATAAGTTGCTGTTCATAAGCAACTGTGTTTTATCAGATGTGGGCTTGTGGCCAATATCTGCTAAAAAAGTTACTGTGTAAACATGTCTGATAGTGCTTTGTGGTTGGATGACATACATATGCTGTATGCTTCTGAAAATACATTCTTTCACCAGTTCAGGAAATTAAAACTTGATTGCTTGATTAAAAACAGATTTGCGTGTTTAGTTGGTACGCTCCCATTACTTTTTACATTCTAGTCATTTAGCAGACGCTCTTATCCAGAATGATTTACTGGAGCAATTAGAGTTCAGTTTATACATCACACTGCTCAGAAATATATATTTTCTCTGTTTATCTTCAAGGTTGAAGAGTTCATGTTGTTCTTCCTCCGTTCCTCTCCCTCCAATGTTAACTGCAGATGAATTGCAGATTAAGGCTAACTACTGTTAATACATTGTCAGGTCTGCTGCAGGAATCGAAACATGTCTGGTGTATTCTGGCCTCCTGTCCCAGGCCTTGGTGTTCTAGCCAGGTAGGGCCAGCATAAAGGGTGTCCTCTGTTTGCCTGGTTAAACCAAACTGAACATGCACTCACCAGGCTAGTCCTCTCTACTGAGGTGGCAGCATTTTACAGAGGAACTGTGAAGAAGAGCCCTTCACTTGGACTAGAGACTCATTTTAAAGTAATTGAACTGCTGAAGCAAGTAATGTGATGTTTCTTTTTTTTAAATAATAATTTATTGCTATTTCATTCAACATTCAAAGTTTTCATAGCCTGCGCTGATTGCCAATTGCACACACCCCAAATGCTTATTGTCTTGTTCATTGTTTCCGTTTTTTCATTTCGTGCTGGCATACTGACACAGGTGCACATAATTGCACCTAATTGAAGGAACTTTTTTAACCTGTGTGTCAGTTATGTTTGGGGAGTCCTCCAGCAAAGGTGATGTTTTTACTGCCAATAGTTTTACTTGCGCTGCAGTTTTCAAAGAAATTGTCATTTTGAACCTCTTTTCATTCTTAGTTATTGTTTTTAAGTGTCAGCATTCAGAGCTGGTCTATTCTAAATGTGTTACCCTCCTGCTCTTTCAGTTGCCAGTCTCCTGAAGCTGTCCAGCCAGCAACAACAGTCTATCCGTCAAACCATCCCTCATGGCAACGATCGTCATGGAGCGGATTGGGCGTCTGTTCATCAACCTCCAACAGGTAAGGGCGGTGCCCCAGATGCTGACAGAGGCCGCCCCCTCCATGCCAGGCACACTACGGGACACCGAAGTTCCCGGGTTCTTCAGAGAGCGCTACATCCACGCCGGCTACCGACCACTCCACCAGGGCTGGAGGTACTGTAACATGTACTACAATACCCATAATGCTATGTACATCATATCCGGTTTTATCATAGTAAAGACGTCTCTTAAAGAAGCTTACATAATGGTCTCCCGTCTCCTGATCAATACAGGTACTACTTCCTGTCGCTGTTCCAGCGTCACAACGAGACCATCAACGTGTGGACCCACCTGCTAGGGTCTCTCCTGGTCCTGGTCAAGTTCCTACAGCTAGCTGAGACAGTGGACTTCATCGACGACACCCACGCCTGGCCCCTCCTCATTCTCCTCCTGTCCTCCCTGGCCTACATGGCCTGCAGCACTGTAGCCCACCTCCTGGCTGCCAAATCAGAGTTCTACCACTACTGCTTCTTCTTCCTGGATTATGTAGGAGTGGCTCAGTATCAGTACGGCAGCGCCGTGGCTCACTTCTACTATGCTGTGGAACCAAACTACCACCAGTGGGTCTCCCCAGTCTTCATGCCCACTGCCACCTTCCTCTGCTGCTTGTCCTGCCTAGGCTGCTGCTATGGGAAGTATCGCAACTACAGCCTGCGGGTCTGGGTCCGGAAGGTGGGGCAGGTGATTCCCTCGGCTATGGCCTATGCCTGGGATACAAGCCCGGTGTTCCACCGCCTCCTCCGGTCCCTCTGGACCACGTTGCACAGTGATGACATCGCTGCCCCGGCCAGTGGCGTAGTTGGCGACCCGGCTATATCCTTCCATGGGAGCCAGGTTGCATTCTTCCTGTCCAGTGCGTTCTTCTTCACTAACCCCCTCCCAGAGCGTCTGTTCCCAGGCCACTGTGACTTCCTGGGGCAGGGCCACCAGCTGTTCCACGTCTTCCTGGTTATCTGTACTCTCTGCCAGATCCAGGCCTCTCACCTGGACTACCTGGGCCGACGGCCACTCTACACACAGCTACACGGAGAGGGAGCAGCCACTGTCTATCTGGTGCAGTATGGAGCCACACTGGTGGCCTGTGTCTGCATAGCAGTCTTCATTGCAAGGAAAGTAAAACGGTTGCTTAACTGCAGAGACAAGTCCAAATGAACTGGGTAGGTCACTGTGTAGGAGACTTACAATCACTTCCCAGTGGGCAAAACTGGTTGAAATGAGTTGACATTATTACAGCCAAAAACTTTTGCCCAGTTTTGCCCGCTGGGTTGGTACCAAAGTGATCAATGTGGCCTTGTTCGACTCGACACACACTGCCTTCCTTAGCCTACTCGAGTTTGTTTCTATAATATTATGTTTCTTCTCTCTGTGTCCTTGACGATGATGGAAGTATTCCTATAGCAGTATGTCTAATCTTGTGTCTCAATGCTTCTGTTACACTTGTGCTAGTTTTGTTCCATAATGGTTTATTTTTTTTTACAACAACGTATGTCTAACTACTGCCAAGAAACATTGTGATATGAGTCCTTGTCAGCACTCAGACAATGAAATGAATTGATCTTGAAGGGATAGTTTACTGAAAGTTTATTCACTTTCAAAGTAGTATTATGTTGTTGGAAAAGGAAGCATACTGTGTAATGGGTGTGATTCTGAATATCAACAATACTGCTAACTATTCTTTTTATAGGAGCTTTACATTTTAATGCCAGGCTGATCAATCTATCCACATCTAGAGCACTTTTATAGGCAGACAAATTGACTTACCCACATTGCACTTTTTCACCTATGAGAGTATAAACTGGGTATTTCTCATGTGGGGTCACAAACCAAGGCTGGACTGGACCAACTGCTGAGAAAGTGTATTAATTAATCCGTCAATGTAAACCTTATGTCAGATTAGACATACTTTTCTTGCCACTGTACATATGTGAACCCTTTGAAATCCAGGTAATTCCAATTTGACCTTCATCTAAGTCACAACAATAGACTAACATAGTGTGCTTAAACTAATAACACACAAATGATTGTATTTTTCTTGTCTATATTGAACACATCATTTTAACATTCACAGTGTAGGTTGGAAAAAGTATGTGAACCTCTAGGCTAATGACTTCTCCAAAAGCTAATTGGACTCCAGGTTAGCTGACTCCTGACTCCAATCATTGAGACGAGATTGGAGATGTGGTTAAAGCTGCCCTGCCCTACAAAAAACACTCACACAATTTGAGTTTGCTGTTCACAAGAAGCATTGCCTGATGTGAACCATGCCTTGTTTTTCAACGTTTCTTTAAAAGCCTTGATGTTCATCAGTCCACAGTAAGACAAATTGTCTATAAATGCAGAAGGTTCAGCACTGTTGCTACTCTCCCTAGGAGTGATCGTAAGGGAAAGATGACTGCAAGAGCACAGCGCAGAATGCTCAATGACGTTAAGAAGAATCCTAGAGTGTCAGCTAAAGACTTACCGGAATCTCTGGAACATGTTAACATCTCTGTTGACGAGTCTACGATACTTAAAACACTAAACAAGAATGGTGTTCATGGGAGGACACCACGGAAGAAGCCACTGCTGTCCAAAATAACATTGCTGCACGTCTGAAGTTTGCAAACGTGCACCTGGATTTTCCACAACGCTACTGGCAAAATATTCTGTGGACAGATAAAACTAAAGTTGAGTTGTTTGCAAGGAACACACAACACTATGTGTGGAGAAAAAAAAGGCACAGCACACCAACATCAAAAACTTATCCCAACTGTAAAGTATGGTGGAGGGAGCATCATGGTTTGGGGCTGCTTTGGTGCAACAGAAGTTGGGTGATGCAACAGGACAACGAAGAAAATAGGCCTTCTGGAGTGGCCTAGTCAGAGTCCTGACCTTAACCCAATTGAGATGCTGAGGCATGACCTCAGGAGAGCGGTTCACACTAGACATCCCAAGAATATTGCTGAACTGAAACAGTTGTGTGAAGAGGAACGGTCCAAAATTCTTCCTGACCGCTGTGCAGGTCTGATCCTCAACTACAGAAAACCTTCAGTTGAGGTTACTGCTGCCAAAGGAGGGTCAACCAGTTAATAAATCCAAGGATTCACATACTTTTTCCACCCTGCACTGTGAATGTTTACACAGTGTGTTCAATAAAGAAATGAAAACGTGTAATTAGTTTAAACAGACTGTCTATTGTTGTGACTTAGATGAAGATCAGATAAAATTTGTCAAATTTTATGCAGAAATCCAGGTAATTCCAAACGGTTCACATACTTTTCTTGCTATTGTACACACGCAGTTTATTTTTATAGTAAGCAACTTGTGTAGTCACTGTATTATGTCAACATGCTGTATTATGTCAACATGTTCTTGTTGTACCTTGAGAGTATTTATCTTTTACATAACAGGAGATGACGAAGCCAATCACTAGCCTGGTCCCAGATCTGTTTGTGCTGTCTTGCCAACTCTTATTGTCATAGCGCAAACCGATCTGGAACCGGGCTAGCCTATCGCTGACAAAGCCTTAACAAAGCGAATTAGAATAATGTAAACTTTTATAGTCTTTTCTATATTGGGGGGCAGGTGAAGCTAACAGTGCTCTTTTTCTTTATGTATTTGTCACTTTGCTGTAACAGTTGTTTTTGCTTGCTCACTTTAATCCTAGAATATATTTGCTTAGTAGTTTTCTGGTCTGGAAAAGTCCTGACCTTGTGTTGACTGAGTTTTGAAAGCTACTGTGTAATATTGAACATTTCAATTGACATGGTGTCAAATTATGTATGTAATGGTCGTGATCGTACAGTAATACATGACTAGTTTATAATCTGTAAATTGTTGGTGCATTTATATGTTCCATTGCTACCTTTTTCCTTTTGAGTGACCATGAGGGGGGAAAAGGAAAATGTGTTCCCTCTTACCCTGGCTTCCCAGTGCCAGGACTGGTAAGGACTCTCTCTCTCTCGCTCTCCACAGTGCTGTGATGCAATCCGGCTTTGTTAATGTTTACCCTTTGTCCATTACTCTCTGATTTCCAGTTGTTTTGAAGGCGGCAGAAGTCATGCTGGATTGACAGCATGGTCAATGTGTTCAACCTATTCTAGCCCATGGTGTTGTATTGAATGTTTATCTTGGAAAAGAGACCTTTAAACCCTGACTTGGACCACACACCCACTCCACTGAATAGCAGGAGAGTGATTGCTTTGCAACACTTGCAGTTAGCCACTGCTTTCTTCCAAAACACTGTTTGTTGAATTTGCGATTTCCAACTTTTGTAATGTTTATGGCCGATGAGCACCGATAAATTATAAATAAAATGTATCTTCATAGCATTGAAAAGGATTTGCAAGTAGATTGTCGACGTGATTCATTATGAAGACTGCTTGCTAGCTAAGATTTAGAAAGTATGACGTTGACATGATCAGTCCAATCAAATATAGGTTAGATATAACGTCATTTTATCTGGCCAATGACCATGAGCCTTCTTGGATGGGCACTTCTATTGTAAGTCAATGGCAGCACCCAAGGGGCTTGAATTTTTTAGCTCTTCCAATAGATTTTGTGGCAACGTATTATCCCCATGAGTGACAGAACACTGAGCCAATCACGGCGTAACTAGTGAACATTACCAACCCCTATGCTCTGTATTTTCCACTGGCTGCCCCACCACCACAGAAAGCACTGAGCTAGGCTTAAACACCTGCATTTTGGAGCTGCCTTACTCAAGAAAGCAAAACAAGAGATTGTTTGTATGTGGCTTTATTAACTCAATATTTGTTAGTTTATACATTGCTTGCAAACTGATATGTGACACATATTAATGCCCCCCTAAATAAATAAATATATATATATATATATATATAATGTGTGTGTACCAGTCAAAAGTTTGGACACACCTACTCATTCAAGGGTTTTTCTTGATTTTTACTATTTTCTACATTGTAGAATAATAGTGTAGACATCAAAACGATGAAATAACACATGGAATCATGTAGTAACCAAAAAAGTGTTAAACCAATCCAAATATAATTTATATTTGAGATTTTTCACAGTAGCCACCCTTTGCCTTGATGACAGCTTTGCACACTTTTGGCATTCTCTCAACCAGCTTCACCTGGAATTCTTTTCCAACAGTCTTGAAGGAGTTCCCACATATGCTGAGCACTTGTTGGCTGCTTTTCCTTTACTCTGTGGTCCAACTCATCCCAAACCATCTCAATTGGGTTGAGGTTGGGTGATTGTGGAGGCCAGGTCATCTGACCTAGCACTTTATCACTCTCCTTCTTGGTCAAATAGCCCTTACACAGCCTGGAGGTGTGTTGGGTCATTGTCCTGTTGAAAATCAAATGATAGTCCCACTAAGCGCAAACCAGATGGGATGGCGTATCGCTGCAGAATGCTGTGGTAGCCATGCTGGTTAAGTGTGCATTGAATTCTAAATAAATCACAGTGTCACCAGCAAAACACTATCACACCTCCTCCTCAATGCTTCACGGTGGGATCCACACATGCGTATATCATCTGTTCACCTACTCTGCGTCTCACAAAGACACGGCGTTGGAACCAAAAATCTCAAATTTGGACAGATTTCCACCGGGCTAATGTCCATTGCTTGTGATTCTTGACAGTGAAGAGGCGACTCTGGGATGCTGGCCTTCTAGGCAGAGTTCCTCTGTCCAGTTTCTGTGTTCTTTTGCCCATCTTAATCTTTTCCTTTTTTTTGGCCAAGATTAAGATGGGCAAAAGAACACAGACACTGGACAGAGGATCTCTGCCTAGAAGGCCAGCATCTCGGAGTCGCCTCTTCACTGTTGACGTTGAGACTGGTGTTTTGCGGGTACTATTTAATGAAGCTGCCAGTTGAGGACTTGTGAGGTGTCTGTTTCTCAAACTAGACACTCTAATGCACTTGTCCTCTTGCCCAGTTGTGCACCGGGGCCTCCCACTCCTCTTTCTATTCTGGTTAGGGCCAGTTTGCGCTGTTCTGTGAAGGGAGTAGTATACAGCGATGTACGAGATCTTCAGTTTCTTTGCAATTTCTCGCATGGAATAGCCTTCATTTCTCAGAACAAGAATAGACTGAGGAGTTTCTGAAGAAAGTTCTTTGTTTCTGGCCATTTTGAGCCTGAAAACAAACCCACAAATGCTGATGCTCCAGATACTCAACTAGTCTAAAGAAGGCCAGTTTTATTGCTTCTTTAAGCAGAACAACAGTTTAACTGTGCTAACATCATTTTTAAAGGGTTTTCTAATGATCAATTGGCCTTTTAAAATGATAAACTTGGATTAGCTAACACAACGTGCCATTGGAACACAGGAGTGACGGTTGCTGATAATGGGCCTCTGTAGGTCTATGTAGATATTACATAAAACAATCAGCCGTTTCCAGCTACAATAGTCATTTACAACATTAGCAATGTCTACACTGTATTTCTGATCAATTTTATGTTATTTTAATGGACAAAAAAAAATGCTTTTCTTTCAAAAACAAGGACAGTTCTAAGTGACCCCAAACTTTTGATTTTTTTTAAAAATATATATATTTTTATTTTAGCTAAACACGTGAAGCACAAAACAACTAGAGAACATGACAGGTGGCCACTGCTCCAGGTATAGTTTCCCACTGACTAATGAAAAAAAAATAACATTCACAACAATGCAGTCTTACTAAGACAAGTCAGAAATCCTAACAATTTGCAGGGCATTCACATTCCAATACTTTGTTAACTTCATGGCATTTGTAGAACAGTAATTAAAAAAACGACTTGAAGCCCACACCCTTTTCCTTTCATTATTACTGCAACCTCAAACTCACCCAATGAAATTGCAAGGAAGGATGTAACCGTTACGTCGCTGTCATGTCTGTCTCCAAGCATTTCACGCAGCTCAGCAGAGGGCAGTGTTGAACTCTAGGCGACTGCTTCCTCCATGTGGAGAGGCAAAGCGTCTGATCTGAAACACAAATGATATGTATTGGTATGCCACGAATCCATGTGAATAGTTCAAATATCCATCCATTGTCTCCATATTGTATAGTGTTCCCGTTATATCCCTCGAAATTATGTAACATTTGGAGCCTATTTTAGTAACCCTAGGATTTGGTTTGATCGATGTAACATTGACACATTACAGCCTACTACTTACTGTTCTATGCTCCATCACAGTGCTGAAATGATCATTGTATTTGTCCTGTGCTCTTCATTAATGACTGAAACTGATCCACAGTGTGATAGGCTAACAATCCCATTTCAGAATTTACCAAAGGGCGTTAAGTGCGCAAATTATAATCTTGACACCAGTATACCAATGGGCATTTTAGGCTTAGTATCTGTTTTACTTGTCAGCCTCTCAGTCCAGAATGAGATCTGTTTGTCTGAACACAGTTTCATCTGTCCATATTCTATGACTTTGAGATTACAAAGCTTCCCTTCAACGCTCACAAGCAGTCCCATCTTGATGTAGACACTGATCAATAAATGGATGTTGAATTATGCTGATTGACCAGGCTTGCCAGGACACAGTTTTGGGGGTCTGATTCCAGTCTTGGCCCTCTTCCTGGTTTGTTCAGTGCATTTAGCTACTGCTGCCTGCCAAGCCACCCAGCTCAGCTGCTCTTTATCCCATGTAGGAAAAACCTGAATCAGCAGACAAAGCTGGAGCTAACCCTACGCTTGGACTCTGTCCACATTACCCCTGCTGCCTGGCTCACTGCCCTGCCAGTGATCAATGTCTACATCACCATGCCAAGCTCAACTAGTTTCATTAGCCTACTGTTCACCATTACATCAGTTACACCGAGACCATAGTAGTCTAGATTCAGATTTACAAAGATCTGTTATTTGCTTTCAGTCCCAATGGGAGGTCTTATCATATTCCATTATTGCACCTGAGTTTACCCAATTTACTTGGACAGTGTTTATCACAATAACAAAATGATTGCCTTGAAATAGCCTAGGTGGGGCTGGATTTGTTATGCTTAGTGACAGTCAGTGGAACAGGGACTTTGAGGAGGATTTGTAATCAAGGCACATTGGCTCAGTTGATTGTTGACCAATGGAAGTGAAATCCACCTCATTTGTAATATAATTATGTGATTTTTTTGTTCAGAAACAGCTAATGGAAAATAACATTTAGTAATAGCCTGGACTGTTTAACCCATTCATCAGTGGTAGAAAAGGTACGCAATAGTCATACTTGAGTAAAAGTAAAGATACTTTAAAAGAAAATGACTCAAGTAAAAGTCGCCTAGTAAAATACTACTTGAGTAAAAGTCAAAGTATTTGGTTTTAAATGTACTTAAGTATCAAAAGTAAATGTAATTGCTAAAATATACTTAGTATTAAAGTATAAATCATTTCAAATTCCTTTAATTAAGCAAACCAGACGGCACAATTTTCTTGATATTTTTTTTAAATGTTTATGGATAGCCAGGGACACACTTCAACACTCAGACATCCTTTACAAACAAGTGCTTGAATTAGTCAATTTCCTGTCCTGCTAAGCATTCAAAATGTAACTAGTTATTTTGGGTGTCAGGGAAAATGTAAGGAGTAAAAAGTACTTCATTTTCTTTTGGAATGTAGTGGAGTAAAAGTAAAAGTTGTCAAAAATATAAATAGTGAAGTACAGATACTCTTAAGTAAAACATACTTTAAAGTACTACTTAAGTACTTTAGACCATTGCCCTTCATGTTCATATAGTCTCAAACAAAAAAGCTGAAATAAATCTTTATAATTGGATATGGGTAATCATTTTATTCCAGGCTGGTTAACTTTACTACACACTGGACTATATGCCAATAACAGGCTAGATTTACATGTCACAGTCCCATCAAACTACACACAGGACTAAAGAGTTGCACTGGCCCTTTAAACCACACAGCAAATAGAGGCTTTTCAGCCGCGGGAGGCGATTGATCGTAGTCTTCCGCAAGAGAGCTATTCGCGGTTCGTGTGACAACACAAAGGGATATCGAGAATCGCAATCATGGGCGTCAAATTGTATTATACCACCGTTACTGCATCCAGAGAGGTGAGATGAAACGGAGATTCATTGATATATTGTATTCTTGCAGGTGGATACATTTCTAATGGACCCTTTATGGACCAGTCTGAAAGACACACCCAACGCCCTGTCAACGATCCATCCCAGGATCTGATCAGCATATATACAATGCGACTTTTCCATGTTTTAGATCAAGAATGTAATTGTTTGCATGTGTGGCATAATTTATAATTCAGTCCACCATACAATCGCAACGTTTTTTAAGAACGACTTAATTTAGAGACTAACAAAACACACCAGGAAATGCAAACTCACCCCGAAAATGGTGACGGAAGTGATATTGTTCTGCTTTATTTCCTCTGTCTGCGTTTGGCGGTAGATCTCACGAACCTATTCGAATAATGAGGACATGTCAAATGCATATTTTTCGCATTCTGCAACTTACCTGATATAATCGATGCATGTCTAGACAAGTGGAACTAGGTTAGCGTACTTGTCAGCAATGACTACCGTATACCTGCCTGCACGGTGGATGTGAACTATTTGTGCAGTCTAGAAGCATTATAAACAGACATGATTTCGCTTTTAGTGGAATTTCTCAAATTGATACAAATGTTGCAGCGTACTTCCCAAGAGTTTGCATTCGCTCAAGCGTGGACACAATGTATAAATATATGCAAAACATCGCGGTTAAACATCTGGTGTCAATTACAGGGGAATTTGTTTTTCGGTGGCCTCTGCATTGCACTGCCAATTTATCCATAGCCTATAACCATCGAGTCATATGATACACTATATTTTTTAATCGAAGACTTTGAAAATGTTTAGCCGTAAGTTATGTAATTTCACCTCCTCTACGAAAAAGTAAGGGATTCGGTTTGACCCTAGCTTTCCTCTTGTTTTCTAATGGTAATTTTAATCGGCTTTCAGTAGTGCGTGGTGTGCCTTCCTGCCTTGCCCATTGAATGCCAGGATGCATGCAGTTGGTGGGTGAAGTAGATGTGGTTACACATAGCAAACCCACCCCAACTTCCTCACTCCGACCCAACAAGATAGCGTTGCACAATTAATCATCAACCACACATTGGATAAACCCTTTTAGCTTTTAAAGGCAAAGCAGACTACTTAGCCGTTTTCTACTTAGCCGTTTTCTGTCTCTCTGTCAGGATAATCATAGAAGTGCTAATGCTACCCATCTATCTCCCTTAACAGCAGACATTAACAAAGCTCTGACTGTTTGGTGCCTGGTACTACAAGTAGAGCTTGCGCCCTTTTCACACTATCTTACCAAACTCTACCGTGCTGGCTCTGATATGTCTTTTCACATCGTCTTTTTCAGCGCTGTGTTAAATGTGTAATCAGGCCAGTACTACTAAACGCAGTTTAGCTAGCCACAGTAGTGTGAAAAGTGTTAATGGGTCCCTGATCCTGAACTGACCCTCCCCCCCTCCCACAGGTGAAGTCTCAGCAGGCGGAGGTGATGAGGATACTGGAGAGTAAGAGCATCCAGTACGAGCTGATTGACATCTCAGTGGGCGGGGAGGTCAGGGACGAGATGAGAAGCAAGGCAGGGAACCCCACGGCTGTCCCGCCACAGATCTTCAATGAGGACCAGTACTGTGGTGTAAGGAAGGGAGAATTAGTATTTGAGATCTGACAGCGTTGTGTGTGTGTTGAGTGTTTATCTAACGGTATGAGGATAATAAGTATAGATGAAAAACTGTTTACTTAGATGGCATAAGCATGTGATGACCCCTTTATAATACCTTCTACTCTGTTTGGTCTCTTTCCTCCAGAACTATGAGATGTTTTCGGACGCAGTGGAGGAGGACAAAGTGGAACAGTTTCTGAAGATGGCGTGATGAGGAAGAGTCGTGTGTCGTCGTCCCGCACCACACCTCCCCAGGGAGGCTCGTTGACTACCCCTCTGCCCCACTGGCGGTGCCCGCCCTCTTTCTCAATGCCATGATGAATGCCAAATACAACCAACCAATCAAAAGGCACACGCACCCCTTCCCACCCCACCCCGCTGGACTCTTACCTAACCACTGTTGAAATTATTGTGTATGTTTTATACGGCAATTATTATGTTCTCCCTGTTTCTTTCGGCACTGTTTCCCTTTGTGGTCCTTTCTGGTTAAGATCAGGGTTCAAATACTTTCAAATCATTTTCGATTCTTAAAAGGTACTTTTATGAAGCTTTCCTGTAGCAATTGAACCAATAGAAATGTCCAAAAAGGGCAAACCCCACCCAGCCTGGCACTCCATGCAGACAAAAGCAAATGCTTAAATATTTGTATTTGGAATAGTATTTGAACCCAGGCCTGCCTGGTCTGATGTGTTCGTGTCACTAATCAGTCTGGTCTGTGGGATCAATGGAGCTGCCTAATCTAGATGTGTGGTAATTAGGTCAAATAATCTGGGCTGTACATGTTACCAATGTAGGTCCACTAATCAAGAGGCTAACATTCACCAGGAATCGATCTTGGCCTGAAATGACCCTTTTTATTCCCTCTATTGACCTGGTGAAATGTAGTGCACTACGGCTGCGTTTACATAGGCTGCTCAATTCTGATATTTTTTTTCACTCATTCTATTTTTGACCAATCACATCAGATCTTTCCACACAGATCATTTTCAGAGCTGATCTGAAAAAATATATATCAGAATTGGGCTGTCTGTCTAAACACAGCCTATGTAGAGAATAGGGGCCATTTCATACCCAGACCAAAAAAACTGAATACTTGGTTACCATTACTTAGATTTAGCGGTGTTTGTATTTTCCTTACCTGTCCCACTTGACTTCCATGTTGATCATATCGACAGACAAAGTCATTTTCAAAATGTACTTGGGCCGACTGTAGACATCAACATGGATAGGAGAACGTAGCATGGATAATGTGGAAGCCAACAATCACAGAACCCTAAAGAAATCTGAATTGTGTTAGAGACAGAATAAATGAACTGGATTCTACTTTGGTCCAAAACATTTCAATGCTAATGGTGTCAAAGATCCATGCTGGAAAGGTGAGTCCATAGTGGAGAGTTATAGAATATGGTAAAAACAGACAGACAGCATTTCAAAGTGTTAAACTTGGTGCCAATAAATGTGAGAATGTGCTTTACAGCTGGATACAGTCACTTTTGACCTCAATATAGTCTTACTTTTCTCTCCGTTACTGCATTCCAAAGACTGCTGTATTTTTTTAAGAGACCACTTGCGTTTGCTGGGAATTACCTGATCGTCAATCATTGGTCTTACATAGACATAAAATAGACATATTTATAGGACATTGTCGCAGAAATACATAACACTGTTACTGGTACTACAGCTGTACATCCTTACTGTAAGAACTGAGTTTGAGTATTATAATCCCCTGAATTTATAAGCCCCAATGACTGTTCTATCTGTGGTAATGTGTAATTCAATCTCGAACTAGCTTGAAGATGCAGTAAAGACAACTATGCACATTAAACTCTGCCTCACATTCCCACTGTTTTACTGACGTTTGGCTCCTGAGTGGATAAAGCAAGTGTTTCAGATTGAACTGACACAATCTCATCCTTAGATGAAACTAACTCACCACATGGGGAAAGTTGAAGGCCTCACTTTTAGTACTTCAAGTGTCTACTACTCCTCTTTCTTCCAACGGGTTTCTCTTCCATGGGTGGTTGTGAAAAACGTATGTGCCGTTTCATGTGTAGAGTCCCACATCTTTTACCCAGTAGGTCATCATTTTTTAAAATATATATTGCCCCCAATGTAATCTCTGTGCTATAGCATACCTATCATTATAACCCCTGGTTCCACACATACGGACCTTGATTTTCATCTATCTCAGACGAAGTCTGGCAACGCACCACCACACGGATAGTATATCTGGGTAAGTAGGTGTGGGACCTCTATTCTGTTATGGCAGCCTTCACATACAATGTTTGTCATTTGATGGTGGTTGATGTGTTATTGGTCAATGATGTGTAGCTATTCTCTATCAACTATATGTTCAACATTCCATGTCTCTCTCTTCTAACTACTGCTTTGCTTTTGGACCAAAGCCCCTTTGGCCAAAATAAATAAAAAATAAAATATAGGGAATGAGATGCTGTTGTCTTCCAAGAAGATTGGGAAAAAGGGTCAAATAAGTATTATGGTTTAAATAAAAAGGAATAATGGCTAATAGGTCTATTTGTGTTTTAAAATGTGAATCAAGGACTCAGTTGTCACTTTAAAAAATCTAGTTGATTAATTTGGTCTTGAGTGTGTTATGAACATATTCTTCATTGTACAATAAATAGTATTACAAATACGATTGCAAAGCTGTCCAAACAGAGAGAAGGAAAAACATATTGTAAAAAGGACACAGTACATAAAATATACATACAGTATATTCATCAGATACTATATTGATTCAGTGGTATTTTTCTTACGGCTCTCTGATATCTTGATTAAGACAGCCTTTCCATTTGCGGTTCACTTCATCTCATTGAGGAATGTTACAGGGCCCTGTGCCCCTTCAAATTACACCTCTTCAAATTAGTTGATTCAGCTATTTCAGCCACACCCGTTGCTGACAGCTGTATAAAATTGAGCACACAGCCATGCAATCTCCATAGTCAAACATTAGCAGCGTGGAACCTTCATAGGATGCCACCTTTCCAACAAGTCAGTTCATTTAATTTCTGCCCTGCTAGAGCTGCCCCAGTCAACTGTAAATGCTGTAATTGTGAAGTGGACACATCTAACGGCTCAGCCGCAAAGTTTTAGGCCACACAAGCTCACAGAACGGGAGTGCTGAAGCGCATAGTGTGTAAAAAATCGTCTGTCCTCGGTTGCAACACTCACTACTGAGTTCCAAACTGCCCCAGGAAGCAACATCAGCACAATATGGCCGAGCAGCCACACACAAGCCTAAGATCACCATGCGCAATGCCAAGCGTCGGCTGGAGTGGTGTAAAGCTCGTCGCCTTTGGAAACGCGTTCTCTGGAAGGATGAATCACGCTTCACCATCTGCCAGCCCAACGGACGAATCTGGGTTTGGCGGATGCCCGGAGTACGCTACTTGCCCCAATGCATAGTGCTAACTGTAAAGTTTGGTGGAGGAGGAATATTGGTCTGGGGCTGTTTTTCATGGTTCGGGCTAGGCCCCTTAGTTCTAGTGAAGGGAAATCTTAATGCTACAGCATACAATGACATTCTAGACTCTTCTGTGCTTCCAACTTTGTGGCAACAGTTTGGGGAAAGCCCTTTCTTGTTTCAGCATGACAATGCCCTTGTGCACAAAGCGAGGTCCATACAGAAATGCTTTGTTGAGATCGGTGTGGAAGAACTTGACTGGCCTGCACAGAGCCCTGACCTCAACCCCTTCGAACACCTTCGGGGTGAAATGGAACCCCGACTGCGAGCCAGGCCTAATCGCCCAACATCAGTGCCCGACCTCACTAATCCCCACAGCAATGTTCCAATATCTAGTGGAAAGCCTTCCCAGAAGAGTAGAGGCTGTTATAGCAACAAAGGGAAGACCAACTCCATATTAATGGCCATGATTTTGGAATTAGATGTTTGATGAGCAGGTGTCCACATACTTTTGGTCATGTAGTGCACATCTCACGGGGGAAGAGCAGGAAACCACTGAATTTTCTCACACGATCAGAGTTGTTTTCTCACGTGTTGTGATCACGGGTGTGACATGAGAATAAAAGCTGTAAGAACATCATTATACTGCTTGCTGCTTGTAATCGTTCAGTGTACAGGTCCTGACATTGACACATGTTCAGGCACAGGAAGTTAAAACGCCCACTCAGCGTTTCCTGTTCAAGTTGTCCTCTATGTTGATGAGAACTGAGCTGTGACTGTGTATACAGCATGGCTCTGGATGGGAACCGGCTGTGAACCTTATCTGATGCTGCACGTATATCCATCCATCTGGTGCTGAAATAGCAACAGTAATAAGATCCAAGATTAATCATATTTGTGAAAGTGTTCATTTATTTACTATTTATGTATTCATCATGTTGGTAGATCAAATTAAATGTATTATGACCAGGTATAAGTTGATAAAGAACAATTTATTTAGAAACAGAGTGAAATGTACCTCCATCAAGACATGCATTTAATGCATTTCACTGTTGTGCAATTCTGTTCACACAAGCACTTCATAGAAATGTGTATTGGTTTCAAGTAGGCCCAAAGAATTACAAATATTTGTTGTACGATACGTATCAAACTCATTCCATGCAGGGTCAAGTATTTGCGGGTTTTCGCTCCTCTCTTGTACTTGATTGATGAATTAAGGTCACTAATTAGTAAAGAAGTCCACTCACCTGGTTGTCTTAATTGAAAGGAAAAACCATAAACACATAGACACTAGGAATGGAATGAATTTGACAGCCCTGTTGTACGAGAACAAAAACAAACAATGGAGTATGTGTCTTTAGTACGAATCTCATCAAGCTATTTAGATCCAAAACTCTTCCAAATCAAAGGGTAAATCTTACAGATTGTCTATAAAGTATTGTATATGCTTCACATATGTTTTATAGGTGGATAATTATGACAAATAGCAGATATCCAACTAAGGAAAATAATCAAATTATTCTGTCTGTTAATGATAAATTGTTTGTTGTATTGTGTGACAAAGCGTTTCTTCCATGAGCGCAGAGAAACGGGCAGGCAAAGAAAATATGATATGTTTTAATTACATAACAAAAACTCACAATCTTAGGTCTTGTTTATAGATTTTTTTTATGATTCTTTGAATTGTAAAACTATCCCTCACCATTTTGCTGAGTATGTAACAAACTTAACAACCACCACATTCAGCAACTAACATATAAGCATGATATTGGTATACTTCATTCTTTGTACAAATGTATAAGAACATATGATTGTGCCGTGTCTTTATGGCCTCACAACTTCTTCATGTCCAGGCTGAATGGGTTCTGTGTTGAATGAGAGGAAGACGAGTATGAACGTGGGACACAACCAATCAAGTGCTTTAGCAATTAAGAACAAACATCCTGGTTCAGTAGCTTGTCCCGGTAGCTCTGCTGGGACATCCTCTGGGTCTGCAGCCTCCGCTCATCCTCCTGCAGCCTCCACTCATCCTCCTGCAGCCTCCAGGCCTGCTCATGCTAATACCAACCTGTACAGGACGACAAACTCTGCTTCCTTATCCAGCTGGAGTTGCTCCTTGACGTGCTTCAATTCCATCCAGACGTGCACTCTCCAGTCGCTAGTCCTCCTGCTCCCCCTCCAGCAGGACTCCCAGGATCCTGCAGTCTGCCTCCTAATGGACAACAGACACATTACAAGCAGAGGTTGGGTGAGCAGGGATGATCCCACCATGTCAATTCACAGCAGTTAAAAAACAAGGACATACCAGCTTCCCCTGAACCACCTGTGCTTTCCTCTTCAGTTGGGTACGGTACTGGGGGGTCAATCATTGCCTTAGGAAGGAAACAGTTTGATCCATAAGAACAACAGCTTGTTGTGGCTGTTTTTCAGTTTTGCTGGTTTATTTATTCTGTTATTATCCCTGACTGAACCAGTGCTTGACTTAGGCATGAGATCACCGAAGCTGAGCACTGGCACCTCAATTTTTCTACTGCTTGAGCTCCTCCACCTCATAGAATATTAGCTCAAAGTGTTGTGGAGCTCCTGCACCTAAATATGAATGGTAAAGGCACCCAAAATGAGCACTGGCACCTATTTCAGTCCACTAGACTGAACCCTTCCAATGGGAGGCACTTACCCTATTTCAGATTTCTTGCGGCACTTCACCTTCTTCCTGTCCTCCTCCAGCTTCTCCTCCTCATTGGCTATGCCATGAGCTCAAAAAAAGAACCTTTAATTTCTCAAAGGTGGTATATGCAGAAATCTTTCCATTTCCTGGTTGCTAAAATTAAAATAATTTGCCTAATTTCAGTTGTGAGAAAACAGGCAGTCATTGTGTCGCGGATAATTGTAGCATCTAAACCGCTGTGAAATATATTTTTTATAACCAAAAATGTTGTATTTTCAGCTGGTGTACACAACAAAACCGAAAGTAAAGGACACACAAACTAAACTTAAGGGACCGATAGAAATAGCTTACATAGAACAGATCTACCGCTTCTAAGACTTGCTTTCAATGAGAATGACAGATGTATAAACACACATTTAGGGTGCCCAAAAAGTTACATATTGTAGCTTTAAATCAACTTAATGTATAACTGTCATGTCGTATTTGTCCACCTATTGTACAACCTTGTCTATATTGTACCATTTTGGGATACACATCTTCCATGAGTGCAGAGAAACATGCAGGCAAAGATGATTTTATTTTTTTTAAGTCTTTTAAAGAATATTAGGAAATACCTATAAACATAGCAAAGCCCCAAGATTGTAACACTCAACATCCCTCACACCATTTTGCTAAGTATGCAACAAACTTTACAACCACCACATTCGGCAACTGACGATATAATGTTGGAATGCTTTAACATGATCGTGCAGCCTCAGTTTCTTCATGTCCAGGCTGATCGGTTCTGCTCCCAACTCCGCTGCTTCTCCCACTGCTCCCGATACCGCTGCTTCACCTGCAGGGGAGAAAGAACAATGAGCCATATCACTGGGTCTCCCTTCTCTCAATCATCTTACCCAGGCCATTATCAACTTATTGTGTACCCCATAGAAAGTCATTTTATGTGCAGGAAATGTTAATAGTGACTACTGACGTCAACATGAAAACATATGTCACAACATTTATATGGGAGTTATAATTTAGTAATAAGACCACCCCCCAATGTGTGTGATGCTATTGCTTGAATTCAGGCTCATTTCAACAGTTTTCAGTAGCGATCGGCAGAAACGTACCCCATTTCCAGGCATTCTGTTGAAGTGCCCAGATTAGCAGTGATTCCCAATTCTGAGCTCCAGCTGCTACCGTCTCCTCGCCAGAACCTTCCTGAGAAAAGGAGTGCCGATATAGGATCAGTCCAGCCTTTTAGATCCTATGAATAAGATTATATGATCCTGGATCAGCACAGGACAGTCAGACTTCACAAAGCCAAAAAAACAAACACTAAACTGGATGATTGGCATCCGAAATGGCCCATCCATGTTTTTGGCCAATATCTTCATCTAAAACTAAAAATACAACTGTATGTCTGAAGACAGTTCAACGGGCTTATTTGATACTCATTTGAAATACTGTACATTGATCTTGAAGCTATTGAATTAGTTTCCCTCTTATGACCTCTGACACAGCCTGAAGCAAGGCTTCTTTGGCAGATTTTAAGTGTAGCAGGAGACTGAATGAATGTTTTCAGGTAGTTGTACTTGGACAGGCACCCTATGGCCTCATCGATCAGACTCGGTCAACAAGACCCCATAACAGTCCCTTCTTGCTCTGCTTCAAGTCCCTCATGTTGTGGTGAGTTGCTTGGTGAAGCCCATGGCCATGTTCTTTTTTTGCCCTTTGGTTTTTGAGTATAATTATTTAAAGCAGAGAGAACATATGAATGAGTTCTGTGTTGGTTCCGGAAAGGTATCTGGAAACACAATTCTTGATGTCCGAGGACTGGTTTCCTATTATAGCCTTTACTAAGGGGGGTGAACTCAGCATTTGTCGGACATGTTAACCTGAATGAGAGAAAAAAAAATTATATTAAGGGATTCATATTATTTATATGTATATACATTTTTATAAATGTGTGTGTGTGTGTATATTTTTATATATATATATATATATATATATATATATATATATATATATACACTGCTCAAAAAAATAAAGGGAACACTAAAATAACACATCCTAGATCTGAATGAATGAAATAATCTTATTAAATACTTCTATCTTTACATAGTTGAATGTGCTGACAACAAAATCACACAAAAATAATCAATGGAAATCCAATTTATCAACCCATGGAGGTCTGGATTTGGAGTCACACTCAAAATTAAAGTGGAAAACCACACTACAGGCTGATCCAACTTTGATGTAATGTCCTTAAAACAAGTCAAAATGAGGCTCAGTAGTGTGTGTGGCCTCCACGTGCCTGTATGACCTCCCTACAACGCCTGGGCATGCTCCTGATGAGGTGGCGGATGGTCTCCTGAGGGATCTCCTCCCAGACCTGGACTAAAGCATCCGCCAACTCCTGGACAGTCTGTGGTGCAACGTGGCATTGGTGGATGGAGCGAGACATGATGTCCCAGATGTGCTCAATTGGATTCAGGTCTGGGGAACGGGCGGGCCAGTCCATAGCATCAATGCCTTCCTCTTGCAGGAACTGCTGACACACTCCAGCCACATGAGGTCTAGCATTGTCTTGCATTAAGAGGAACCCAGGGCCAACCGCACCAGCATATGATCTCACAAGGGTTCTGAGGATCTCATCTCGGTACCTAATGGCAGTCAGGCTACCTCTGGCGAGCACATGGAGGGCTGTGCGGCCCCCCCAAAAAATGCCACCCCACACCATGACTGACCCACCGCCAAACCGGTCATGCTGGAGGATGTTGCAGGCAGCAGAACGTTCTCCACGGCGTCTCCAGACTGTCACGTCTGTCACATGTGCTCAGTGTGAACCTGCTTTCATCTGTGAAGAGCACAGGGTGCCAGTGGTGAATTTGCCAATCTTGGTGTTCTCTGGCAAATGCCAAACGTCCTGCACGGTGTTGGGCTGTAAGCACAACCCCCACCTGTGGACGTTGGGCCCTCATACCACCCTCATGGAGTCTGTTTCTGACCGTTTGAGCAGACACATGCACATTTGTGGCCTGCTGGAGGTCATTTTGCAGGGCTCTGGCAGTGCTCCTCCTTGCACAAAGGCAGAGGTAGCGGTCCTGCTGCTGGGTTGCTGCCCTCCTACGGCCTCCTCCACGTCTCCTGATGTACTGGCCTGTCTCCTGGTAGCGCCTCCATGCTCGGGACACTACGCTGACAGACACAGCAAACCTTCTTGCCACAGCTCGCATTGATATGCCATTCTGGATGAGCTGCACTACCTGAGCCACTTGTGTGGGTTGTAGACTCCGTCTCATGCTACCACTAGAGTGAAAGCACCGCCAGCATTCAAAAGTGACCAAAACATCAGCCAGGAAGCATAGGAACTGAGAAGTGGTCTGTGGTTACCACCTGCAGAACCACTCCTTTATTGGGGGTGTCTTGCTAATTGCCTATAATTTCCACCTGTTGTCTATTCCATTTGCACAACAGCATGTGAAATGTATTGTCAATCAGTGTTGCTTCCTAAGTGGACAGTTTGATTTCATAGAAGTGTGATTGACTTGGAGTTACATTGTGTTGTTTAAGTGTTCCCTTTATTTTTTTGAGCAGTATATATATATATCTCTTACATGTAGGCCTGAATCAACATTCAATTAAAAATAAATGACTAAAAGTTTACCAATAAATAATTTTCACATTGACTGCCTGCCTGAGTGATATCTCTATTCATACCTCTCTTTGTCTGGCACACTCAAACCTCACAGAACAAGGGTGTATTCTCAAGGAACTACACTTAACCGAACGGAAGGAAACAGAACCAAACGGTGAGGGATCTACCTGAATTTGCCCAAATGAAACTAGATTTTGTTGCTAAATGTTTGCCGTTGCTAAACGTTTTGCAACAGTGTCCAACTAATGAATACACCCCATATGTTGTGTGCAAGGGTGCATTCAGTTCAAAGTATACTGCGTTGCGTGGTGGTTTGTACGGAACGACACGTTTCCCCAAAACGGTGAGCACTGTTCTTAAACGGGGGTAAGTTCATAACGGAAATCATTGATGATTTAAGAACCAAAACAGAAGCAAACAGAGCAAAATCCCTCCCACTTTCGTTCCGTTTATGAAACGTTTTGCATCAGAATCTGCAGAATGAATACGACCCAGCCGTTGAGGTACGTTTGCTTCAGTTTGGTGGATGTGGCGAGGTGTGGCCTGATCAATATAGGTGTGACCATTTGAAATTGCAAAACTTGTCAGTACACCATACACACAAACACTGTCTGGGTCATCATAATCAGGATATTATTTAACTGGTCATTCAGTACAGCACCGTTTATCTAAATGCTGAACACCGTTCTGTCATACTGAACACACCCCTGGGAGAGCAGCTATTTAAACTGGCCTGCCTGGAAGGAGCAAGGCCCATTAACTAGCCTTGAAAGGCTCCTTTCAGGATTCCTGTCTTTCCAGGAGGCTGTTGTTCAGACTGACCTCCCAGGGAGGAGCCTTAGTTGACATATACCAAAGTGACTTACAGTCATGCACACATTTTTTACATGTGTATAGTCCCAGGAATCAAACCCACTATCCTGGCATCACAAGTGCCATGCTCTACCAACTGAGCTACAGAAGACTGTAATTCTGGCTGCAATTCAGAACTCCGTCTTCCTTTGATACAGCTATTTAGACTGAGATGCTATTTAGACTGACCTGCCTGGGATGGGAGTAGCAAGAGGCTGCAATGGAAGCCTAAATTACCTGTCTGGCCTTTGAGGCAGTTGTTAAATTAGTGTCCAAAATATACATTTGCCAGTGAAGTCATCATAAAAACTTCCATGTTAAACATATTCAGTTTAAATACCCATGGTTGCTGTACCTTCACCAAAATATGTACTTATCTGGCTTCGTTGCAAAGCCACATAAGAATTAATCTGCATAGCCACTGGAAGATATTTGGGGGTGCTAATAGATTTTGTGTTGTTGTAGAGAATTCACATTTTCCACGGGGTGATACAGCAACCTCAGCACCCCTTCATCCCGCGGCTATGTCTGCAGCTGCATGGAGTAAAGCTTGCTGGCTAACGTAAGCTGGCTTGCTAACAGGAGAGCTAGATCTTTGCTGGCTGTCTATCAGGAGTGCTATGGTAACAACATCTTACTTAGCTAAGGTATAGCTTGCTTTTCTCATTTTATTTCACTTTTATAACTACTGGTCTACAAAAAGTATAGCTTCATTTTAGCACTTAATGTAGCCTTGCACAAGAAGAGCAGCGATGAAGGCGGGAACGCTACTGCTGCAACTCCTTTGGCAGATTGCAACCAAATGAACATGTGCATACACTGTCGCCTACTGTACTGGAGTGTGAGGCCGGCCACGACCTACCTACACACCTGTTACTCTAATAGCTAGTCCTGTATTTCTAATAACATAAAATAAAATAAAGTCCTACATACCTCACTAACCCCCATCCAACCTCTCTTACCCTATCAAACACTCCCTATCTAAATGATACAGTTCACACAATATAATATACACTCATCACACATTCTAGTGTCAGGTTTTCTTAAAGTAACTGTCCAGTGAAATTCTCACTACCTTTAAAAGTTTATATTCTGTTAAATTTGGGTTAACTTTGGGTATCCAAATAATGTTTTTGACTCTCAATTTATGTACACTGAACAAAAATATAAACACAACATGTAAAGTGTTGGTCCAATGTTTCATGAGATTAAATAAAAGATCCCAGAAATGTCCGATACGCACAAAAAGCTTACTTCTCTCAAATTTTGTTTACATCCCTGTTAGTAAGCATTTCTCCTTTGCCAAGATAATCCATCCACCTGACAAGTGTGGCAGATCTAGAAGCTGATTAAACAGTATGATCATTACACAGGTGCAACTTGTGCTCGTGACAATAAATCAACAGCCTGATCAACTCTATGCGAAGGAGATGTGCGCACAGCAATTGAAGGAGTGGGACAACATTCCAAAGGCCATAATCAACAGCCTGATCAACTCAATGCGAAGGAGATGTGTTGTGCTTCATGAGGCAAATGGTGGTCACACCAGATCCTGACTGGTTTTCTGAGCCACGCCCCCACCTTTTTATAAAGGTATCTTTGACCAACAGTATTCCCAGTCATGTGAAATTCATAGATTTCAGCAGTTCCTCCTTCCACTTGTTTTTACCTCCTTTTGAGTTTTTCAGAAGTCAACTATAGATTTTAATTTTGATGTCATGTTGGCTCATTGGCGGTCTACTTGCATTAATCATTTTAATGACTGGTATACGCCCACACCATTCCGTTAATGGGGTTTGTATGCCTACACCATTCAAACACAGAAAAGCTGCTTTATAACATACTTAATTAGACTTTTTGGGAAGGAAAACTATTCCCTTACATGGTAATTAACTACAGGTCATATTTCATTGAAATCCAGAAACACTGGACAGATTATTTTACTTTAATAGTAAACAAGCATTTCAGCTGTTAACCTTCATCTGGGATTTTATATATTTCAAAACGGTCGTGTATGGGTTCAGAGACCAATTATACAACATAAAAACGTGATGTGATTGGTAAATAAGTTGCAAAAATCGGACCACTAGGAGGAGGGTTTGGACATTTATAAAACCCTCCTTCCTATTAGACAAACTGTAGACCAGCAACCAAATCTAAGGGCAGAAACGAATTGGTTATACGTTTAACATAAAATAAGTACTTGTATCATTTTATTGTGCTGTAAGAGTTACTGAATTTCATTTTCATGGGTGAGAAGATACAATGTATACGAAACATACATTTAGCAACTTTGCAAATATATTTCTGCCATTCAATGTAATATCCGGGTAAATGCTTTTCTATTGCCAATGGTGCTAGCAAATCAAAATTCCAGGTTGCACAGCAAAATATTTAGGAGCATGGGAGCCCACAGTACCAGTAGTGGACATAGGAGGGCAGTGATGCACGCTATTCATATTCTGCCATAGTGGCTGATAGAGAATAATGAAAACGGTCTGGTGGGGAAAAGATGAGGAAGATTGCAGTGGGCCTCTAAAGAATCCGGACAACAAAAGTTTTGTGTTTTGAATTTCAGCGTAGAGCATCCGTCAAAGGATTCATCTCGGGGGTGACGACGGATGTTCAGGTTGAATATCTGAAGAGAAATCCTGGTGTGGTTGGTGGACCCTGCAATTCACCCGGCGTCTGACCTGCTAGGTGAATGTAGAAAAATAAGAACGTCTGACGGTCCCGTTCTTTTTAGATAAAGAGAAAATGACTACGCATGTGAAGCTTGGTGCTGTAAGAGCTTTCGTCCCCAAACTACTGCAGTGTAAGAATTGTAAAGGATTTGGCCATGTTTCAAGTGTGTGCAGATGGACAGAGTATACTGAAAAACTGTGTGTAGAAGGACAACGGTGTTGTGGTGGGGATCATGATCCTCAGTTCCTAGAGTGGCCTGTAAGGGTGAAGGAGATTGAGGTGGCAAAAGTTAGAGCGGCCAATTTAATCCCCTATGCGGTGGCGATTTAAAGGAATTGAGAAAACAAGTGATGCTAGTGAAGATATGGTAGTGGATGCACCACAGTCTGTAGTAAATGTTTTCTGCCAGTCAAAATATACCCCGTGTGTTAAAAAGGTGGATTTTGTGGCATTCATTGCCACAGTTATAAACTGTACAGCACAAGTCTCAAAGAAGTCTAAGAAATGTGACATTATTGTGGCTGTGGAAGAAAAGTTTGTGGGACTTAAGGATTTGACATCTGAAGACTTGCAAGTGGTACTGGCTCCGGAAGACCCGCCTTCCCAGGTTCCCCTTGAGCCTGTGTAGGGATCAGATCTGCTTTTGTTTTTTTAACACAAACGTTGTCAGATTTTGTTTGTTATTATTTGTTAGTTTTGTAGTATTTTGGTAGTTTGTTCAGTTTTTTGGGACTCCTGTTTCTATCCCGGACAGTAGGTGGCAGGATGCACATTAAATTGTGCGATCGCCAATATACCATATAAGAAGAAGATAGAGAAGAAGAGTTCATTCAGGAAGCTCTGTTAAACGTTTTTGGATCAATATATATCAAGGTAACATCAATGAAACGCATACATTATGTGAATTCTTGGCATGTTTTGGTAAATAATTATGCTGTTTGTGGCAGAAGAGTCAGCTAGCCTAGCAACCATGTGTCATACTAATGTTAGCTAGCTTTCTAGAGACTGTCAGTGTAGCTAGCAAGCTAACTAACTTGGTAAGGCAGCCATTCTGTAAACATTGATGGCTGAAATAATTCAATTTCTGAATATATTTGAAGTTGAATGTATTTTACTGTAACAAAGGTATATTAGCCATGAGGCTAGCTACTGTAGCTAGGTTGGTTAGAGCTGCTAGTACAGTGTTCTATCTTTGTTGCTACCTAGGTAGAGCCTTTATACACCAGATTGAAACTCGTGGATGGGTGGGTGGTTTTTATGAATGGGCAACACGTCACACTCGTGATGTATGTAGTTTGCAATTCATTCCAACGGCTGTCTTGTCAATACTTGTAAATAGTACCTAAAATAACTCCCATGATGACATGTTTGGTCACCATACTGAGAGTTGACAAATTGTGTGGGTGCAGGCTTTTGCTCCAACCAAGCAGTAACACACCTGATTATTGTCAGAATGCTTTAGAATCAACTGGCAGTGATTTCAAACCTTGACTGTGGAATGTGTGGATGAAATGTAGTTAGGTGTTGAGGAATTAATAAAATAATATTGTAGCCTGACCGGGACTTGAACCCTGGTCCAGTGACTGTCAAGCCAACATCTTAAACCCCAACGCCAAGAGGTCTGAACCACTTGATGAGGTTGCTAGGTGTTGGGTAAGGTCTCTACATTACCCCCTTCCTTTGGTTCTCTCCCTCTTCCTTTCCCTCTGCTCCTTAGAGCCTATGAGAAGGAGATGAGTATCCCAGATTACATGCAGTGTGCTGAGGACCATCAGACGGTCTTGGTGGTGGTCCAACCAGTGGGCATCGTCCCTGAGGACCAGTTCTTCAGGATCTACAAACGCATTGCCTCTGTGGCCCAGGTAAGCATTCACTATGTGTACTCACTATGTGTACTAGCTATGTGTGCGTCCCAAATGGCACCCTATTGCAGGGCTAACACTGGTCAAAAGTAGTGCGCTAAGAAGTCGTGCTTCTACATTCTGCTTCTACATCTGCATTGCTTACTGTTTGGGGTTATAGGCTGGCTTTCTGTATAAGCACTTAGTGACATCTGCTGATGTAAAAAGGGCTTTATAAATACATTTGATTGATATAGGGAGTAGGGTGGCATTTGTGATACAGTCTAGGCCTATTTCTTATTATTTATTGAAATATGTAACCCCGTTCACTTTGTAGTTTTTTTTTTATGTCATTTTTTTTACCATTGAATCCTGATTGTCAAATGATCCCTTTTTTGTTCTGTGTTTTGTCTTTTCATGGTGTTGGGGGAAAAAAGGTGTCCACCCAGGACTCCCAGAGGAACCTCTATATCCGTTACCGGCACCACTACCTCCCTGAGAACAACGAGTGGGGAGACTTCCAGACACATCGCAAGGTTAGTTGCTTTGTGGCTCTTATTTTTCCTGTTTGTTGCTTTAACTAATGTTTATTTGGGTTTCAGAAATGCACTTTGTTGTTTGTTATGTGTCCTTTACAGCAGCCTTTCGCAAACCTCTCCTTGGGCCCACAGCTGTTCCATCTATTTTAAGTATTCCACAGTTAGCATACCTGATTCAACTTGTCTATTAATCATCAAGCCCTTGACTACTTGAATTAGGTGTGCTAGTTTAGGGCTACAACAAAACTGTGAAACGTCTGGGAGTTCCCAAGGCGAGGTTAGAGAAGCACTGCAGTGCGGTGTGTCTTTTTGTCCTGTGCGTGACATTTCCCCTCAGGAATAATAGTATTATCTGTCTATCTATCTCTATTCATCTCTATCTAGGTGGTGGGCCTCATCTCCGTGACGACCTGTGGTTCAGCTAAAGAGTGGCCCCAAACGTCGGACCGTTTCCACAGCCAGAAGGATGTGTTCGGAGCCACGCTGTACGACTCACGGCTCCTGGTGTTCGGGCTGCAGGGGGAGATAGCAGAGCAGCAGAGGACAGATGTGGCCTTCTACTCTAGCTATGATGACTGTCCCGATGTGGAGAAGAGGGTGGAGGACTTTGTGGGGTCCATCTTCATTGTGCTGGAGTCTAAGAGGCTGGATAGAGCCACAGACAAGTCTGGGGATAAGATACCACTGCTTTGTGTTCCTTTTGAGAAGAAAGACTTTGTGGGACTGGACACTGATAGCAGGTGAGTTGTCTTTTTTTCTGCACTCTATTCGGGTTTTATAGGTCTGGAATCATCTACATGTTTTGCTGCTTATATAGTTTTTCAGCTGGTCAATGAATTTGGAATTAACAAAGTTGGTTATTAAAAACGTTCTATGAGCCTGTACTGTAACTGCTGAATTAAGAAATAGTCTATTAGGTTTACACTTTATTAAATGCCTCAATTTGTCAAGTGAAGCCTAAAGGTTGTTAGATGGTTTTTACTTGGCTGGTTGTTCCAAAATGCTGGAGAAAGTCTGACCTCAGTGTTTCTCTGTGATGTCCGTCGTCAAGATCGCCTTGTCATTACATTAGTGTTGCTAAGGACAAGAGTCAATGTTGCGTGTTTATTTCCTCGTTGAAAAATCGGTTTATTTTTGCTTCTTTCCATTTTATCTTGGTTACTTTATTTGTTTTTCTCATTTGTTTCTTTCATACTGTCCTGTGAGTTTATTGTTGCGTGTGAAAAGGTGAGATGCTGTTAGACACATCGCTTTAGTTAAGCCCATCCTAGTTCCAGCTTAAGCCCACTCCTAAACGAGACACTCCGCCCTGGCCCCATCCCCTACCCCAGTGCTCTTGTGCATGGGTTCATAGCTTAGATCCAAACTCATCACTCCTCTCAACTTTGTATGAAATAAAATCATAACAACTAGAGTTCTGAAGGAGCTGATAGTTTGGACATGCAGAGTACAGAACACTGTCAACGACTGAGGCTTGTGAAGGTTGGTTCACTTAAATGGTGAGGATAGCCTATCTATTCTATTATGTGCTTGTAAAGGTTTGTCCAGGCTTTCAGGAACATGATGATTGGGAGGTTGTTACCTGACCCGGGCTTGACTGAGTGAATAAGGTCTATGCTCTAATTCTTCTGAAGCATCACACATTCTATAACATGGTTGTCATATCTTCTACGATATTCTGCTGCTAGTACACTATAACATGGATCTCATATCTTCAGTGGTGGATTTGGGTATAGGCGGCATCTTCCCGGGGGCAACATGGGGCGCCCGCACAAAAATTCTGATTGGTGACATTTGCGCGATTGGTTTTCTATCGTTCATTTACACGTCACGTCAATGATATCATGTCACCGTGTGGGACTGTGGGTCAATTAACCTTACATTTACATTTTACATTTTAGTCATTTAGCAGACGCTCTTATCCAGAGCGACTTACAAATTGGTGCATTCACCTATAATATCCAGTGGAACAACCACTTTACAATAGTGCATCTAAATCTTTTAAGGGGGGGGTTAGAAGGATTACTTTATCCTAACCCAGGTATTCCTTGAAGAGGTGGGGTTTCAGGTGTCTCCGGAAGGTGGTGATTGACTCCGCTGTCCTGGCGTCCTTGTCGGAGTGGGCGCCCTGATTCTAGTTTGTGAGCTAGGCAGGCTACTTACTGCCTGGGAAGGTCTCCCACTCAGAAGTACGAGATGGGGAGGAGGGTGGGGGTAGGTTGACCTCAGGTCTCCCCACTGGAAGCCCGAGGTAGGGGGAGCGGGGGAATCTATCAAATAGCGCACCACTAATTTTGTACAGTAAATCAACGTTTATTTGTCAAGTTCGCCGAATACAATAGAGAATAACCTTACAGTGAAATGCTTACTTACAGGCTCTAACCAATAGTGCAGAAAGGTATTAGGTGAACAATAGGTAAGTAAAGAAATAAAACAACAGTAAAAAGACAGGCTATATACAGTAGCGGGGCTATAAAAGTAGCGAGGCTACATACAGACACCGGTTAGTCAGGCTGCTTGAGGTAGTATGTAGACATGGTAAAAGTGACTATGCATATATGATGAACAGAGAGTAGCAGTAGTGTAAAAGAGGGGTGGGGGGGGGGGGGGCACACAATGCAAATAGTCCAGGTAGCCATTTGATTACCTGTTCAGGAGTCTTATGGCTTGGGGGTAAAAACTGTTGAGAAGCCTTTTTGTCCTGGACTTGGCGCTCCGGTACCGCATGCCATGTGGTAGTAGGGGTACAGTCTATGACTGGGGTGGCTGGGGTCTTTGACAATTCTTAGGGCCTTCCTCTGACACCGCCTGGTGTAGAGGTCCTGGAATGCAGGCAGCTTAGCCCCAGTGATGTACTGGGCCGTACGCACTACCCTCTGTAGTGCCTTGCGGACAGAGGCCGAGCAATTGCCGTACCAGGCAGTGATGCAACCAGTCAGGATGCTCTCAATATTGCACTAATGCAATTAGTAAAATCAGTCACACTACGAAATGCTACCAAGGCTAATCTGAAAACAAGGCTCCCTAAATTTTATCAGCATATCGAATGCGTGACCCATTTCTGACCACCATTTCTGACCATTTCTGACCCTTGCTCCCAGCCTATAGACAGAAACTAAACAGGAAACGCTCATGTCTGTTCAACGCTGGTCTGACCAATCTGATTCCACGCTTCAAGATTGCTTCGATCACGTGGACTGGGATATGTTCCGGATAGCTTCGAACAACAACATTGATGTATACGCTAATTCGGTGAGCTAGTTTATTAGCAAGTGCATCGGTGATGTTGTACCGACGGCGACTATTTAAACCTTCCCCAACCAGAAACCGTGGATTGATGGCAGCATTCGCGCAAAACTGAAAGCGTGAACCACTGCTTTTAATCAGGGCAAGGCGACCGGAAACATGACCGAATACAAACAGTGTAGCTATTCCCTCCGCAAGGTAATCAAACAAGCTAAGCGTCAGTATAGAGACAAAGTAGAGTCGCAATTCAACGGCTCAGACACAAGAGGTATGTGGCAGGGTCTACAGACAATCACTGACTACAAAAAGAAAACCAGCCCCGTCGCGGACCCGATGTTTTGCTCCCAGACAAACTAAACAACTTCTTTGCTCGCTTTGAGGACAATACAGTGCCACCGACACAGCCCGCTACCAAAACCTGCGGGCTCTCCTTCACTGTAGCCAACGTGAGTAAAACATTTAAACTTGTTAACCCTCGCAAGGCTGCCGGCCCAGGCGGAATCCCTAGCCGCGTCCTCAGAGCATATGCAGACCAGCTGGCTGGTGTGTTTACGGACATATTCAATCAATCCCTATCCCAGTCTGCTGTTCCCACATGCTTCATGAGGGCCACCATTGTTCCTGTTCCCAAGAAAGCTAAGGTAACTGAGCTAAACGGCTATTGCCCTGTAGCACTCACTTCCGTCATCATGAAGTGCTTTGAGAGACTAGTCAAGGATCATATCACCTCCACCCTACCTGACACCCTAGACCCACTCCAATTTGCTTACCGCCCCAATAGGTCCACAGACAACGCAATCAAACTGCACACTGACCTAACCCATCTGGACAAGAGGAATACCTATGTAAGAATGCTGTTCATCGACTACAGCTCAGCATTTAACGCCATAGTACCCTCCAAACTCGTCATTAAGCTCGAGACCCTGGATCTCGACCCCGCCCTGTGCAACTGGGTCCTGGACTTTCTGACGGGACGCCCCCAGGTGGTGAGGGTAGGAAACAACATCTCCACCCCGCTGATCCTCAACACTGGGGCCCCACAAGGGTGTGTTCTCAGCCCTCTTCTGTACTCCCTGTTCACCCATGACTGCGTGGCCATGCGTGCCTCCAACTCAATCATCAAGTTTGCAGACGACACTACAGTGGGAGGCGTGATTACCAACAACGACGAGGCGGCCTACAGGGAGGAGATGAGGGCCCTCGGAGTGTGGTGTCAGGAAAATAACCTCACACTCAACGTCAACAAAACAAAGGAGATGATCGTGGACTTCAGGAAACAGCAGAGGGAGCACCCCCCTATCCACATAGACGGGACAGTAGTGGAAAAGGTGGAAAGTTTTAAGTTCCTCTGCGTACACATCATGGACAAACTGAAATGGTCCACCCACACAGACAGCTTGCCTCTTCAACCTCAGGAGGCTAAAGAAATTCGGCTTGTCACCCAAAAACTTTTACAGATGCACAATCAAGAGCATCCTGTCGGGCTGTATCACCGCCTGGTACGGCAACTGCTCCGCCCACAACCGTAAGGCTCTCCAGAGGAAAGTGAGGTCTGCACAATGCATCACCGGGGGCAAACTACCTGCCCTCCAGGACACCTACACCACCTGATGTCACAGGAAGGCCAAAAAGATCATCAAGGACAACAACCACCCGAGCCACTGCCTGTTCACCCCGCTATCATCCAGAAGGCTAGGTCAGTCCAGGTGCATCAAAGCTGGGACCGAGAGACTGAAAAACAGCTTCTATCTCAAAAACAGCTTCTATCGCCATCACAGACTGTTTAACAGCCATCACTAACATCGAGTGGTTGCTGCCAACATACTGACTCAAATCTCTAGCAACTTTAATAATAAAAAATTGGATGTAATAAATGTATCGCCAGTCACTTTAAACAGTGCCACTTTATATAATGTTTACATACCCTACATTACTCATCTCATATGCATATACTGTACTCTATACCATCTACTGCATCTTGCCGATGTCGTTCGCCCATCGCTCATCCAAATATTCATATGTTCTTATTCCTTTACACTTGTGTGTGTATAAGGTAGTTGTTGTGAAATTGTTAGATTACTTGTTAGATATTACTGCATGGTCGGAACTAGAAGCACAAGCATTTCGCTACACTCGCATTACCATGTGTATGTGACCAATAAAATTTGATTTGAAATAAACCATATTTCATTCATAATACTGTGAATATGTAGTTTCACAGACATATTGTTGCATTTTTTTCTGGTTTGTGTGAAATCGTTCAGAAGAATATAAAACCAGTCTGCACACCACCAAGGTGAATTGGTTTAGTCGTGATTCTTGGTTGACAGTGTTGGTGGATGGGTAATGTATTGATGCTCGAGTGCCAAATCAACACATTTGTTTCTATTTGTCTTTTACTACTTTTTGATTTCGATGAGTTATTCATGTATATGGTTTTAAATGTTATGATTATTTATTTGTGGTGTTCCAAATTTCTGAATAAAAATTACAGTTGGTGCAGAAGGGTGCTTTTCTTTTTGTCGGGGGGGGCTGAAGAGGGGGTTCTCTCAGGGAGCCATACAAGCTAGAACCGCCACTGCATATCTTCTACTAAATTCTGTGTCTAGTACACTTTACCATGGATCTCATATCTTCTACTAAATTCTGTGTCTAGTACACTTTACCATGGATCTCATATCTTCTACTATATTCTGTGTCTAGTACACTTTACCATGGATCTCATATCTTCTACTAAATTCTGTGTCTAGTACACTTTACCATGGATCTCATATCTTCTACTAAATTCTGTGTCTAGTACACTTTACCATGGATCTCATATCTTCTACTATATTCTGCTGCTAGTACACTTTAACATGGATCTCGTATATCCGTGATTCATGGAGGGATGCATCACCTTCAACTAGGCTTATTATTGCACCTACTTATGAAAGCATGCCTTGAATGTGGTATCCATGTTCTTCTAAGCAGACCATACATCATGTATTGCTCATCATTTTATTTCACTAACTAGGCTAACAAATGGTAACATAGGCATCGTTTGTTTTCATCCGAACAGTTTAGGCCCAACTCATTATTCTGAATCTAAACAATATGAGCAAAGCAAATGTACCATAAATTCACTAATAACGTGGAAGTCAACCCCATTTACCTCAATTGACACATAATGTTCTCTAGGTAACAGAATACAAGGTGGGTTTGACCCTAGACCTTCCCAGTATCTCAGGCTCCAGTAAAGAGTTAGACAGAGGTCTTAAACTGGCCCCCTTTTCTTCTGTTAGAATTTCAAACGGTGATGTTGTTGTCGTCCTCTTCAATCCTTGTGTGTTTAATGTGCTAGACTTCAGGATCAGGGTCGTTGGGATTATTTTTCTCTATTGGGTTCTCCCCTCCCCAACCCCTGTCTCCCTTGCTTGTGCTGTCCCACCCCACACACACCACTTGTAACTGATAAGATTCATTCAACACTGAGTCTCCTCTGCTAGCACCCAATGGGACCTCGGTAAGAAAATACGTTATGCTTAAAGAAGGACTTTTATTTTGGAAACCATACGAATGAGAGAGACAACAAAATATAGTTTTTTTGTGAAAATTATGTAAGAAGTAAACCCTACTTGGATACTTGTTTGCTGTAACGTGGACAAAGTTGTATTGTAAATGGATACCTCTACGACAACTGACTGACACTAGTTGATGTTTCTTTCCCTCCTCCTTAGGCACTATAAGAAGCGTTGCCAGGGCCGTATGAGGAAGCACGTTGGGGACCTGTGTTTGCAGGCAGGCATGTTGCAGGATGCCCTGGTCCACTATCACATGGCTGTGGAGCTGCTCCGTTCTGTCAATGACTTCCTCTGGCTGGGGGGTAAGACTGAGGAGGAAGACGTGGCTCTACTTTCAAATCCAATAAAGCAGGGGTGGATACCCTGCAGGTTTTTGCTCCGACCCTACTATAACACACCTGATTCGACTAATCAGCAGCTCACCACGACCTTGAAGGCAATCAGGGGTGCTACAACAGGGTAGTAGCAAAATCCTGCCAAGCCCAGTAGCTCTGCAGGAGGAAGGATCATCACCCTTGCCATACTGTACATACAGAATGGCCTTTAGTCAACTTCTAATGGAGGGTATTCTGTTTCATTGACACATCTCCCTTGTGTCTTGGTTCTCCAGCTGCGTTAGAGGGCCTGTGTTCAGCCTCTGTTATCTTCCACTACCCTGGAGGAACAGCAGGGAAGGCTGCTGGACGCAAACCCAGCCTGGCACAGGGCCAGGGCCAGGAAGCCGACGCAGGGAAGAGACACCGGCCAGGTAAGCAGCACTCCTCTCTCTCGCGTGCTCTCCCTGTGTGTGAGGTTGGGGGTGGTCTTCTCCGTAGTGATATTTGTGATGGGGCCGAGGTATTCAAGCAGTGAAAGATAATTATTTTTATTTTTTTTACTTCTTGTTCGGCCAAGCCAAGTAGAGGTATGGGTGAGGTAGAGGTATGGGTGAGGTAGAGGTATGGGTGAGGTAGAGGTATGGGTGAGGTAGAGGTATGGTATGGATGAGGTAGAGGTATGGGTGAGGTAGAGGTAGAGGTATGGCTGTCTGTACGTCTGGAGAGGAGGGGTTGGTGGTACGGTTGTAATGTGGATTGTATTTTACTGTGTGGAGGTTGTGGTGTTTATGGGGAGGGGGGTGTCTGTACGTCTGGAGAGGAGGGGTTGGTGGTACGGTTGTAATGTGGATTGTATTTTACTGTGTGGAGGTTGTGGTGTTTATGGGGAGGGGGTGTCTTTAGTGTAATATCTCATTAAACACAACTTGTGTTGTGGGACAGTGGAAGATGTCCGGAGGTTTCTGAATGAGCTGTGATTATAGGATGGTTGGAAGGAAGCGGTCTCCCTGGCTATTTGACGTGTGGCCCAAGCAATTGCAGCTAGTACTATGACAACACAAGTTTTGCTACGCTTTTCTCAGTCCAGCTGCTTCTGTTGTTCTGTGCCCTGGACAACTTTACCTGAGAAATCCAGTGGCCCCCACAACCTAACCCATTTGTTCTGAACAGTATTTCATATCTTATTTCCTTTCACGTCTTTACTTAATATTATTAACAAGTCAATTACTTTAACCCCTAAATAACCACACATATTTTGCTTTAGTGTATTACTGAAGTAATTAGAAATAGTATACACTACGGCGGGGACTGATGGGGAAAGTCACAAGGAACCGTTTAAGAAGCGGCTCGTTTGGGGACTAACATTGCTTTCAGTAACTTACTGCACTGTGTGAACCTGCGTTCTCTCTCTGTGTGTCTGTCTCTGTGTGTTACCGTAGGGGCGCAGGAGGTTCTCATAGACCCAGGTATGGTATGACACTAACAGGGCAGCCCTGCATAGCGTTACACCTAGCTAGACATCTCACCTGCCTGTGTTTGCCTGCTGTGGCTCTTTTCCCTCTTACTTGTTGGTTTTATGCTTTTTGTGACGACAACCTCCTAACTTGGTCCTGGATCTGTTAGTGCTGTCTTACCAACTAAGGCCAGACAACACAAACAGATCTGGGACCAGGCTATCAACCCATTGCACTACATCTGATTCCAACGTTTTATTGTTTCCACCACTGGTACATGAAAAGTGATATTATTTTCCCGCCTCTTAAGGCAGGGGTTGTATTCCTGTTATTCTTGTCAGCGTTAATGTTGTTGGGTGTTCATGCTTGATTACATCATTGACCTCTTCTCGTCAATGAATGGTAACCATTTTAAATCCTAATCAACAACAAGATATCCAGCACTATAACCTCCAATTTAGATGAAAAAAGTAATTCAGACATGCACCAGAGGGTGGCGATGTTGGTATTGTAGTACTGCTTATTGAGGCATCCAAGCTATTTGTCTGTTCTTCCTGTAGCCTCAAGTTACAATGTAGAACTGTTCAGTGTGAGGCATTTTGGCCAACCTATCAGTAGGATATGTTGCAGAAATGAAGCTCTTATATGTTACCTTTTTAGGGACTGGGGTTGGTTTTACTAGACCATTCAAGGGGTCTGTGTAAAGTGTGTAGTTCTGGGTCTAGATGTAACATGTTGCACATTTTTCAAACACTTAAATGTTTTTGTTGTTGTAATATAATCCATTTAGCAGATGCTTTTATCCAATGCGACTTACAGCCGTGTGTGCCTAAATTGTTTACGTACGGGTGGTCCCGGGAATCGAACCCATTATCCTTGCGCTGTAAGCACCATACTTTACTAACTGAGCTAAAGAGGAGCACTTAGCAATGTTTTTATTCAAACCAAGTTACAGTACAGTGAGTGTATACGTTTCTAGTATGTGTGTGTGATCCCAGAGTAGTCTTATGATTCACATGTAACGCAGTGTCATAGTGACATCGCCGCGACACCGTTGCTATGGACCCAGCTAGCGCCGTTTCTAGGCAATGTTTTCTCAATACAAAATCTGTATTCAAATCACATAGGTAGACGAGAGATACTACTCCTATTTCAATTGAAACGCTTCAAACTACTGAGCACATTTTGATCACGTAACAGTGCGCAGTGACCCGCTAAAGGACTTTTATTTATAGATAGATTGTTTTGTATTTCCATATAAAAGTGAATGCTGTGCATGTGGCAATTATTGAGCGTTGTCTTGATATCTCGGTGTTTGCAACGCCTGTCGACGCTGCATTAAGTGTGTATGCTCAGGTAAGCTATACTCAGTGTCTGAGTAAGTTACTGTTGATTGTTGTGACTTCGGCCATATGCATGGATGTGAACAGCCAAGTGGTGGACGGGTCTGATAACATTGACAATATTCCCAGTCATTAATGTCATTTTTTTTGCCGCCTCCTCTTTCTCGCTCCTCCTTTTCTGTCTCTCTCTCCCTCTCCCCTCCCTGTCTCTCGCTCTTGCCCCCCAGGTGCCCTCACAGCAAATGGGATCAGTGCAGACACCAGCAGTGAAATCGGCCGGGCCAAGAACTGCCTGAGCCCTGAAGACATCATAGAGAAATACAAGGAGGCCATCTCCTACTATGGCAAGGTATTGGAAAAGACAAGAAGTAGATTTTCCCACACACACTATTGAATGCTCCTATCTACTTTGTTCCATCTCCTGCTATGGCAAGGTAATGGACAATAATATTTCAAAAGCACTGTACGTACATCTAGCTAATTTTCATCTGCAGGGTACAAAAAGTATAAATCCTAGGAAATAAACAGACACACACACACACACACACACACACACACACACACACACACACACACACACACACACACACACACACACACACACACACACACACACACACACACACACACACACACTGTTGAATGCTCCTGCATACTTCATTACATTCAACGTTTCAACAACAAGGTTCAGTGTTTGCGCTTTGCAGACCGATGCTGTTTGCAGAGAGTATTCCATTATCCACTATCCAGTTTGCAGTTCTCAACATGTCCACCAGGGGTCAGTAGCTCACTAGGTATCAGTGATGGTTGGGCAGTCTGCAGCAGCAGAGAGAGGCTGTGTGCACACTGTAAACAAACTACTACATGCTGACTACAGGAGAATGTCTTAGTGCACTGAAGTCAACATTGGAAAGCTTAGCTAGCGTGATGTCACTGTCTGTTACAATTAGCCAAATGGAAGTGTGGGGCCATCTCAAATGTCATATTACCCCAACAATTGAATCCCCCCCCCAAAAAAAATGTAGAGCATCATTGCCATTAAGACTAGACATTAGTTAATTGCATTGTTAGTCTATTAGTAACTATACTTACTGTTATAACACAGGTATACATGAAGAAAAACGAACAAACAAAGCTAAAAGATTGGAATAAAACACAGATGCGTAACATCCATAACATCCCAGTAGACCTTCTGAAACTCTGCAGTGTTTTATTGCTACTATTATAATAGGATTTTTGCTTTGAACTTGCTTGGCCCTTATACATGTAACTAGTTCACTCCAAATTAAATTACATTTTATCTCGACACGACGGGACCATTCAGATATTAATTGAATTTTAATAAGGAGACAAGGGTGGCTGGCTGGTTGTGTGAGAGAGAAGTGTATGGAGTCCAGTTTCTACTTCAATATAACTACGAGGTGGGAACCCGGAAGTCCCCTGGAAGAACCATGTGGCGTAAAGTAACAATGAAGGACAGAGGTTCCGTATCAGCCCATGGACTGTGATCAGTAATCTCACGCCTCTGATACAGATGTCTGTATTTGAAAGAGACCGATGATGCAATACATCTGTTCAGAATATTACGCAGGGTGGGAAAGGTCACAGAATTCCTCATTGGTTAGTTAGGTTTTCCTTATGCTGAGACTGGGCCGTGTCTGTTCTTATCGTCTCCATCTCCCTCCCCCAGTATAAGAATGCAGGTGTGATAGAGCTGGAGGCGTGTGTGAAGGCAGTCAGGGTGCTAGCCATTCAGAAGAGGGCCATGGAGGCCTCAGAGTTCCTCCAGAATGCTGTCTACATCAACCTGGGACAGGTAAGTCCTCAGCTGACATGTAGATGTACCTTTCTGGGGGGAGAGAACCGTCATACTGGTCTCAAACACACTGTAAGGGACCAGAGTTTTACCTAGTCAAGTCCCATGCTTACCACTCATATTCAGGAAAAACTCTGTGCCCCAGTTGTCGTCTAACCAGGGTCCAGAGTTTTACCTAGATCATGTAGTCAGGAAACACTCCTTGCCCTATGGGAAACCAAAGGGACTGCCTGTCAAACCCCAGGTCCCATAGAGCCTGTTAACCCCCAGGTCCCAAAGAGGCTGTTAGCCCCCAGGTCCCATAGAGTCTGTTAACCCCCAGGTCCCATAGAGTCTGTCAGCCCCCAGGTCCCATAGAGTCTGTCAACCCCCAGGTCCCATAGAGTCTGTTAACCCCCAGGTCCCATAGAGTCTGTCAGCCCCCAGGTCCCATAGAGTCTGTTAACCCCCAGGTCCCATAGAGTCTGTTAACCCCCAGGTCCCATAGAGTCTGTTAACCCCCAGGTCCCATAGGGTCTGTTAGCCCCCAGGTCCCATAGAGTCTGTTAGCCCCCAGGTCCCATAGAGTCTGTTAGCCCCCAGGTCCCATAGAGTCTGTTAGCCCCCAGGTCCCATAGAGTCTGTTAGCCCCCAGGTCCTATAGAGTCTGTTAGCCCCCAGGTCCCATAGAGTCTGTTAGCCCCCAGGTCCCATAGAGTCTGTTAGCCCCCAGGTCCCATAGAGTCTGTTAGCCCCCAGGTCCCATAGAGTCTGTTAGCCCCCAGGTCCCATAGAGTCTGTTAGCCCCCAGGTCCCATAGAGTCTGTTAGCCCCCAGGTCCCATAGAGTCTGTTAGCCCCCAGGTCCCATAGAGTCTGTTAACCCCCAGGTCCCATAGAGTCTGTCAACCCCCAGGTCCCATAGAGTGTGTCAACCCCCTGGTACCATAGTCTGTCAGCCCCCAGGTCCCATAGAGTCTGTTAGCCCCCAGGTCCCATAGAGTCTGTTAGCCCCCAGGTCCCATAGAGTCTGTTAGCCCCCAGGTCCCATAGAGTCTGTTAGCCCCCAGGTCCCATAGAGTCTGTTAGCCCCCAGGTCCCATAGAGTCTGTTAGCCCCCAGGTCCCATAGAGTCTGTTAGCCCCCAGGTCCCATAGAGTCTGTTAGCCCCCAGGTCCCATAGAGTCTGTTAGCCCCCAGGTCCCATAGAGTCTGTTAGCCCCCAGGTCCCATAGAGTCTGTTAGCCCCCAGGTCCCATAGAGTCTGTTAGCCCCCAGGTCCCATAGAGTCTGTTAGCCCCCAGGTCCCATAGAGTCTGTTAGCCCCCAGGTCCCATAGAGTCTGTTAGCCCCCAGGTCCCATAGAGTCTGTTAGCCTCCAGGTCCCAAAGAGGCTGTTAGCCCCCAGGTCCCATAGAGTCTGTTAGCCCCCAGGTCCCATAGAGTCTGTTAGCCCCCAGGTCCCATAGAGTCTGTTAGCCCCCAGGTCCCATAGAGTCTGTTAGCCCCCAGGTCCCATAGAGTCTGTTAGCCCCCAGGTCCCATAGAGTCTGTTAGCCCCCAGGTCCCATAGAGTCTGTTAGCCCCCAGGTCCCATAGAGTCTGTTAGCCCCCAGGTCCCATAGAGTCTGTTAGCCCCCAGGTCCCATAGAGTCTGTTAGCCCCCAGGTCCCATAGAGTCTGTTAGCCCCCAGGTCCCATAGAGTCTGTTAACCCCCAGGTCCCATAGAGTCTGTCAACCCCCAGGTCCCATAGAGTCTGTCAGCCCCCAGGTCCCATAGAGTCTGTTAGCCCCCAGGTCCCATAGAGTCTGTTAGCCCCCAGGTCCCATAGAGTCTGTTAGCCCCCAGGTCCCATAGAGTCTGTTAGCCCCCAGGTCCCATAGAGTCTGTTAACCCCCAGGTCCCAAAGAGGCTGTTAGCCCCCAGGTCCCATAGAGTCTGTTAACCCCCAGGTCCCATAGAGTCTGTCAGCCCCCAGGTCCCATAGAGTCTGTCAACCCCCAGGTCCCATAGAGTCTGTTAACCCCCAGGTCCCATAGAGTCTGTCAGCCCCCAGGTCCCATAGAGTCTGTTAACCCCCAGGTCCCATAGAGTCTGTTAACCCCCAGGTCCCATAGAGTCTGTTAACCCCCAGGTCCCATAGAGTCTGTCAGCCCCCAGGTCCCATAGAGTCTGTTAACCCCCAGGTCCCATAGAGTCTGTTAGCCCCCAGGTCCCATAGAGTCTGTTAGCCCCCAGGTCCCATAGAGTCTGTCAGCCCCCAGGTCCCATAGAGTCTGTTAGCCCCCAGGTCCCATAGAGTCTGTTAGCCCCCAGGTCCCATAGAGTCTGTTAGCCCCCAGGTCCCATAGAGTCTGTTAACCCCCAGGTCCCATAGAGTCTGTCAACCCCCAGGTCCCATAGAGTCTGTTAACCCCCAGGTCCCATAGAGTCTGTTAACCCCCAGGTCCCATAGAGTCTGTTAGCCCCCAGGTCCCATAGAGTCTGTTAGCCCCCAGGTCCCATAGAGTGTGTCAACCCCCAGGTCCCATAGAGTCTGTTAACCCCCAGGTCCCATAGAGTCTGTTAACCCCCAGGTCCCATAGAGTCTGTTAGCCCCCAGGTCCCATAGAGTCTGTTAACCCCCAGGTCCCATAGAGTCTGTTAGCCCCCAGGTCCCATAGAGTCTGTTAGCCCCCAGGTCCCATAGAGTCTGTTAGCCCCCAGGTCCCATAGAGTCTGTCAACCCCCAGGTCCCATAGAGTCTGTTAGCCCCCAGGTCCCATAGAGTCTGTTAGCCCCCAGGTCCCATAGAGTCTGTTAGCCCCCAGGTCCCATAGAGTCTGTTAGCCCCCAGGTCCCATAGAGTCTGTTAGCCCCCAGGTCCCATAGAGTCTGTTAGCCCCCAGGTCCCATAGAGTCTGTTAGCCCCCAGGTCCCATAGAGTCTGTTAGCCCCCAGGTCCCATAGAGTCTGTTAACCCCCAGGTCCCATAGAGTCTGTCAACCCCCAGGTCCCATAGAGTCTGTTAGCCCCCAGGTCCCATAGAGTCTGTTAGCCCCCAGGTCCCATAGAGTCTGTCAACCCCCAGGTCCCATAGAGTCTGTTAACCCCCAGGTCCCATAGAGTCTGTTAGCCCCCAGGTCCTGTACTCAGACACCTGTCACTGCTGCTTCCCTGTGTGAGGAACACCTGCCAACACACAAGTCCCATAACTTGACACACAGGAAAGCTCCTCTGACAGGTGCCTGAGGCCATCCTGCGAGGGACTGAAAGCCTGCTCTATTCAGGCAGTCACACAGTGTGCTCTGCTCTGTAGGCCTGTCTCTCTGGAGGGAAATCTCACTTGAGTCTTGGATGATTCTGCCAGTGTGCCACCACCTCCTTTCCGTTGTGCAGTGACTGATCATTCTCCTAACCTTTCCACAGATTTGTTTTATAAATCAAATTTAACTTTTCCAGAGATTTGTTTGGAAATAAGTATAACTTTGTGTTATCGTCAAGGATTTATAATAATATATGCCATTTATTAGCAGACGCTTCTGCTAGGGCCTCCTGAGTGGCACAGTGGTCTAAGGCACTGCATTGTAGTGCTAGAGGTGTCACTACAGACCTGGGTTCAATCCCAGGCCCAGGATCCTCCCAGTTAGGGGAGGGTTTGGCCAGGGAGGGACTTGTCTCATTGTGCTCTAGCGACTCCTTGTGGCAGGCCAGGCGCCTGCAGGCTGACCTCTGTTGTCAGTTAAACTGTGTTTCTCTAGAAGAAAATGAAACGCACACCTATTAAGGCAAGGTGCTGGCTCGCAGAGTAGACAACTTGAAAATAAGGGAGAGCCGCACACTCTAGGAGCTCAGATGCAAAAATGTAATATCCAACGTTTCAACAGCCAAGCTGTCTTCATCAGGGTATCATCACAAACACTGCAGGGTGACTCGTTTATATAGTGTCAGAAGACACACAGGTGTCTGTAATCATGGCCAAGTGTGGCCTAATATCATTGGTTAATTCTCAAATATAAAAATGGCATACAAAGAACAGCATACAAAACAACAAATGGATAGCATACGATCATAGATTCATTTTAGACTACACAAGCTTACAAACAATTACAATGGCAAAGTCACAATAATCACAAGAATGGCTTCAGATCAAAGTCTACGTTGGGACCGTCTTTAAATTAAAGATCCAGGCAGCCTCTCGTTTTAACAATAAATTATCGAGGTCACCCCTTCTCCTAGGGAGGGTGACATGTTCGATGCTAGTATAACACAGAGACGAAATCGAGTGATTTTCTTCTAGATTATTCTGTTACCCAGTAAACAGCACCCAACCGACAAAAAAGCTCTAAAACGATGCCGAATGATCATTCTTTTCCTGACACTGGTCAAAGACCCAAACAAGATGACTTTGAATATAGCCAAAGGGATCGTGATAAGATCATTGTTTTTGACATGCCGGGGGGTAATTCTGACCTCTCGAAAGAACCGTTACATTTATCTAAGCGCCAGACGAGAACGCATCTACATATAGTCACTCTTAGTGATTATGTGTGTCAAGGCATTATTCCACGGGGACTCAGGTGGCAAAAAGAGCCATCATTGGGACAGGGCACAGATGATTTCTGTGAGCGCTGGTGTGCCATCCTGAACAAACGCTCTATTGATTTAATGACATTAATTGTTGACCAGTTGAAAAAGGATTTTATTGAAATGGATAATACGATTAAAGACAAACGCACAGCTGTACAAATAGCTGTTAATGATGATGGCATATTCAATGAACTGATGAAAACTAACCAAGCGCTCCAGGACAAGTTGTCTACAGAAATAAAGGAACTTATAATCAAGAAATTCAACCAAGACAAAAGAGACAAGGCCGAGGATAAAGTCTACTTCTGGAGAAACCCTGACAGAGGAGGTCCTGCTCCTCCTCTCCATGACAGACGCAGGAGGGATGCTGCTTACTTCCATCCACCCCCGTCTGACCAACACTCTACAACCAGCGCCTCATCGGCTTCCAGTGGCAGTTTTTTACTCAACGAGAGACTGGGCCGACGGAAGCGCGGAAGGTGGCCGTGGACCGACGAGATGCCGCACCCGACGGGGTAAGAAGAAACGACTATCAGAGGCAGAGGAGACCGTTCACACGGTCCCAGAACCCACGGGACTGAGTGTCTTTAATTTAGCAAGATATTGAGCCCTGCCCATGTCTCTTTGCTTAATAAAGGGTTATCTTTTGTGCCTACAACCCAGTGTAACGATTTTGATGTTAAGGTAGACATGTTTAAGTTTTTTAGAAACGTTTAAGGGAATACTTTAGCTCCCCTAATCATGATGTTTCTATTGAACCAGTAGGTTATTCACCTGCACATACTCCGACTCCTTTTAGAAGTAACAGTTATTTTGTACCTCCAGCCAATCGCAATCATTCTATTGAGACATATTGCAGACTGGTAGAAAAAGATGTTGTTCATCTCCTTAAGAACAAACAGGAGTCCAAATCTTTCCATAATTTACCTAAGGATGAAAAACAAGCTTTGCTTGATGTACAATCTGATACGTCAGTCCTTACCCGTCCTGCTGATAAGGGGTGGGTCGGTGGTACAATCTGATACGTCAGTCCTCATTCGTCCAGCTGATAAGGGTGGGTCGGTGGTACAATCTGATACGTCAGTCCTTATTCGTCCTGCTGATAAGGGTGGGTCGGTGGTACAATCTGATACGTCAGTCCTCATTCGTCCAGCTGATAAGGGTGGGTCGGTGGTACAATCTGATACGTCAGTCCTCATTCGTCCTGCTGATAAGGGTGGGTCGGTGGTACAATCTGATACGTCAGTCCTCATTCGTCCTGCTCATAAGGGTGGGTCGGTGGTACAATCTGATACGTCAGTCCTTATTCGTCCTGCTGATAAGGGTGGGTCGGTGGTACAATCTGATACGTCAGTCCTTACCCGTCCTGCTGATAAGGGTGGGTCGCTGGTACAATCTGATACGTCAGTCCTTACCCGTCCTGCTGATAAGGGTGGGTCGGTGGTACAATCTGATACGTCAGTCCTTATTCGTCCTGCTGATAAGGGTGGGTCGGTGGTACAATCTGATACGTCAGTCCTTACCCGTCCTGCTGATAAGGGTGGGTCGCTGGTACAATCTGATACGTCAGTCCTTATTCGTCCTGCTGATAAGGGTGGGTCGGTGGTACAATCTGATACGTCAGTCCTCATTCGTCCTGCTGATAAGGGTGGGTCGGTGGTACAATCTGATACGTCAGTCCTTACCCGTCCTGCTGATAAGGGTGGGTCGCTGGTACAATCTGATACGTCAGTCCTTACCCGTCCTGCTGATAAGGGTGGGTCGGTGGTACAATCTGATACGTCAGTCCTCATTCGTCCTGCTGATAAGGGTGGGTCGCTGGTACAATCTGATACGTCAGTCCTCATTCGTCCTGCTGATAAGGGTGGGTCGGTGGTACAATCTGATACGTCAGTCCTTACCCGTCCTGCTGATAAGGGTGGGTCGCTGGTACAATCTGATACGTCAGTCCTTACCCGTCCTGCTGATAAGGGTGGGTCGGTTGTACTCATGGATAGGACAGCTTATGTAAATGAGTGTCATAGACAACTGCTTGACAACACCTTTTACAAGAAACTCAGAAGTGTCCCTACTTCCCAATTTCAGAATACTATCTTTACTGTCCTAGATGGGTATTTAAGTTCTGGTCAGATAACCAAAAAAGTACATGACTTTTTGGCTATTCAACACCCTAAAATTGCTACTTTCTATACTTTGCCGAAATTATACAAGAATGTTACAAAACCTCCAGGGCGCCCAATTGTATCGGGCATTGATGCAGTAACGGCCCCTATTGTAGCGGGCATTGATGCAGTAACGGCCCCTCTATCTACTTTTGTTGACTTGTTTATTAGACCACTCGCAGAACAGCTCCCCTCCTTTGTAAAGGACACCAGCAGTATGATCTCTATTATTGAATCTCTTGATCCTCTGCCTGAGAACACCTTGTTAGTTACTTTTGATGTTGAGTCGTTATACACTAATATTCCACACGAGGGCGGTATTGAAGCCATGGAACATTTTCTCCTGCAACGTGACCCTAATGAACTACCTTCCAGTGCCTGCATAATAACATTGGCTGAAATAGAGCTCACACATAACTATTTCATGTTTCTAAATGATTTCTTTATTCAGACGAAGGGTACTGCTATGGGATCCTCCATGGCTCCTAACTATGCTAATTTGTATGTGGGTTACATGGAGAAACAGTCTATTTTCAACCCTCTCAAAAATGTTTTCTTGCCTTATATCATTATTTGGAAACGGTATATTGATGATATTTTTGTTCTATGGAGGGGTGATGCAAAACAGCTCCAGGCGTTCCATGCTTTTCTTAACTCCTGTTCTGAACATTTGAGATTTACTATGCAATCTGATACACGTCAAATCAGTTTTGTTGATCTTCTGATCTTGTGTGAAAATAATGTTCTATACACTGATCTTTACAGGAAACCTACTGATCGTAACAGTTTGTTGAGCGCTGACAGTTGTCACCCACTTCCCTTGAAAAATAGTTTGCCCTACAGCCAATTCTGTCGAATCAAAAGAATCTGCAAAAAACAATCAGATTTCGACAGAAATATGGCTGAGACACACAGAAAGTTCAAAGAGAGGGTGTACAAAAATGATCAGATTAATATTGGCATTGATAAAATTCAAAACAAAACGAGACATGACCTTTTTTAAGGTCAGTCTCGCAAAAAGATGCATTCTTGCGTTCTAACTACCCGCTATTCAAAGCGCTCTGAACAAATTAAGGGAATCGTTCACAAACATTGGCACATTCTAAAATACGATGATAGTCTCGGTAATGTGTTTTTGGACCTTCCCTTGGTCGTATTCTCGTGGGGCAGAAATCTCAGAGACCAATTGGTACACTCTGATTTACCACCCCAAGATATCCCTGACCATCTATTTGTGCCCCTACTGGATGGAAATTACAAGTGTAATGGCTGTGCTCAATGCAATGGCACTTATAAATGTAGATCCTTCAAACACCCACAAACAGGGAAATCGATCCCAATCAAAGGTGTTATTACGTTCTCCAATGAGGCAGTTATTTATCTTATAACTTGTCCTTGTGGTAAAAATGATGTGGGTAAAACAAAGCGTGAATTAAAAGTACATATCTCAGAGCATCGTAGCACCATTAGGTGCAAAAACTTGACTTACCCAGTTGCGGCCCACTTTTTGGAAGCAAACCACTCGATTTCGTCTCTGCGTTATATTGGCATCGAACATGTCCCCCTCCCTAGGAGAGGGGGTGACTTTGATAATTTATTGTTAAAACGAGAGGCTGCCTGGATCTTTAATTTAAAGACCCTTGCTCCCTTCGGTCCCAACGTAGACTTTGATCTGAAGCCATTCTTGTGATTATTGTGACTTTGCCATTGTAATTGTTTGTAAGCTTATGTAGTCTAAAATGAATCTATGATCGTATGCTATCCATTTGTTCTTTTGTATGTCCTTTGTATGCCATTTTTATATTTGAGAATTAACCAATGATATTAGGCCAAACTTGGCCATGATTACAAACACCTGTGTGTCTTCTGACACTATATAAACGAGTCACCCTGCAGTGTTTGTGATGATACCCTGATGAAGACAGCTGGCTGTTGAAACGTTGGATATTACATTTTTGCATCTGAGCTCCTAGAGTGTGCGGCTCTCCCTTATTTTCAAACTGTGTTTCTCTGACACACTGGCTTCCGGGTTAAGTGGGCGGGTGTTAAGAAGCGCAGTTTGGTGGGTCATGTTTCGGAGGACGCATCACCCGACCTTCACCTCCGAGCCCGTTGGGGAGTTGCAGTGATGAGACAAGATCGAAATGGGGGATATATGCTAAATATATGATTATTATTATAAATCCTTGACAGTAACAGAAGTTATGCAGCTTATTTCCAAATGAATCTCTGTAAAAGTTCAATTTGATTCAGAAAACAAATCTGGGACAACCCGTACATAAAATGTATGCACGCATGACTGACTGTACGTCTGACATTTTAGGTACGGGTGGTCTCGATTTAAATGCAGTGTTTCCATGTGTGTGGTTTAAATATTTCAATCTAAATAGTTTCAATCTAATAAAATCAATCCATCACCAACCAATCAACCAACCAACCAATTAACCAACCAACCAACCAATCGTGCTTCTACACCTGCACTGCTTGCTGTTTGGGGTTTTAGGCTGGGTTTCTGTACAGCACTTTGAGATATCAGCTGATGTAAGAAGGGCTATATAAATACATTTGATTTGATCAACCAACCAATTAACTAACCAACCAACCAACCAACCAACCAATCCATCACCAACCAACCAATCAACCAACCAATCACCCAACCAACCAATTAACCAACCAACCAACCAACCAACCAATTAACCACTTAACAAACCAATGAACCACTTAAAAAAACAAATTAACACGCAAATTAACCACTTAACACACCAATTAACCTGCCAATTAACCACTTAACCAACCACTTAACCAACCAATTAACCACTTAACCAACCACTTAACCAACCACTTAACCAACCAATTAACCAACCAATTAACCACTTAACCAACCAATTAACCACTTAACCAACCAATTAACCACTTAGCCAACCTATTAACCACTTAACAAATTAACCAACAACCAACCAACCAATGATCTCTGTTTTCTCAGCTGTCTGAGGAAGAGAAGATCCAGCGTTACAGCATCCTTTCTGAGCTCTACCACCTGATTGGTTTCCACCGTAAGTCAGCCTTCTTCAAGCGGGTAGCAGCCATGCAGTGTGTGGCCCCCACCATCCCAGAGCCTGGCTGGAGGGCCTGCTACAAGCTGCTGCTGGAGACCCTGCCTGGATACAGTCTCTGCCTCGACCCCAAAGACTTCAGCAAAGGTACCCAACTGGATGTGCCTCTACTCTGTGTCAAAACTGTCCCATACACTGTAAGGTGATCCCTACAACTTTATATTATCAATAAAACACACACACAAGCACAGACATCTGTTTCAGTAAGGTCAGTACTTAGCAAGAGATTGAATAACATTGCCTTGCCCTGAGCTTTATTTAAAGGCTCTTCTCTTCAAGAGCTCTTCTCAGGGGTGATACGTATTCCGGGCACCACTTTGTGCAAAAAGACACACAATTGATTTGAGACCTGCGCTGACCCAGACCCCCCCCCCCCACACACACACACACACACACACACACACACACACACACACACACACACACACACACACACACACACACACAAACACTCTCTCAGGGTCCTTAGGATAAGCTGCTGTGCACTGCAGGCTCTTGACCCTCACCCTGCTCAACCCACTTCACCACGAGGGACTGGAGCATAAAAGAAACACTGACAGAGAAAACATTGAGTCCTCTATCTCTACTGTGATCCTCTTTCAAGCACTCACTAGAGAAGAGTTTCTGTCAGGCACAGAGAGAGAGACGTTGTTGTTGACCTCCACTTCACTGCTGTGGAAAACAATTGTGAGAGGTAGTCAAACGATTATGCTGTAGTGTAGGTGGGAGTGAAGTGTGTGTCTGTCTGACTATGGATATCGTCCTCCCTAACTTTGTTTACAAGACAAAGCAGAAAAAGAAAGAAAGAAATGTTCCTCATAAGGCAGCATGACTTTCTACTACGACCAGGTCCCTGAGACCTTCAGCCTGAGGAGAGGTATCAGATTTGAGTTTATTGAGCTGGGAGGAGAAGAGAGCTGGCCAGGCCCCTGGTGCAGGAGGCTAACATCAGAGAGGGAATGGGGCTCAATAGTGTATTCCAATACGGCCTGGTACAGGCCTGGCCGGCAGAGAAATGAACAAGCAAATCGGTTTTTAATTGGCTAGGGAGCCCTCTCAGTACTCTCCTCTTTACCAGGCTGAGAAGACTTTCTCTTTTTCTCTCTCTCTCTCTCACTTTGTTTGGAGTTAACACTATTTCAAAGACCACAAACTCCCAAAAAGGCATTTAGCTGCCATGCTTATAATCCCTGCTGCACTGTTCATGTTATAATGACAGAAGGGGATGACAGTAGTATCAGACATCACCTTACAGGGAACTGCTAATTCTCCTACCAGAATGTACAGTGCCTTTTGATGCAGGCAGTCTGTGACAGGGTGGTGCGTGTGTGTGTTTGTGTGACAGGGTGAGGATTGTGCGGCAGAGTGTCATTCTCATGGTGATGCTAATTGGATTCCACGACACCTTGAATATCGCCTCGCAAATACCACAGAAGAAGACATTTAGCTGAAGGAAAAGGAGGGAGGGGGAGAGGGAAAAGGAGGGAGGGGGAGAGGGAAAAGGAGGGAGGGGGAGAGAGAAAGGGAGGTAGGGAGAGAAAAAGGGCGGGAGGGGGAAAGGGAGGGAGGGAGGGAGGGAGAAAAGGAGGGAGGGAGTGAGGGGGAGAGAGAAAGAGAGGGAGGGAGGGAGGGAGGGGGAGAAAGATGGAGAAAGAGAGGGGGGAGAGAAAGAGAGGGGGGATGGGGGAGAGGGAGAGAGGGAGGGGAGAGGGAGGGGAAGAGAGATGAAGAGAGGGATGGGGGAGAGAAAGAGAGGGATGGAGGGGAGAAAGAGAGGGAGAGGAGGGAGGGAGGGGAGAAAGAGGGAGGAGGGAGAGGGAGGGAGAGATGGTGAGAGGAAGAGAGAGAGGGGGAAGAGGAAGAGAGGGAGGGGGAGAGAGAAAGAGAGAGAGGGAGGGAGGGAGGGAGGGAGGGGAGAAGGGGAGAATGAGGGAGGGAGGGAGAAAGAGAAAGAGGGAGAAAGAGAGGGAGGGAGGGAGGGAGGGAGGGAGGGGAGAAAGAGAGAGGGGGAGAGGGAGAGAGGGAGGGGAAGAGAGATGAAGAGAGGGATGGGGGAGAGAAAGAGAGGGATGGAGGGGAGAAAGAGAGGGAGAGGAGGGAGGGAGGGGAGAAAGAGGGAGGAGGGAGAGGGAGGGAGAGATGGTGAGAGGAAGAGAGGGAGGGGGAAGAGGAAGAGAGGGAGGGGGAGAGAGAAAGAGAGGGAGGGAGGGAGGGAGGGGAGAAAGAGAGAGGGGGAGAGGGAGAGAGGGAGGGGAGAGGGAGGGGAAGAGAGATGAAGAGAGGGATGGGGGAGAGAAAGAGAGGGATGGAGGGGAGAAAGAGAGGGAGAGGAGGGAGGGAGGGGAGAAAGAGGGAGGAGGGAGAGGGAGGGAGAGATGGTGAGAGGAAGAGAGGGAGGGGGAAGAGGAAGAGAGGGAGGGGGAGAGAGAAAGAGAGGGAGGGAGGGAGGGAGGGAGGGGAGAAAGAGAGAGGGGGAGAGGGAGAGAGGGAGGGGAGAGGGAGGGGAAGAGAGATGAAGAGAGGGATGGGGGAGAGAAAGAGAGGGATGGAGGGGAGAAAGAGAGGGAGAGGAGGGAGGGAGGGGAGAAAGAGGGAGGAGGGAGAGGGAGGGAGAGATGGTGAGAGGAAGAGAGGGAGGGGGAGAGAGAAAGAGAGGGAGGGAGGGAGGTAGGGGAGAAGGGGAGAATGAGGGAGGGAGGGAGAAAGAGAAAGAGGGAGAAAGAGAGGGAGGGGGGGAGGGAGGGAGGGGAGAAAGAGAGAGGGGGAGAGAAAGAGAGGGAGGGGAGAAAGAGAGGGAAGGGAGAAAGAGGGAGGGGAGAAAGAGAGAGAGGGAGGGGAGAAGGAGAGAGTGATGGGAGAAAGACGGGGAGGGAGGGGAGAAAGAGAGAGAGGGATGGGAGAAAGACGGGGAGGGTGAGGGAGGGGAGAAAAATAGGGAGGGGGGAGAGAGAGAGAGAGAGAGGGAAGGGGGAAGAGAGGGAGGAGGGAGGGAGGAGAGAAAGGGAGTGAGGGGGGAGGGGGGAGAGAGAGGGACGGGGAGAGAGGGACGGGGAGGGGAGAAGGAGAGGGAGGGAGGGAGGGGAGGAGGAAGGCAAGAGAGGGAGGGGAGAAGGAGGGATGGAGGAAGGGAGAAAGAGAGGGAGGAAGGGAGAAAGAGAGGGAGTGATGGAGAGCGAGAGTAAGTATTTTTGGCATACCTTTATTTAGCAATTAAGGAGTGAATACAGAGCTTCCAGCGTTCATGGTCTTTTGATACAGAAAGAGAGGGGTGTGAGAGCGACAGTGAACGAGAGCGAGGAAGAACGAGAGAGGGCGACTGCCACAGTAAAAGCCACTGTGTGTCCTATCCTCTCCTCTGTGTTGGTGCCCTTCAGATAAGCAGCGGTAGCTTCACATGATGTTACAGACAGGTTGATGCTGCTATATTTAGGCTGCTTAGTGGGCGCTGCAGCTTCACTGAGGAGGAGGAAATGGCTTAGAAAAGATTTGCATTAATAGAATTTTTGCAGATGACAGAAGTCGGTAGCAATGAATAACATTTTGTTATTTATTTAATAATAATATAATCCCACAGTACAGAGAACATTGATAACGGACACACATCTTGGTCAAGAGTTTTGGAACTCCGCAGACTGTAGCTCAGGGAACAATTGATTCTTATTAACCTCTGAGTAGGCTGACCTTATTTCCCCTTCTCTCCCTCCCCGCTCCCTCAGTGCACCAGCCCTGACAGCCTTGAGTATAGCCTGGGGAATGGTAGGGGGTTGTGGAGAATGTAATGTTACGTAACGCTGAGACCCATCCGTGCTCCCCAGAACACCAGTGTAAAGCTAGCAGGTTATTAAGATGTCTGCTGATGTGTTTTCTGCTGCAGAACACTAAGAACTGGAAGTCAACGCCACACTGCACAGCTCCCAATCTCACGCCGCTCTGGTGTGAGAATGTTTGGAGGATCCCACTCACTCTCAAATCCTAAATGCCGTTGTGCCCTCGAGCAAGGCTTGTAATCCCTAAAACCAGCTGCAGAGGTGCGATAGTGTGGCTGCCCTCTGATCCAACCTCTGTGTCTTACAGAGGTGCCTGGATGGTTAAAGCAGAAGACACATTTTGGTTGGAAATGAATTTACATGGGACAATAAAATAATCTTCTCCTCCTCCAGGTGCCCACCGTGGCTGGGCGGCGGTACAGGTGCGTCTGCTCCATGAGCTGGTGTACGCGTCCCGTCGTATGGGAAACCCCGGCCTGTCCGTCCGCCACCTCTCCTTTCTGCTCCAGACCATGCTGGACTTGCTCTCAGACCAAGGTCAGCCGACGCGCGCGCACACACACACACACACACACACACACACACACACACACACACACACACACACACACCACACACACACACACACACACACACACACACACCAAAGGCTACCGAAACCCAGACGGTCACTTTCTCCATTGTTTTTGAGAGTGTACTCTTTCATCAATGTAAACTCGCACCCCTTTAAGTGTCAACAGATGCATGGGAAAAAAAACTTGTACATGTACTGAATAGAAAGGAAACGGAATAAAAAGAGTTACTAGTCTGACTAGCTCTAGTTTAGGAATTAGTGTTGCACGGTATACCAGTACCACAGTAATATCACAGAACCAAAACATCATGATACATATGATACCAACATTTTAGAATACTGAAGTACCGTTTCATATGATACTAGCAACATTTTAGAATACTGTAGTACCGTTTCATATGATACTAGCAACATTTTAGAATACTGTAGTACCGTTTCATATGATACTACCAACATTTTAGAATACTGTAGTACCGTTTCATATGATACTACCAACATTTTAGAATACTGTAGTACCGTTTCATATGATACTACCAACATTTTAGAATACTGTAGTACCGTTTCATATGATGCTACCAACATTTTAGAATACTGTAGTACTGTTTCATATGATACTACCAACATTTTAGAATACTGCAGTACCGTTTCATATGATACTACCAACATTTTAGAATACTGTAGTACCGTTTCATATGATACTACCAACATTTTAGAATACTGTAGTACCGTTTCATATGATACTACCAACATTTTAGAATACTGTAGTACCGTTTCATATGATACTAGCAACATTTTAGAATACTGTAGTACCGTTTCATATGATACTAGCAACATTTTTGAATACTGTAGTACCGTTTCATATGATACTAGCAACATTTTAGAATACTGTAGTACCGTTTCATATGATACTAGCAACATTTTAGAATACTGTAGTACCGTTTCATATGATACTAGCAACATTTTAGAATACTGTAGTACCGTTTCATATAATACTAGCAACATTTTAGAATACTGTAGTACCGTTTCATATCATACTAGCAACATTTTAGAATACTGTAGTACCGTTTCATATGATACTACCAACATTTTAGAATACTGTAGTACCGTTTCATATGATACTAGCAACATTTTAGAATACTGTAGTACCGTTTCATATGATACTAGCAACATTTTAGAATACTGTAGTACCGTTTCATATGATACTAGCAACATTTTAGAATACTGTAGTACCGTTTCATATGATACTAGCAACATTTTAGAATACTGTAGTACCGTTTCATATGATACTACCAACATTTTAGAATACTGTAGTACCGTTTCATATGATACTAGCAACATTTTAGAATACTGTAGTACCGTTTCATATGATACTAGCAACATTTTAGAATACTGTAGTACCGTTTCATATGATACTACCAACATTTTAGAATACTGTAGTACCGTTTCATATGATACTACCAACATTTTAGAATACTGTAGTACCGTTTCATATGATACTACCAACATTTTAGAATACTGTAGTACCGTTTCATATGATACTAGCAACATTTTAGAATACTGTAGTACCGTTTCATATGATACTACCAACATTTTAGAATACTGTAGTACCGTTTCATATGATACTACCAACATTTTAGAATACTGTAGTACCGTTTCATAAGATACTAGCAACATTTTAGAATACTGTAGTACCGTTTCATATGATACTACCAACATTTTAGAATACTGTAGTACCGTTTCATATGATACTAGCAACATTTTAGAATACTGTAGTACCGTTTCATATGATACTACCAACATTTTAGAATACTGTAGTACCGTTTCATATGATACTACCAACATTTTAGAATACTGTAGTACCGTTTCATATGATACTACCAACATTTTAGAATACTGTAGTACCGTTTCATATGATACTAGCAACATTTTAGAATACTGTAGTACCGTTTCATATGATACTAGCAACATTTTAGAATACTGTAGTACTGTTTCATATGATACTAGCAACATTTACGGCCCTACCGATCGAAAGAACCCGCTGGTGCCTGTAATAAAATGCTAATAAACTCAGTTTAAGTTCAGTACATTTTTTTAAGCAACAGCAACTAGTCCCTTGTATGCACCAGTCCAATAATGTCCCTCCCAGCCCTCTCCTACCTGCTTCTCATAGCATCCCCTCCCAGCCCTCTCACCTGCTTCTCTCAGCATCCCCTCCCAGCCCTCTCTCACCTGCTTCTCTCAGCATCCCCTCCCAGCCCTCTCTCACCTGCTTCTCTCAGCGTCTCCTACCAGCCCTCTCTCACCTGCTTCTCTCAGCATCCCCTCCCAGCCCTCTCTCACCTGCTTCTCTCAGCATCCCCTCCCAGCCCTCTCTCACCTGCTTCTCTCAGCGTCTCCTACCAGCCCTCTCTCACCTGCTTCTCTCAGCATCCCCTCCCAGCCCTCTCTCACCTGCTTCTCTCAGCATCTCCTCCCAGCCCTCTCTTACCTGCTTCTCTCAGCGTCTCCTACCAGCCCTCACTCACCTGCTTCTCTCTACGTCTCCTACCAGCCCTCTTTCACCTGTTTCTCTACGTCTCCTACCAGCCCTCTCCTACCTGTTTCTCAACGTCTCCTACCAGCCCTCTCCCACCTGCTTCACTCAGCATCCCCTCCCAGCCCTCTCTCACCTGCTTCTCTCAGCATCCCCTCCCAGCCCTCTCTCACCTGTTTCTCAACGTCTCCTACCAGCCCTCTCTCACCTTTTTCTCAACGTCTCCTACCAGCCCTCTGTCACCTGTTTCTCAACGTCTCCTACCAGCCCGCTCTCATCTGTTTCTCAACGTCTCCTACCAGCCCTCTCTCACCTGTTTCTCAACGTCTCCTACCAGCCCTCTCTCACCTGTTTCTCAACGTCTTCTACCAGCCCTCTCTCACCTGTTTCTCAACGTCTCCTACCAGCCCTCTCTCCTGTTTCTCAACGTCTCCTACCAGCCCTCTCTCACCTGCTTCTCTCAGCATCCCCTCCCAGCCCTCTCTCACCTGACCTGCTTCTCTCAGCATCCCCTCCCAGCCCTCTCTCACCTGCTTCTCTCAGCATCTCCTACCAGCCCTCTCTCACCTGCTTCTCTCCATCCACTCTTCCTGCATCTATTCCTCCATCAGTTTTTAATATAAATTAGCCTTGATGGCAAATGGGGATGGAGACCCTGATCAGTCTTCTGTTACATTTGATATATTGGAGCAGAGCGAGCAAAGTTGATATATTGTATATAATTTCATCCCTGGTATAACCAAGAGCACAGGCCAGTCTACATGAACACTTCCGGTTTGGAGCGAGCAGTCGCACCACGCTTCGCTCCACAGGTAATATTACACTTCGCTACATTACAACGGCTTGATTTGTTTGATCTGAGCAATTCTTCTTAGCTAGCTACATAGCCGTCTTTGTATCAAAGATAATTGTGTAGTTTAGAGTAACTGAGTAATTATCGAGGCTAGCTATCTTCGTCCTCCTAACGTAGTCAACACTGCTAGCTGCTAGCTAGCTAGTCATCACTGTTAGCTAGCCAACTTCTACCGACTAGCAGCACCGCAGAAACTATTACATTACAACGCAACGACTTGATTAGTGTGGTGTTAGTGTTAGTTAGCCAGCTACATAGTTGTCTTTGCTGTCTCTGTATCTAAGATAATTGTGTAGTTTGAGTTTGAGTATTATCGAGGTGTGCTAGCCAGCCGCGACGCGGCGCCAGACTTACTCAACACACCTAGTCATCATTAACCCACTGCCAGCTAGCCAACCGTTACCGACTAGCAGCGCTGTAGTTACTAATACTTTACAACGGAACGATTTGACTAGTGCAGTGTTACCTAGCTTGCTACCTAGTTGTCTTTGTCATAGCTTGATAATTGTTAATTGATAATTGTTAGCTAGCCAGCCATCGAGGTTAGCTAGCCAGCTATTTCCGTCCCCCGCGACGCCATTTTTCCTAACCTAGCCAACTATTACCGACGAGCAGCATTGTTGAAACTAAATACACTACAAGGAACGTCTTGATTAGTGTTATGTTAGCTAGCTAGCTACAAAGTTGCTTTGTATCATGACAAGGTGTAGTACTGAAACTACCGAGGTTACCTAGCCAGCTACACGTTCAAAGTCAACAACGCAGCCACTGCTAGCTAGCCTACTCCACCAGCCAGCAGTACTGTATCATTTTAGTCAATAACATTTTTGCAACGTAAGCTTAACTTCCTGAACATTCGAGACGTGTAGTCCACTTGTCACTCCAATCTCATTTGCACTAGCGTAGCCTCTTCTGTAGCTTGTCTACTATGTGTCTGCCTATCCCTGTTCTCTCTCCTCTGCACAGGCCATACAAACGCTCCACACCGCGTGGCCGCTGCCACTCTAACCTGGTGGTCCCAGCGCGCACGACCCACGTGGAGTTCCAGGTCTCCGGCAGCCTCTGGAACTGCCGGTCTGCGGCCAACAAGGCTGAGTTCATCTCAGCCTATGCTACCCTCCAGTCCCTAGACTTCCTGGCGCTGACGGAAACATGGATCACCACAGATAACACTGCTACTCCTACTGCTCTCTCCTCGTCTGACTACGTGTTCTCGCATACCCCTAAAGCATCGAGCCAGCGGGGTGGTGGCACTGGAATCCTCATCTCTCCCAATTGGACATTCTCTCTTTCTCCCCTGACCCATCTGTCTATCTCCTCATTTGAATTCCATGCTGTCACAGTTACCAGCCCTTTCAAGCTTAACATCCTTATCATTTATCGCCCTCCAGGTTCCCTTGGAGAGTTCATCAATGAGCTTGACGCCTTGATAAGTTCCTTTCCTGAGGATGGCTCACCTCTCACAGTTCTGGGTGACTTTAACCTCCCCACGTCTACCTTCGACTCATTCCTCTCTGCCTCCTTCTTTCCACTCCTCTCCTCTTTCGACCTCACCCTCTCACCTTCCCCCCCTACTCACAAGGCAGGCAATACGCTTGACCTCATCTTTACTAGATGCTGTTCTTCCACTAATCTCATTGCAACTCCCCTCCAAGTCTCCGACCACTACCTTGTATCCTTTTCCCTCTCGCTCTCATCCAACACTTCTCACTCTCCCCCTACTCGGATGGTATTGCGCCGTCCCAACCTTCGCTCTCTCTCTCCCGCTACTCTCTCCTCTTCCATCCTATCATCTCTTCCCTCTGCTCAAACCTTCTCCAACCTATCTCCTGATTCTGCCTCCTCAACCCTCCTCTCCTCCCTCTCTGCATCCTTTGATTTCCTCTGTCCCCTATCCTCCAGGCCGGCTCGGTCCTCCCCTCCTGCTCCGTGGCTCGACGACTCACTGCGAACTCACAGAACAGGGCTCCGGGCAGCCGAGCGGAAATGGAGGAAAACTCGCCTCCCTGCGGACCTGGCATCCTTTCACTCCCTCCTCTCTACATTTTCCTCTTCTGTCTCTGCTGCTAAAGCCACTTTCTACCACTCTAAACTCCAAACATCTGCCTCTAACCCTAGGAAGCTCTTTGCTACCTTCTCCTCCCTCCTGAATCCTCCTCCCCCCTCCCCCCCCTCCTCCCTCTCTGCGGATGACTTCGTCAACCATTTTGAAAAGAAGGTTGACGACATCCGATCCTCGTTTGCTAAGTCAAACGACACTGCTGGTCCTGCTCACACTGCCCTACCCTGTGCTTTGACCTCTTTCTCCCCTCTCTCTCCAGATGAAATCTCGCGTCTTGTGACGGCCGGCCGCCCAACAACCTGCCCACTTGACCCTATCCCCTCCTCTCTTCTCCAGACCATTTCCGGAGACCTTCTCCCCTACCTCACCTCGCTCATCAACGCATCCTTGACCGCTGGCTACGTCCCTTCCGTCTTCAAGAGAGCGAGAGTTGCACCCCTTCTGAAAAAACCTACACTCGATCCCTCCGATGTCAACAACTACAGACCAGTATCCCTTCTTTCCTTTCTCTCCAAAACTCTTGAACGCGCCGTCCTTGGCCAGCTCTCTTGCTATCTCTCTCAGAATGACCTTCTTGATCCTAATCAGTCAGGTTTCAAGACTGGGCATTCAACTGAGACTGCTCTTCTCTGTGTCACGGAGGCTCTCCGCACTGCTAAAGCTAACTCTCTCTCCTCTGCTCTCATCCTTCTAGACCTATCTGCTGCCTTTGATACCGTGAACCATCAGATCCTCCTCTCCACCCTCTCCGAGCTGGGCATCTCCGGCACCGCGCACGCTTGGATTGCGTCCTACCTGACAGGTCGCTCCTACCAGGTGGCGTGGCGAGAATCTGTCTCCGCACCACGTGCTCTCACCACTGGTGTCCCCCAGGGCTCTGTTCTTGGCCCACTCCTATTCTCGCTATACACCAAGTCACTTGGCTCTGTCATATCCTCACATGGTCTCTCATATCATTGCTATGCAGATGACACACAATTAATCTTCTCCTTTCCCCCTTCTGACAACCAGGTGTCGAATCGCATCTCTGCATGTCTGGCAGACATATCAGTGTGGATGACGGATCACCACCTCAAGCTGAACCTCGGCAAGACGGAGCTGCTCTTCCTCCCGGGGAAGGACTGCCCGTTCCATGATCTCGCCATCACGGTTGACAACTCCCTTGTGTCCTCCTCCCAGAGTGCTAAGAGCCTTGGCGTGACCCTGGACAACACCCTGTCGTTCTCCACCAACATCAAGGCGGTGACCCGATCCTGTAGGTTCATGCTCTACAACATTCGCAGAGTACGACCCTGCCTCACACAGGAAGCGGCGCAGGTCCTAATCCAGGCACTTGTCATCTCCCGTCTGGATTATTGCAACTCGCTGTTGGCTGGGCTCCCTGCCTGTGCCATTAAACCCCTACAACTCATCCAGAACGCCGCAGCCCGTCTGGTGTTCAACCTTCCCAAGTTCTCTCACGTCACCCCGCTCCTCCGCTCTCTCCACTGGCTTCCAGTCGAAGCTCGCATCCGCTACAAGACCATGGTGCTTGCCTACGGAGCTGTGAGGGGAACGGCACCTCCGTACCTTCAGGCTCTGATCAGGCCCTACACCCAAACAAGGGCACTCCGTTCATCCACCTCTGGCCTGCTCGCCTCCCTACCTCTGAGGAAGCACAGTTCCCGCTCAGCCCAGTCAAAACTGTTCGCTGCTCTGGCACCCCAATGGTGGAACAAGCTCCCCCACGACGCCAGGACAGCGGAGTCAATCACCACCTTCCGGAGACACCTGAAACCCCACCTCTTCAAGGAATACCTGGGATAGGATAAAGTAATCCTTCTAACCCCCCCTTAAAAGATTTAGATGCACTATTGTAAAGTGGTTGTTCCACTGGATATTATAGGTGAATGCACCAATTTGTAAGTCGCTCTGGATAAGAGCGTCTGCTAAATGACTAAAATGTAAATGTAAATGTAAGTATAGGCTTTGCAGGTACGCTGTCATGCAGCAGTGCCAGAGAGGGAAAAACTCTAGCTCAAATAGTAAAAGACTTCTATAACCAGAGTTAACTTCTTTTTTCTTCCTGCGTGCATTTCATATAATTTCACAAACCATATCGCAGGCGCTTTTAAACTAATCCCAGCCCGCTAATTATTGGTTTGATAACAAACAATGTTGTTCAGTCATGTTACCTAGCTAGCTAACAAGCTGCTAACTTGACAGTAGGTCTAGGCCAATTTGATTGGCACAGGAAGAAAGGAAAAGGGTCTGCTACTCATGCGATGTGCTTCATATAGGTAGGCTTCATATAGATAGGCTTTATATAGGTAGGCTTCATATAGGTACAGTGAGGGAAAAAAGTATTTCATCCCCTGCTGATTTTGTACGTTTGCCCACTTACAAAGATATGATCAGTCTATATATTTAATGGTAGGTTTATTTGAACAGTGAGAGACAGAATAACTACAAAAAAATCCAGAAAAACGCATGTCAAAAATGTTATAAATTGATTTGCATTTTAATGAGGGGAAATAAGTATTTGACCCCTCTGCAAAACATGACTTGGTGGCAAAACCCTTGTTGGCAATCACAGAGGTCAGACGTTTCTTGTAGTCGACCATTAGGTTTGCACACATCTCAGGAGGGATTTTGTCCCACTCCTCTTTGCAGATCTTCTCCAAGTCATTAAGGTTTCGAGGCTGACGTTTGGCAACTCGAACCTTCAGCTCCTCCACAGATTTTCTATGGGATTAAGGTCTGGAGACTGGCTAGGCCACTCCAGGACCTTAATGTGCTTCTTCTTGAGCCACTCCTTTGTTGCCTTGGCCGTGTGTTTTGGGTCATTGTCATGCTGGAATACCCATCCACGACCCATTTTCAATACCCTGGCTGAGGGAAGGAGGTTCTCACCCAAGATGTGACGGTACATGGCCCCGTCCATCGTCCCTTTGATGCGGTGAAGTTGTCCTGTCCCCTTAGCAGAATAACACCCCCAAAGCATAATGTTTCCACCTCCATGTTTGACGGTGGGGATGGTGTTCTTGGGGTCATAGGCAGCATTCCTCCTCCTCCAAACACGGTGAGTTGAGTTGATGCCAAAGAGCTCCATTTTGGTCTCATCTGACCACAACACTTTCACCCAGTTGTCCTCTGAATCATTCAGATGTTTATTGGCAAACTTCAGATGGGCATGAATATGTGCTTTCTTGAGCAGGGGACCTTGCGGGCGCTGCAGGATTTCAGTCCTTCACGGCGTAGTGTGTTACCAAATGTTTTCTTGGTGACTATGGTCCCAGCTGCCTTGAGATCATTGACAAGATCCTCCCGTGTAGTTCTGGGCTGATTCCTCACCGTTCTCATGATCATTGCAACTCCACGAGGTGAGATCTTGCATGGAGCCCCAGGCCAAGGGAGATTGACAGTTCTTTTGTGTTTCTTCCATTTGCGAATAATCGTAACCAAATGCTGTCACCTTCTCACCAAGCTGCTTGGCGATGGTCTTGTAGCCCATTCCAGCCTTGTGTAGGTCTACAATTTTGTCCCTGACATCCTTGGAGAGCTCTTTGGTCTTGGCCATGGTGGAGAGTTTGGAATTTGATTGATTGCTTCTGTGGACAGGTGTCTTTTCTACAGGTAACAAGCTGAGATTAGGAGCCCTCCCTTTAAGAGTGTGCTCCTAATCTCAGCTCGTTACCTGTATAAAAGACACCTGGGAGCCAGAAATCTTTATGATTGAGAGGGGGTCAAATACTTATTTCCCTCATTAAAATGCAAATCAATTTATAACATTTTTGACGTGCATTTTTCTGGATTTGTTTGTTGTTATTCTGTCTCTCACTGTTCAAATAAACCTACCATTAACATTATAGACTGATCATTTCTTTGTCAGTGGGCAAACGTACACAATCAGCAGGGGATCAAATACTTTTCCCCCTCACTGTAGGCTTCATATAGGTAGGCTTCATAAAGACCTAACTATATCAAATCTCTTTTTCTTTCTGGTGCACTCTTACATTCTGTTTGTTGCCTAACGTTTCTAAAGTTGGGAGCAGTGTGTGTTGTTTGGGAGGGAGAGTGGTTGTGTGTGTGTGTGTGTGTGTGTGTGTGTGTTAACTGAAGGGTAGAAGGTTTCATGCCGTGTTTTCCCCTCGATGCAACAATGACATGCAGATCATGATGCATGTATCCTCCTTCCTCTCATTCCTCCAGCCCAATCACAGGTAGGCCATTGCAAATATGAGCAAATTAGCCATTCTATGCAGTATTTAATTATACAGTGTGAAGTTTAAATTCAATATGTGTCGTGCTGAGAATATCAGTGAATGTGTGAATATCAGCGCTTGTTTTTTTTTTGTTTAGCACGTGCGCATAACGTTTAGAAAACGGGAACAAGCTGGATGCTAGGCCACTGAATTGTTCCCTTGTGGCATAACGATACTACTCAGTAACGTGATACTTGGCCTGGTATCGTATAGTTAGTCAAATGTTGGTATCGAGACAAGGCTACTTGGAATAACAGATATTACATGGTCATAGTCAAACGTTTTTGTAAGTATTAGTTTAAACCCTTAATGCAATTTCCCTCAATTTCATACTATCTCCAATCACCCCCTGGCTGCAGCCATCCATAAATGTCCTTTTGGAAAGCCAGCATTGTGCCTGTGGGTGTAATGTTGTGTGATGCCCAACCAAGCCAGTCTCATATGGTGGCTGGGCGAAAGTTAGCTTTGACCAGAAATCCTCTGGACTCAGGAAACTGGTACTCATCTGGGGGAGAGGAGAGGGTTGGAGTTGATGCCTAACTGACCTCACTATCGAGGCCAATGTAATGCTTTTGGGAAAGCGGGAGGGAGAGGAAGGAGAAGGAGAGAGACGGTGAGGAAGGAGAGAGGAGAAAGAGAGGGAAAGCAGAATGGAGAAAACAGATGGAGAGCAAAATGTAGAGTGAATACAGAGAAAGGGAGGGAGACCGAGAGAGAGTGAGCAGAGCGTAAATGATATGAAATATTCACCACTGTCAGCAGCAGCAGTAGCAGTGAGGGACTGTTGCTACGCTCAGAGAGGCCATGCTCCCATCTACCCTGCACCATCCTCACTGTGTAACCCTGCTGGAATAACAACAGCTCAACTACAGCTCAGTGGCCGTCATACACCCACCGTGTGTGTGTGTGTGTGTGTGTGTGTGTGTGTGTGTGTGTGTGTGTGTGTGTGTGTGTGTGTGTGTGTGTGTGTGTGTTGGCGTCCTACACACTTAAACGGGCAATTACAGCCTGCGATTCCTCGAGACAGAATGATATGATGCTTTTCTAGCTATGCCATTTTGTGTGAGAGGCTGGGCATAAAGTCCCCAAACATATTTCATTGTTATATTAAAGCTATGATCTCACTTGAGTTGAAACCTTGTTCCCCAGACTCCTAACTCCAAGCTTGAGTAACTGTTTTAGCAGCTTTAAACCACTCTAGTTCTCAGTGACTTTCTGAATGGTGTCTTTGGCAGAGACACTTTGAAATGGGACCTGCACAAATCTGTCCCCTCTGAACTGAGGTTGCACGCCTTCTTTCCTCGCCCGCCTGTCTCTCTCTCTCTCTCTCTCCCATCTTATCTCTCCCTCTGTTCCCCTCTCCCTTTTTCTCCCTCAACCCCCTGCTGTTTGTCTGCAGTGGGGTGATGTCACACACAGCAGGGGTTATTGCAGGTCATCTTCTCCCAGCATGCAGTACTGGGGCGCGTCCCCCTTGCTGTGTTCCCTGCGTGTCTGTGGAAGTATTGTAGGACACACAGCAGCACAGCTCAGCATAGCAAAACAGTGTGACTGTCTAGCCCCAGCAGCAACAGCCTTTTCCTTTAAAGTCACAATCCTGACTTTGTGTTTCAGCCCAATGTAAGCCTGCTACTTAGTTTGGTATAAAGCTGACGAATGAGAATGGGAAACATTTATTACCATTCTCAAATATCCCAGATTGTGCCTTTTAATCCTCAGATCTGGGGCCTCATTTATCAACTGTGTGTACATTTCTTTAAAAAATCTGGCATACATGGAGATTTTAGGATTGCTAGAACATTGCTGTCGTCCCATTTAATGTCACAGCAGAAGCTCCCAGGGAAAGGAAATTACAGGCTTTGAAAGAGCCGGGCCCTTCTAAGGTCTGTCTTGAGGCAGTAGTGCCTTTTCAAGTCCCCATCGGTGACATTAAAAAACAGCTAATGTTTTATTTAAGATGGACCTTTGGGGGAGAGAGAGTCTAATTAACGTTACCACTGTCACCCTGCCTGGAAGAGGGAAAAGAGAGAGAAGAGGTAGCATGTCATCTTGCCCCTCGTGGCAGCACAGGAGCTTCAGGCCTGAGTGGGAGAGAGGCTGAGAGAGAGAGGCTGAGAGAGAGAGGCTGAGAGAGAGAGGCTGAGAGAGAGAGGCTGAGAGAGATGCTGAGAGAGAAATGCTGAGAGAGAGAGAGGCTGAGAGGGGCTGAAGGAGAGAGAGGGAGAGAGAGGCTGAAGGAGAGAGAGGGAGAGAGAGGCTGAAGGAGAGAGAGGGAGAGTGGCTGAAGGAGAGAGGGGGAGAGGGGCCGAGGGAGAGAGGGGCTGGGGGAGAAAAGCCGAGAGTGTCCGGGGGAGAGGGGCCGGAGGAGAGGGGCCGAGGCCGACAGGGAGAGAGGGGGCCAAGAGGGGGAGAGGGGCCGAGCGAGCGAGGCTGAGAGAGAGGCTGAGAGAGAGCCAGAGACAGAAAGAGAGAGCGAGCGAGCGAGCGGCAGAGAGAGAGAGAGCGAGCGAGCGAGCGGCAGAGAGAGAGAGAGCGAGCGAGCGAGCGGCAGAGAGAGAGAGAGCGAGCGAGCGAGCGGCAGAGAGAGAGAGAGCGAGCGAGCGAGCGGCAGAGAGAGAGAGAGCGAGCGAGCGAGCGGCAGAGAGAGAGAGCGAGCGGCA
>NC_138304.1:79355000-79387500 GCF_965601325.2 Salmo salar | reverse complement strand
GCAGAGAGAGCGAGAGGCAGAGAGAGAGAGAGAGAGAGGCAGAGAGAGAGAGAGAGAGAGGCAGAGAGAGAGCGAGCGAGAGGCAGAGAGAGTTAGCGAGCGAGCGAGCGAGAGGCAGAGAGAGTTAGCGAGCGAGCGAGAGGCAGAGAGAGTTAGCGAGCGAGCGGCAGAGAGGCAGGGAGAGTTAGCGAGCGAGCGAGAGGCTGAGTTAGCGAGCGGCTGAGTTAGCGAGCGAGTGAGCGAGCGAGAGGCTGAGTTAGCGAGTGAGGGAGAGAGGCAGAGAGCGTGCGAGCGAGATTGCGAGCGTGCACGAGGCTGGGAGATCGCGAGAGAGAGAGGCAGAGATAGCTGTCACGTCTAGCTAATGAACCATTACCACTGTGTCACCCTGCCTGGGAGAAGACGTAGTGTGTCATCTTTCCTCTCGTGGCATCACAGGAGCTTCAGGACTTCATGGGAGAGAGGAGAGAGAGAGAGAGGTTGGGAATTGCCAGGGACCTCATGATACGAGATGGATTCACTGTGTGCAATAATAGTGTTTAACATGATTTTTGAATGACTACCACATATTTGTATCCCACACATAATTATCTGTAAGGTCCCTCAGTCGAGCAATGAATTTCAAACACAGATTCAACTACATAGACGCATGTTGAAGTTATTAATTACACTTTGGATGGTGTATCAATACACCCAGTCACTACAAAGATACATGCGTCCTTCCTAACTCGGTGGCAAAGCAATTCACTTTTTGTCCTGAATACAAAATGTCCTGAATACATGTTACTGAACACCACGTTTCTTTTTTTCAAGCATAAGGGTGAGTGCATCATGTAATGGGTATGCTTGTAATCGTTAAGGACTATGGGGTTTTTCAAGATAAAAAATAAACGGAATGGAGCTAAGCACAGGCACAATCCTAGAGGAAAACCTGGTTCAGTCTGCTTTCCACAAGATACTGGGGGATGAATTCACTTTTCAGCAGGACAACCTAAAACACAAGGCCAAATCTACACTGGAGTTGCTTACCAAGAAGACGGTGAATGTCCCTGAGTGGCCAAATTACAGTTGTGACTTAAATCGCCTTGAAAATCTATGGCAAGACTTGAAAATGGTTTTCTAGCAATGATCAACAACCAATTTGACAGAGCGCACGACTCCAACACCACCATCAAGTTTGCTGATGACACAACGGTGGTTGGCCTGATCAACGACGCCGATGAGTCAGCCTACAGAGAGGAGGTCAGAGACTTAGCAGTGTGGTGCCAGGACCACAACCTCGCCCTCCACGTCAGCAAGACCAAAGAGCTGATCGTGGATTATAGGAGAAAAAGGGGAGGGCACACCCCTATCCACATCAACTGGGCTGTTGTGGAGCGGGTCGAGAGCTTCAAGTACCTTGGCGTCCACATCACTAAGGACTTAATTGATTAATTAACATTTTCCTTCATCAATCTACACACAATACCCCATAATGACAAAGTGAAAACAGGTTCTTAGAATTGTTTACTAATTTATAAAAAATAAAAACAGAAATACATTATTTGCCTAAGTATTCAGACCCTTTGCTATGAGACTCGATAATTGAGTTCATGTGCATTCTGTTTCCATTGATCATCCTTGAGATGTTTCTACAACTTGTTGGTAAATTCAATTGATTGGACATGATTTGGAGAAGCACACACCTGTCTATATAAGGTCCCATAGTTGAAAGTGCATGTCAGAGCAAATATCAAGCCCTGAGGTTAAAGGAATTATCCATAGAGCTCCGAGACAGGATTGTGTCAAGGCACAGATCTGGGGAAGGGTACTAAAAAAATTCTGCAGCATTGAAGGTCCATAAGAAGAAAGTGGCCTCCATCATTCTTAAATGAAAGAATTTTGAAACCACCAAGACTCTTCCTAGAGCTGGCCGCCCGGCCAAACTGCGCAATCGGGGGAGAAGGTAAACAATTGTTTACAGACAGATAATTTCACTTATAATTCACTGTATCACAATTCCAGTGGGTCAGAAGTTTACATACACTAAGTTGACTGTGCCTTTAAACAGCGTGGAAAATTCCAGAAAATTATGTCATGGCTTTAGAAGCTTCTGATAGGCTAATTGACATAATTTAAGTCAATTGGAGGTGTACCTGTGGATGTATTTCAAGGCCTACCTTCAAACTCAGTGCCTCTTTGCTTGACTTCATGGGAAAATCTAAAGAAATCAGCCAAGACCTCAGAATAAAAATTGTAGACCTCCACAAGTCTGTTCATCCTTGGGAGCAATTTCCAAATGACTGAAGGTACCACGCTCATCTGTACAAACAATAGTATGCAAGTATAAACACCAATGGGACAACGCAGCCGTCATACCGCTCGGGAAGGAGACGCGTTCTGTCTCCTAGATATGAACGTACTGTGTTGCGAAAAGTGCAAATCAATTCCAGAACAACAGCAAAGGACCTTGTGAAGATGCTGGAGGAAACAGGTACAAAAGTATCTATATCCACAGTAAAACCGCCATAAAAAAGCCAGACTACTGTTTGCAACTGCACATGGAGACAAAGATCGTACTTTTTGGAGAAATGTCCTCTGGTCTGATGAAACAAAAATAGAACTGTTTGGCCATAATGTCCATTGTCATGTTTGGAGGGAAAAGGGGGAGGCTTGCTCTCCGCTCTCTCCACTGGCTTCGAGTTGAAGCTCGCATCCGCTACAAGACCATGGTGATTGCCTACGGAGCTGTGAAGGGAACGGCACCTCCATACCTTCAGGCTCTGATCAGGCCCTACACCCAAACAAGGGCACTGCGTTCATCCACCTCTGGCCTGCTGGCCCCCCTACCTCTGAGGAAGCACAGTTCCCGCTCAGCCCAGTCAAAACTGTTCGCTGCTCTGGCACCCCAATGGTGGAACAAGCTCCCTCACGACGCCAGGACAGCGGAGTCAATCACCACCTTCCGGAGACACCTGAAACCCCACCTCTTTAAGGAATACCTAGTGTCGTGACGTTGTATTAGTTAATGTGACGACTGTTGCTCATCGAATGATTAACGGTTTATAATTGCGTGATTAAATGAATTAAGCCATGAATCAAGCAATTATTAACTCATCAACCTGGGGCACCATGGGAACAGTATTTTGATTGAGTTTCTATTTCCCAAATTAACTCAAAGCATATCAGAATATCGATTTTACAACAGTCGCTAAATTAATCAATTTCCTCTACAGTCTCATTCTGAACGTCGCATAATCCGGGAATCTGCACGGACCCGGGCTTCACCAATGAGTTTACCACACCAATCTTAGTTGATTATTTATTTACTAGCAAGCTAAAATGATGATAAAAATACACATACACAAAACACAGTCTAGCTATTGATTAGGACTTAGTATAACGGGCCAACACACTATGGCGCGTGTTACCCAAAATAGGGATTTAAAAGAGAGAGAAACCAAGAAAGTACACGAGAGAAATATACATTTGGGTTCATTTGTCAGCCATGCTTATTTAAACCTAGCCTTGCCCCGAACTGCCGCTCTTATGGGTCAGAATATAATGATGTAATTACGTGTTGGAGGTCTCAGGTGGGAAGCTCCGCGTGTGTCGTTTAGGCTTCTCAATGACGCACTTCTCCGGCGCAACTCTCTGGTTGTCCTCACGATGTCAGTGTCCTTCTTGGCTAAGTGGTCTGATCCCTCGCCCTTGATCTGAAAGGGGTCTTCTGAGGACAGACGGCTCTGTAGCTCAGAGCTCACAGCTTCGGACTCGAACGGTGTATATATCACGATTCAATGGAGAGTGGAGGCTGGGTGGTTCGGCTTGAATTCACCCGCTTAGACACAGCTACTCGTCCGTAGCTCGTGTAGAAAAAGATTTCTTTGTCTTCAACCTTGTGTTTCGTTTTGGGGTTCGTTGACTTTGTTAGACCTTCGCTGCAGCTTGGGGTCAATTAGTCTCATATGTTAATTCTTCACTCTCCTGTCTTATACCCTAGGGTCAGAAGTGGGCGTAACCGCCTTTAGGGCAATTCTCTGGGCGGACCAAGTTAAGGGGCAAGGCCTAGATTTGACTAAAATCCTATTTTAGACACTACCTTCACATCTCATCTTTACCAAAACATTCTCTTTGATTTGGATATTTTCCACACAACGTACAATGTATAAACATCAGGCATATACTGGGAAAACTCTTAAAGGTACAACGTTTTCATAATAAGGTCATCTCTTAACCTTTAATAACAATTCAAAAGTTACATACATTTTCATATTCCACCTCTCGTCATGACCACCATTGTGGCTGACGGAAACCATTGTTCCAAAGTCCCTTTATTGCATGTTTTAATGTTCTGAGGCCAGTTCTCCATAGTGAGAGAACAAAGGAATTTCTCAGTGGCCTAAGGTTTATTATGGGCGTGAGGTGTCATAAAACCCCCCACATCTTCAGACCCCTAGATCTCTCCTCCTCTGTTGGGGGTTTGGGAGATAATCTGTAGGGTGGTGGTCTCCTGTACCCTGGCCTGATCAGGACAGTCATGACACTAGGATAGGATAAAGTAATCCTTCTAACCCCCCCCCCCCCCCCCTTAAAAGATTTAGATGCACTATTGTAAAGTGGTTGTTCCACTGGATATCATAAGGTGAATGCACCAATTTGTAAGTCGCTCTGGATAAGAGCGTCTGCTAAATGACTTAAATGTAAATGTAATGTAAATGCTTGCAAGCCGGAGAACACCATCCCAACCGTGAAGCACGGGGGTGGCAACATCATGTTGTGGGGGTGCTTTGCTGCAGGAGGGATTGGTGCACTTCACAAAATAGATGGCATCATAAGGAGGGGAAAATTATGTGGATATATTGAAGCAACATCTCAAGACATCAATCAGGAAGTTAAAGCTTGGTCGCAAATTGGTCTTCCAAATGGACAATGACCCCAAGCATCCTTCCAAAGTTGTGGCAAAATGGCTTAAGGACAACAAAGTCAAGGTATTGGAGTGGCCATCACAAGCCCTGACCTCAATCCGATATTGTGGGCGAGCTAGGAGGCCTATGGTTAGGCCTCCTTGAATTGCTCAATCGGTAATCGGCGTTTTTGGACACCGATCATGGCCGATTACAGTGCACTCCACGAGGAGAATGTGTGGCAGGCTGACAACCTGTTATGCGAATGCAGCAAGGAGCCAAGGTAAGGTGCTAGCTAGCATTAAATGTATCTTATAAAAAAAACAATAAATCTTAACATAATCAGTAGTTAGCTACACATGGTTGATGATATTACTAGTTTATTTAGCTTGTCCTGCGTTGCATATAATCGATGCGGTGTCTGTTAATTTATCATTGAATCACAGCCTACTTCGCCAAACGGGTGATTTAACAAGCGCATTCGCGAAAAAAGCACTATCGTTGCACCAATGTGTACCTAACCATAAACATCAACGCCTTCGTTAAAATCAATACACAAGTATATATTTTTAAACCTGCATATTTAGTTAATATTGCCTGCTAACATGAATTTCTTTTAATTAGGGAAATTGTGTCACTTCTCTTGCGTTCTTTGCAACAGAGTCAGGGTATATGCAGCAGTTTGGGCCGCCTGGCTCGTTGCAAACTGTGTGAAGACTATTTCTTCCTGACAAAGACAGCCAACTTCGCCAAACGGGATGATTTAACAAAATCGCATTTGCGAAAAAAAGCACAATCATTGCACGAATTTACCTAACCATAAACATCAATGCCTTTCTTAAAATCAATACACAGAAGTATACTTTTTTAAACCTGCACATTTAGTTAAAAGAAATTCATGTTAGCAGGCAATATTAACAAGGGAAATTGTGTCACTTCTCTTGCGTTCATTGCACGCAGAGTCAGGGTATATGCAACAGTTTGGGCCACCTGGCTCGTTGTGAACTAATTTGCCAGAATGAAAGAATAAACATTTTGTTTTTGAAATGATAGTTTCTGGATTTGACCATATTAATGACCTAAGGCTCGTATTTCTGTGTGTTATTATAATTAAGTCTATGATTTGATAGAGCAGTCTGACTGAGCGGTGGTAGGCAGCAGCAGGCTCGTAAGCTTTCATTCAAAGAGCACTTTACTGCGTTTGCCAGCAGCTCTTCACAATGCATTGCGCTGTTTATGACTTCAAGCCTATCAACTCCCGAGATTAGGCTGGCAATACTAAAGTACCTATTAGAACATCCAATAGTCAAAGGTATATGACATACAAATGGTATAGAGAGAAATAGTCCTATAATAACGACAACCTAAAGCTTCTTAACTGGGAATATTGAAGACTCATGTTAAAAGGAACCACCAGCTTTCATATGTTCTCATGTTCTGAGCAAGGAACTTAAACGTTAGCTTTTCTCCAACACTTTGTTTTTGCATTATTTAAACCAAATTGAACATGTTTCATTATTTATTTGAGACTAAATCGTTTTTATTGATGTATTATATTAAGTTAAAATAAGTGTTCATTGTTCATTCAGTATTGTTGTAATTGTCATTATTACAGATATATATATAAAAATCGTCCGATTAATCGGTATCGGCTTTTTTTGGTCCTCCAATAATTGGTATCGGTATCGGCGGTGAAAAATCATAATCGGTTGACCTCTAATTTGAACACAGTGTGATTTGGAGGTAGTTTAATCATTCTAGGAGTTGGGAATCTATCGCTAATAGCTTAGATATGTACACTGCTCAAAAAAATAAAGGGAACACTAAAATAACACATCCTAGATCTGAATGAATGAAATAATCTTATTAAATACTTTTATCTTTACATAGTTGAATGTGCTGACAACAAAATCACACAAAAATAATCAATGGAAATCCAATTTATCAACCCATGGAGGTCTGGATTTGGAGTCACACTCAAAATTAAAGTGGAAAACCACACTACAGGCTGATCCAACTTTGATGTAATGTCATTAAAACAAGTCAAAATGAGGCTCAGTAGTGTGTGTGGCCTCCACGTGCCTGTATAACCTCCCTACAACGCCTGGGCATGCTCCTGATGAGGTGGCGGATGGTCTCCTGAGGGATATCCTCCCAAACCGGTCATGCTGGAGGATGTTGCAGGCAGCAGAACGTTCTCCACGGCGTCTCCAGACTGTCACGTCTGTCACATGTGCTCAGTGTGAACCTCCTTTCATCTGTGAAGAGCACAGGGCGCCAGTGGCGAATTTGCCAATCTTGGTGTTCTCTGGCAAATGCCAAACGTCCTGCACGGTGTTGGGCTGTAAGCACAACCCCCACCTGTGGACGTCGGGCCCTCATGCCACCCTCATGGAGTCTGTTTCTGACCGTTTGAGCAGACACGTGCACATTTGTGGCCTGCCGGAGGTCATTTTGCAGGGCTCTGGCAGTACTCCTCCTTGCACAAAGGCGGAGGTAGCGGTCCTGCTGCTGGGTTGTTGCCCTCCTACGGCCTCCTCCACGTCTCCTGATGTACTGGCCTGTCTCCTGGTAGCGCCTCCATGCTCTGGACACTACGCTGACAGACACAGCAAACCTTCTTGCCACAGCTCGCATTGATGTGCCATCCTGGATGAGCTGCACTACCTGAGCCACTTGTGTGGGTTGTAGACTCCGTCTCATGCTACCACTAGAGTGAAAGCACCGCCAGCATTCAAAAGTGACCAAAACATCAGCCAGGAAGCATAGGAACTGAGAAGTGGTCTGTGGTCCCCACCTGCAGAACCACTCCTTTATTGGGGGTGTTTTGCTAATTGCCTATAATTTCCACCTGTTGTCTATTCCATTTGCACAACAGCATGTGAAATGTATTGCCAATCAGTGTCGCTTCCTAAGTGGACAGTTTGATTTCACAGAAGTGTGATTGACTTGGAGTTACATTGTGTTGTTTAAGTGTTCCCTTTATTTTTTTGAGCAGTATAATTACTAGAATGGGTATAGCCCCTCGGACTAATATGATTCCCGTTCTAGAAATTATAAACTGAACAAAAATATAAACGCAACATGTAAAGTCTTGGTCCCATTTTTCTTGACCTGAAATTAAAAATCACAGAAATTTTCCATAAACAGAAAATAATTATTTCTATCACATTTGCACAAAATTGTTTACATCCCTGTTAGTTAGCATTTATCATTTGCCAAGCTAGTCTATCCACCTTATAGGTGTGGCATATCAAGAAGCTGATTAAACAGGATGATCATTACACAGGTGCACCTTGTGCTGGGGACATTAGAAGGCCACTCTAAAATATACAGTTTTGTCACGCAACACAACGCCACAGATGTCTGAAGTTCTGAGGTAAAATGCAATTGGCATGCTGACTGCAGGAATGTTCAACAGCGCTGTTGCCAGAGAATTTAATGTTAATTTCTCTACCATATGCTGCCTCCAACTTTGTTTTAGCAAATTTGGCAGTACATCCAACCGGCCTCACAACCGCAGACCACTTGCATCCACGCCAGCCCAGGATGCCACATCAATCTTTTTCAGCTGTGGGATTGTTTGAGGAGAGGGAGGGCGGGTGCTGAGGAGTATTTCTGTCTGTAATAAAGCACTTTTGTGGGGAAAAGCTCATTCCGATTGGCGGGCCTGACTCCCCAGTGGGTGGACCTGGCTCCCAATTGAGTGGGCCTATGTCCTCCCAAACCCACCTATGGCTGTGCCACTGCCCATTCATGTGAAATCCATAGATTAGGGCTTAATGAATTTATTTCATTTGACTGATTTCCTTCTATGAACTGTAACTCAGTAAAATCTTAGAAATTGTTGCATTTTATGTTTTTGTTCAGTATTTGTCTTTGAGTCGTACATAACAGTAACTTAAAGTATACAAGTTCCTGGCTACTTTAGTGTGAACTGAAGTAAACATCAACGTTATGAGCTGAACTTGTTGATGAATTGCTTGAAAGCCCCAGGCATATCCTCCTGATTTCCCTCGATCCTCACAGTCGCATAAGATGGCCACTCACTCATTCCATCTCTGTACACTGAAGTAAGTGCACGTATTTTCTAAGTCTGTTGTCACTTTTTTGCTAGTCTCCCACCCACTTCACATTTTCTAGTGCAGTAGTCTGGTTAACAGTGGATAAGATTAGGCTTGGATTTTCGCCCACAATATGCGGATGTCATTGCAGTTGATTTCTTGTAAACATTCCTGCCCCCAAAACAATAAAAAATAGATATATTCGTAATTCATTTGATATTCATTAGTTTGTATTCTGTCAGCACTTTCCATCACATGGCAGGGCAGTAAATCATCTTCAGTGACAGTTGGCAGAATCTCCCACTATGTTTTATTGAGAATGTTACTCGTGTCAGGATGTATTGGAAGTCCCAGTCTCTCTTCCCTCTCTCCCCCTAGAGTCTCAGTCAGTTGAGAGGCCTCACAAAGGATGTTAAAACATTTCAAAGTCATCACCAGGGGTCCTCTACAGTACCACACCATAGGCTGCTGCTCTGGGTGGAAATATAGGGGATTCTCTTAAAAATGAGCGGATAAACTGAGAAATGAGAGAGACATATTGGTGCCATTCAAAGTTTAAGACTGTTGAACCAGTTATGTAAGAATGAATGTGGAAGTATGAATGCAGAATTCATGAGTTGAATCAGGTTTTTCTTGAGTTGATTTACGTGGTCTCATACTAAATAATATATTAACCTAAGTTTGAAATATTCCTTTATTCACCACTTTAGGCATAATTCATGTTCTGTGTTGAGTTCTCTGTGTTTTTGGTGAAAGACGAAAGGAAAACGATGTTCTGTCGTTCCGTCTGTTAAGCAGTCTGTCACTGAGCCCAGTAAAAGTCAGGATGGATTGACTCTCCTTGATACCTGTGTACTGCAGTGGTTCATTACTCAGTGTGGGCAGTGAAGTAGAGGTGGCAGAGTTTACTTTATTTATAGGCTTGCCAGTTGTCAGCTCTGTTTCTGGCCTCGGCCTAGTCGGAGGGGTTGAAACTGTATGCTCTGAAGGTTAGATGGAAAAATGCATATTACACTGTAGTTATGTCTGACTGCATTTATAAACTAGTTAGTATTTGGAGAGGCAAATTGTGTGATCAGGTTATTTAATTGATGTGGGCCAATTTTTAATCTGCGAACTCCTATAATTTAGTTTTTGCTCAATTCTTCCTATGCTTATTTATTGAATTGCTTATTTCTCTGCTGACTGACATACTAGTTGATGGCAAACATTTAGAATTTCCTGTAATGTTTACTTGTTTAATCACCTTCTGCTCTCGAAACTCTCCAAGCGAAAGGGAGTCGAATCGATTCCCCACAGGATTTTAACTGGAGTTGAAAAGCAGCTGTATTATGTGTTGTTAGGGGGGTCGCAGATAGAACGCAGAACTGAAAGAAAGACTGTTGGAGAGAGACAGGGAACAGAGAGAGACGGAGAGGGAGAGAGAGTATGGTAGTCAGAGAGCTGTTTGTGTAATGCTGCAGTGAGCTCTTCAAAGATACTGTTTACCTCACATCATCCCAAAATGACAATCAATACAGAGTTTTGTTCATCTGGGTCTGTCCTTCAGCTTGCCATGTTTTACTGTTAGACTATGTTACTTGGGCTTCCAAATATAATTTACTAAATTGAAATGTATCGACGGACAGACTCCATACAGGTTTAGGAATCATTTTAAATTGTCCATGACAGGCAGGGAGGCAGACGAGTAGGCAGGGAAGCGAACAGGGAGACGGATTGAAAGACTGGTAAGCAGACAAGTACACAGGCAGGCAGACAGGTAAGCAGGCAGGGAGAGATGTAGACAGCCAGACAGGTAAGCAGGCAGGCAGACAGATAGACAGGCAGGCAGGGAGAGAGGTAGACAGCCAGACAGGCAGACAGGTACACAGGCAGGGAGAGAGGTAGACAGCCAGACAGGTAAACAGGCAGGGAGAGAGGTAGACAGCCAGAGAGGCAGGCAGACAGGTAAACAGGCAGTGAGAGGTAGACAGCCAGAGAGGCAGATCCAGGCAGGCAGGTAACCACCCCTCATGACCGCTGTGGTAGAAATGTACTATCAGCAACAATACTCAAATCCTTCCATGTCCATTTCTACTTCCAGGCGGTTTCATAAGCTGCCTGCAGCATTTCTCTGCTTGTTAAACCATGATCCCTAAGCCACTTCCCAACACTGCAAACACACAACAGTGAATGTGACTCGACTTCTAATAAACAGAGGGCTTTAACATCCCTTTAAGACCTTCATTTGGTGAGCTTTTTAACTTACAGGAATGTGCTTAGTAACAACAGCATGCTAGATACATTTTTATGTAAAGCAAGGCCATGTCAGTGTTTTCAATAATGGCACTCTGAGAGTTTCCTGTCACTGGAACTGCTCTGCTCTTCAGTGTGGTGGATGAATCAGAATTAGTTGGGTAACATAGATAATTAAGATGTTTTATTAGTATAATATGCTTATGTGAGGTACTTGTCATTAGAAAGTGTCCTTTGGACTCTGGTATGTTTCAGTTGCACGTCTCCCTTAGCTGGGGCTCAGTCACTTGGGGCCCAGAGAGGGGAGAGGTCAGACTTGTCTTTTATATGTGAATGTCTCTTTACCTATTCTTAAACCATGTGAAGGGATGGCATGATTAATGGGGAACCAATGACTTGTCTCCACAATGTCTGTGAGCAAGTCACTCCCTCCTTTTCTTTATTGTGGGGAGGATTATGGCAGTGTCTGGGACCATTGTATGTCCTCTCTTAGATCTCGCACTTATCCTGTGATAATATATGGCCTAGAGGCTCACTCCCCCCAGTGAGCCTGTCTAGGAGTGGGGTCAAGAGGGGGTTTGCTTGAGATGGGAGTATCTAGAGTTGACAATTGATATATGCCATTGGATGAAATTGTGTTTTTGTTCTATGAAGTACCAGGGACGAGATTAGAACCTCGTCATTAGGGATCAAACTGAACGATAATTTATAGCCAATGCTATCTAGATACTCCTCTCTAAAGTAAACAGTCTTTCTTTGTGAACCGTTCCTAACTATCTGTGGTTTGTCATGTCAAAAGGGGGTGGATATTTGGGTATAAAATATCTCAGTAGCCATTGTGTTAAAACCTTCCTGGTTCATTCCAGAGAGTGCATCATTGAAGGTCAAGTGCTTTTGCAAAAGTATCTTAAGTATTAAAGATGTAGTTTAACTCGGACTGGTGTGTTTGTAACTCTCCTCATTTGGTAATGCAGAAATTAGCCACCACATTAGTCTGTCAGATCAGAACTACAGAAGGACGTGTTGGTCTGGTCGTCCTGAATCTGGATCAAAGTATATTCTGTCTGTGCTGCTCTGTTGCTCAGGATAATAATGTGATATTTTGTGGCTGTCCAAACAGGGGTATGTAGTGGGGAACTGAGAAGTAGCCTATCTAGGAGCTTGACTGGAGTATATATCGCTCGCTCTCTCTCAGCCCCCATGGGGTGTGAGGCCCAGCCAACAGAGTAACTCATAGAGACATTTTTGTTTGCAACTAAAGCAGCGAGGCTGAGAGTGATGATACAGCACGGCCATAAACATCTTTATTGATCCAGCTATAAAACTCACACTGTAGGATGGGGAGAAGGGACAGGGCTGGAGTTGGGTTATTTGTGTTATTATGCTCAATTAAATTGGCAGGGCCATGTGATCTTGCTTAGACTAGGAGCAATAGTTATAGCGAGAGACCACCGGTTACTTTAAGTGGTGAGGAAACACTGGCTCTATCAAAAGGGTGCCAAATACTATAATATGTGCTTTACACACTATAGCGTACACTGTGTGAAAACACTCTTTGTAGAAATGGTTCTTCCTTGTCACTTCAAATGGTCTGACTGACCATCCGTAATGTGCTCAACGTTTCTAACCCTAGTCCCTTCTTTCCCCGGTCCACAGAGAAGAAGGAGGTGTCTCAGAATCTGGAGAACTACACGTCTAAATGTCCAGGAGGAATGGAGGTTCTCACCCTGCCTGATGGACTCAAACTGCCCCCTGTACCGTTAAGCAAGCTACCCATCGTCAGGTACGTCAGTCAGTCAATCGGATTTTTAAAGCCCTTTTTCAGCAACAGTTGTCAGGTAAGTCAGTCAAAGGTGGTGAGTGGTCTGGATCATGTTTATTAAGAACGAATGGATGAAAATGCTCTGAAACTGAGAGAAATGGGGAGGTAATCTCTGACCATGTCCAATAACAAACGCCTGTTTTCGTGTTCCATTGCAGAAGGTTTTGCTACGGTGTGCCCTAATGAACACAACCCTGGTGTATGAACTGTCATTCTGATTTGATCTTACCAATGTACCAATGAGCTCATCATTGTTACGACACTGTTCTAACATCGAGTAACTACTACTCTGAGTGGCCTGATTAATCAATAGACAATATTTCTTCCCGCTCAACAAAGTCAGGTCATTTTGACGATGGTGTAATGATTGAAATGTAGCTCTTCTCCTCCGTCCTCCCCTCTGGTCAGAACAGAGTTATAGCTGTTTGAGTTCTAAGTGAACATTTTACATGACACTCTGATTTACAGAAGCATCTACTTGTAAATGTATTTATGGTGAAATATGACTCGTTTACGTTTCAGTAAAAGTCAGTCGTATAGCAGAAATGACACCACTGTTCAATAGGCCTGTCTTGGCTAGTCTGGGGCTCTGTTGAATAGGCTTGGCTAGTCTGGGGCTCTGTTGAATAGGCTTGGCTAGTCTGGGGCTCTGTTGAATAGGCTTGGCTAGTCTGGGGGCTCTGTTGAATAGGCTTGGCTAGTCTGGGACTCTGTTGAATAGGCTTGGCTAGTCTGGGGCTCTGTTGAATAGGCTTGGCTAGTCTGGGGCTCTGTTGAATAGGCTTGGCTAGTCTGGGACTCTGTTGAATAGGCTTGGCTAGTCTGGGACTCTGTTGAATATGCTTGGCTAGTCTGGGGCTCTGTTGAATATGCTTGGCTAGTCTGGGGCTCTGTTGAATATGCTTGGCTAGTCTGGGACTCTGTTGAATAGGCTTGGCTATTCTGGGACTCTGTTGAATATGCTTGGCTAGTCTGGGACTCTGTTGAATATGCTTGGCTAGTCTGGGGCTCTGTTGAATATGCTTGGCTAGTCTGGGACTCTGAATAGGCTTGGCTAGTCTGGGGCTCTGTTGAATAGGCTTGGCTAGTCTGGGGCTCTGTTGAATATGCTTGGCTAGTCTGGGGCTCTGTTGAATATGCTTGGCTAGTCTGGGGCTCTGTTGAATAGGCTTGGCTAGTCTGGGCCTCTGTTGAATAGGCTTGGCTAGTCTGGGGCTCTGTTGAATAGGCTTGGCTAGTCTGGGGCTCTGTTGAATAGGCTTGGCTAGTCTGGGGCTCTGTTGAATAGGCTTGGCTAGTTTGGGGCTCTGTTGAATAGGCTTGGCTAGTCTGGGGCTAGTCTGGTGGCTCTGTTGAATAGGCTTGGCTAGTCTGGGGGCTCTGTTGAATAGGCTTGGCTAGTTTGGGGCTCTGTTGAATAGGCTAGTCTGGGGGCTCTGTTGAATAGGCTAGTCTGCAGGCTCTGTTGAATAGGCTAGTCTGGGGGCTCTGTTGAGTAGGCTAGTCTGGGGGCTCTGTTGAATAGGCTTGGCTAGTCTGGGGGCTCTGTTGAATAGGCTTGGCTAGTTTGGGGCTCTGTTGAATAGGCTAGTCTGGGGGCTCTGTTGAATAGGCTAGTCTGGAGGCTCTGTTGAATAGGCTAGTCTGGGGGCTCTGTTGAGTAGGCTAGTCTGGGGGCTCAGTTGAATAGGCTAGTCTGGGGGCTCTGTTGAATAGGCTTGTCTGGGGGCTCTGTTGAATAGGCTAGTCTGGGGGCTCTGTTGAATAGGCTAGTCTGGGGGCTCTGTTGAATAGGCTAGTCTGGGGGCTCTGTTGAATAGGCTAGTCTGGGGGCTCTGTTGAATAGGCTAGTCTGGGGGCTCTGTTGAGTAGGCTTGTCTGGGGGCTCTGTTGAATATGCTTGGCTAGTCTGGGGCTCTGTTGAATAGGCTTGGCTAGTCTGGGGCTCTGTTGAATAGGCTTGGCTAGTCTGGGGCTCTGTTGAATAGGCTTGGCTAGTCTGGGGCTCTGTTGAATAGGCTTGGCTAGTCTGGGGCTCTGTTGAATAGGCTTGGCTAGTCTGGGGCTCTGTTGAATAGGCTTGGCTAGTCTGGGGCTCTGTTGAATAGGCTTGGCTAGTCTGGGGCTCTGTTGAATAGGCTTGGCTAGTCTGGGGCTCTGTTCAATAGGCTTGGCTAGTCTGGGGGCTCTGTTGAATAGGCTTGGCTAGTCTGGGGCTCTGTTGAATAGGCTTGGCTAGTCTGGGGGCTCTGTTGAATATGCTTGGCTAGTCTGGGACTCTGTTGAATAGGCTTGGCTAGTCTGGGACTCTGTTGAATATGCTTGGCTAGTCTGGGGCTCTGTTGAATATGCTTGGCTAGTCTGGGGCTCTGTTGAATATGCTTGGCTAGTCTGGGACTCTGTTGAATATGCTTGGCTAGTCTGGGGCTCTGTTGAATATGCTTGGCTAGTCTGGGACTCTGAATAGGCTTGGCTAGTCTGGGGCTCTGTTGAATAGGCCCTGGCTAGTCTGGGGTTCTGTTGAATATGCTTGGCTAGTCTGGGGCTCTGTTGAATATGCTTGGCTAGTCTGGGGCTCTGTTGAATAGGCTTGGCTAGTCTGGGGCTCTGTTGAATAGGCTTGGCTAGTCTGGGGCTCTGTTGAATAGGCTTGGCTAGTCTGGGGCTCTGTTGAATAGGCTTGGCTAGTCTGGGGCTCTGTTGAATAGGCTTGGCTAGTCTGGGGCTCTGTTGAATAGGCTTGGCTAGTCTGGGGCTCTGTTGAATAGGCTTGGCTAGTCTGGGGCTCTGTTGAATAGGCTTGGCTAGTTTGGGGCTCTGTTGAATAGGCTTGGCTAGTCTGGGGCTAGTCTGGGGGCTCTGTTGAATAGGCTTGGCTAGTCTGGGGGCTCTGTTGAATAGGCTTGGCTAGTCTGGGGCTCTGTTGAATAGGCTTGGCTAGTCTGGGGGCTCTGTTGAATAGGCTTGGCTAGTCTGGGGGCTCTGTTGAATAGGCTTGGCTAGTTTGGGGCTCTGTTGAATAGGCTAGTCTGGGGGCTCTGTTGAATAGGCTAGTCTGGAGGCTCTGTTGAATAGGCTAGTCTGGGGGCTCTGTTGAGTAGGCTAGTCTGGGGGCTCTGTTGAATAGGCTAGTCTGGGGGCTCTGTTGAATAGGCTTGTCTGGGGGCTCTGTTGAATAGGCTAGTCTGGGGGCTCTGTCGAATAGGCTAGTCAGGGGGCTCTGTTGAATAGGCTAGTCTGGGGGCTCTGTTGAATAGGCTAGTCTGGGGGCTCTGTTGAATAGGCTAGTCTGGGGGCTGTGTTGAGTAGGCTTGTCTGGGGGCTCTGTTGAATATGCTTGGCTAGTCTGGGGCTCTGTTGAATAGGCTTGGCTAGTCTGGGGCTCTGTTGAATAGGCTTGGCTAGTCTGGGGCTCTGTTGAATAGGCTTGGCTAGTCTGGGGCTCTGTTGAATAGGCTTGGCTAGTCTGGGGCTCTGTTGAATAGGCTTGGCTAGTCTGGGGGCTCTGTTGAATAGGCTTGGCTAGTCTGGGACTCTGTTGAATAGGCTTGGCTAGTCTGGGGCTCTGTTGAATAGGCTTGGCTAGTCTGGGGCTCTGTTGAATAGGCTTGGCTAGTCTGGGGCTCTGTTGAATAGGCTTGGCTAGTCTGGGGCTCTGTTGAATAGGCTTGGCTAGTCTGGGGCTCTGTTGAATAGGCTTGGCTAGTCTGGGGCTATGTTGAATAGGCTTGGCTAGTCTGGGACTCTGTTGAATATGCTTGGCTAGTCTGGGGCTCTGTTGAATATGCTTGGCTAGTCTGGGGGCTCTGTTGAATAGGCTTGGCTAGTCTGGGGGCTCTGTTGAATAGGCTTGGCTAGTCTGGGGCTCTGTTGAATAGGCTTGGCTAGTCTGGGGGCTATGTTGAATAGGCTTGGCTAGTTTGGGGCTCTGTTGAATAGGCTAGTCTGGGGGCTCTGTTGAGTAGGCTAGTCTGGGGGCTCTGTTGAATAGGCTAGTCTGGGGGCTCTGTTGAATAGGCTTGTCTGGGGGCTCTGTTGAATAAGCTAGTCTGGGGGCTCTGTTGAATAGGCTAGTCTGGGGGCTCTGTTGAATAGGCTAGTCTGGGGGCTCTGTTGAATAGGCTAGTCTGGGGGCTCTGTTGAATAGGCTAGTCTGGGGGCTCTGTTGAATAGGCTAGTCTGGGGGCTCTGTTGAATAGGCTAGTCTGGGGGCTCTGTCGAAATAGGCTAATCTGGGGGCTCTGTTGAGTAGGCTTGTCTGGGGGCTCTGTTGAGTAGGCTTGTCTGGGGGCTCTGTTGAATAGGCTAGTCTGGGGGCTCTGTCGAATAGGCTAGTCTGGGGGCTCTGTCGAATAGGCTAGTCTGGGGGCTCTGTCGAAATAGGCTAGTCTGGGGGCTCTGTTGAGTAGGCTTGTCTGGGGGCTCTGTTGAGTAGGCTTGTCTGGGGGCTCTGTTGAGTAGGCTTGTCTGGGGGCTCTGTTGAATAGGCTAGTCTGGGGGCTCTGTCGAATAGGCTTGTCTGGGGGCTCTGTTGAATAGGCTAGTCTGTGGGCTCTGTTGAATAGGCTAGTCTGGGGGCTCTGTTGAATAGGCTAGTCTGGGGCTCTGTTGAGTAGGCTAGTCTGGGGGCTCTGTTGAATAGGCTAGTCTGGGGGCTCTGTTGAGTAGGCTAGTCTGGGGGGCTCTGTTGAATAGGCTTGTCTGGGGGCTCTGTTGAATAGGCTTGTCTGGGGGCTCTGTCGAGTAGGCTAGTCTGGAGGCTCTGTTGAATAGGCTAGTCTGGGGGCTCTTTTGAATAGGCTAGTCTGGGGCTCTGTTGAATAGGCTAGTCTGGGGGCTCTGTCGAGTAGGCTAGTCTGGGGGCTCTGTCGAGTAGGCTAGTCTGGGGGCTCTGTTGAGTAGGCTAGTCTGGGGGCTCTGTTGAATAGGCTAGTCTGGGGGCTCTGTTGAATAGGCTAGTCTGGATGCCCTGTTGAGTAGGCTAGTCTGGAGACTCTGTTGAATAGGCTAGTCTGTAGGCTCTGTTGAATAGGCTAGTCTGGGGGCTCTGTTGAGTAGGCTAGTCTGGAGGCTCTGTTGAATAGGCTAGTCTGGGGGCTCTGTTGAATAGGCTTGTCTGGGGGCTCTGAGTAGGCTAGTCTGGGGGCTCTGTTGAATAGGCTAGTCTGGGGGCTCTGTTGAGTAGGCTTGTCTGGGGGCTCTGTTGAGTAGGCTTGTCTGGGGGCTCTGTTGAATAGGCTAGTCTGGGGGCTCTGTCGAATAGGCTAGTCTGGGGGCTCTGTCGAAATAGGCTAGTCTGGGGGCTCTGTTGAGTAGGCTAGTCTGGGGGCTCTGTTGAGTAGGCTTGTCTGGGGGCTCTGTTGAGTAGGCTTGTCTGGGGGCTCTGTTGAATAGGCTAGTCTGGGGGCTCTGTCGAATAGGCTTGTCTGGGGGCTCTGTTGAATAGGCTAGTCTGGGGGCTCTGTTGAATAGGCTAGTCTGGGGGCTCTGTTGAATAGGCTAGTCTGGGGCTCTGTTGAGTAGGCTAGTCTGGGGGCTCTGTTGAATAGGCTAGTCTGGGGGCTCTGTTGAGTAGGCTAGTCTGGGGGGCTCTGTTGAATAGGCTTGTCTGGGGGCTCTGTTGAATAGGCTTGTCTGGGGGCTCTGTCGAGTAGGCTAGTCTGGAGGCTCTGTTGAATAGGCTAGTCTGGGGGCTCTTTTGAATAGGCTAGTCTGGGGCTCTGTTGAATAGGCTAGTCTGGGGGCTCTGTCGAGTAGGCTAGTCTGGGGGCTCTGTCGAGTAGGCTAGTCTGGGGGCTCTGTTGAGTAGGCTAGTCTGGGGGCTCTGTTGAATAGGCTAGTCTGGGGGCTCTGTTGAATAGGCTAGTCTGGATGCCCTGTTGAGTAGGCTAGTCTGGAGACTCTGTTGAATAGGCTAGTCTGTAGGCTCTGTTGAATAGGCTAGTCTGGGGGCTCTGTTGAGTAGGCTAGTCTGGAGGCTCTGTTGAATAGGCTAGTCTGGGGGCTCTGTTGAATAGGCTTGTCTGGGGGCTCTGAGTAGGCTAGTCTGGGGGCTCTGTTGAATAGGCTAGTCTGGGGGCTCTGTTGAGTAGGCTAGTCTGGGGGCTCTGTTGAATAGGCTAGTCTGGGGGCTCTGTTGAATAGGCTAGTCTGGGGGCTCTGTTGAATAGGCTAGTCTGTGGGCTCTGTTGAGTAGGCTAGTCTGGGGGCTCTGTTGAATAGGCTAGTCTGGATGTCCTGTTGAGTAGGCTAGTCTGGAGGCTCTGTTGAATAGGCTAGTCTGGAGGCTCTGTTGAGTAGGCTAGTCTGGGGGCTCTGTTGAGTAGGCTAGTCTGGGGGCTCTGTTGAGTAGGCTAGTCTGGAGGCTCTGTTGAATAGGCTAGTCTGGTTTTCTGTTGAATAGGCTAGTCTGGGGGCTCTGTTGAATAGGCTAGTCTGGGGGCTCTGTTGAGTAGGCTAGTCTGGGGGCTCTGTTGAGTAGGCTAGTCTGGGGGCTCTGTTGAATAGGCTAGTCTGGAGGCTCTGTTGTTTTTACAGCAACATGTTTAGTGGTCCATGCATGGCTTTTGAAAAGAGTTAAAGATTTCCCTGTTTTGGTCGAAGAAGTTGGTAAATTGAGTTTGCCATTTTTAGTTGATGCATTTCAAGTGAATGTATTTTATATGGCCAAGTTAGTAATTGAGAAGCCTCGGTTTCATGCATGTTAATATTAGAAGCCTCCTCCCTAAGTTTGTTTTATTCACTGCTTTAGCACACTCTGCCAACCCGGATGTCCTAGTCGTGTCTGAATCCTGGCTTAGGAAGACCACTAAAAACTCTGAAATCTCCATCCCTAACTACAACATTTTCAGACCAGATAGAACGGCCAAAGGGGGCGGTGTTGCAATCTACTGCAGAGATAGCCTGTAGATTTCTGTCCTACTATCCAGGTCTGTTCCCAAACAATTTGAACTTCTACTTTTAAAAATCCACATCTCTAAAAACAAGTCTCTCACCGTTGCCACCTGCTATAGACCACCCTCTGTCCCCAACTGTGCTCTGGACACCATATGTGAACTGATTGCCCCCCATCTATCTTCAGAGCTCGTGCTGCTAGGTGACCTAAACTGGGACATGCGTAACACCCCAGCCATCCTACAATCTAAGCTTGATGCCCTCAATCTCACACAAGTTATCAATGAACCTACCATGTACCACCCCAAAGCCGTAAACAGGGGCACCCTCATAGATATCATCCTAACCAACTTGCCCTCTAAATACACCTCTGCTGTTTTCAACCAAGATCTCAGCGATCACTGCCTCATTGCCTGCATCCGTAATGGGTCAGCGGTCAAACGACCTCCACTCATCACTGTCAAACACTCCCTGAAACACTTCAGCGAGCAGGCCTTTCTAATCGACCTGGCCCGGGTATCCTGGAAGGATATTGACCTCATCCCTTCAGTAGAGGATGCCTGGTTATTTTTTTTGAAATGCCTTCCTCACCATCTTAAATAAGCATGCCCCATTCAATAAATTTAGAACCAGGAACAGATATAGTCCTTGGTTCTCTCCAGACCTGACTGCCTTTAACCAACACAAAAACATCCTGTGGCGTTCTGCATTAGCATCGAAACAGCCCCCGTGATATGCAACTTTTCAGGGAAGTTAGAAACCAATATACACAGGCAGTTAGAAAAGCCAAGGCAAGCTTTTTCAAGCAGAAATTTGCTTCCTGCAACACAAACTCAAAAAAGTTCTGGGACACTGTAAAGTCCTTGGAGAATAAGAGCATCTCCTCCCAGCTGCCCACTGCACTGAGGATAGGAAACTCTGTCACCACTGATACATCCACTATAATTGAGAATTTCAATAAGCATTTTTCTACGGCTGGCCATGCTTTCCACCTGGCTACCCCTACCGCGGTCAACAGCACTGCACCCCCCACAGCAACTCGCCCAAGCCTTCCCCATTTCTCCTTCTCCCAAATCCAGTCAGCTGATGTTCTGAAAGAGCTGCAAAATCTGGACCTCTACAAATCAGCCGGTCTAGACAATCTGGACCCTTTCTTTCTAAAATTATCTGCCAAAATTGTTGCAACCCCTATTACTAGCCTGTTCAACGTCTCTTTCGTGTCGTCTGAGATTCCCAAAGATTGGAAAGCAGCTGCGGTCATCCCCCTCTTCAAAGGGGGACACACTCTTGACCTAAACTGCTACAGACCTATATCTATCCTACCCTGCCTTTCTAAAGTCTTCGAAAGCCAAGTCAACAAACAGATTACCGACCATTTCGAATCCCACCGCACCTTCTCCGCTATGCAATCTGGTTTCAGAGCTGGTTATTGGAGCACCTCAGCCACGCTCAAGGACCTAAACGATATCTTAACCGCCATCGATAAGAAACAATACTGTGCAGCCGTATTCATTGACCTGGCCAAGGCTTTCGTCTCTGTCAATCACCACATCCTCATCGGCAGACTCAATAGCCTTGGTTTCTCAAATGATTGCCTCGCCTGGTTCACCAACTACTTCTCTGATAGAGTTCAGTGTGTCAAATCGGAGGGCCTGTTGTCCGGGCCTCTGGCAGTCTCTATGGGGGTGCCACAGGGTTCAATTCTTGGGTCGACTCTTTTCTCTGTATACATCAATGATGTCGCTTTTGCTGCTGGTGAGTCTCTGATCCACCTCTACATAGACGACACCATTCTGTATACTTCTGGCCCTTCTTTGGACACTGTGTTAACTACCCTCCAGACGAGCTTCAATGCCATACAACTCTCCTTCCGTGGCCTCCAACTGCTCTTAAATACAAGTAAAACTAAATGCATGCTCTTCAACCGATCGCTGCCTGCACCTGCCGACCCGTCCAGCATCACTACTCTGGAAGGGTTCTGACTTAGAATATGTGGACAACTACAAATACCTAGGTGTCTGGTTAGACTGTAAACTCTCCTTCCAGACTCGCATCAAACATCTCCAATCCAAAGTTGAATCTAGAATTGGCTTCCTATTTCGCAACAAAGCATCTTTCACTCATGCTGCCAAACATACCCTCGTAAAACTAACCATCCTACCGATCCTCGACTTCGGCGATTTCATTTACAAAATAGCCTCCAATACCCTACTCAATAAATTGGATGCAGTCTATCACAGTGCCATCCGTTTTGTCACCAAAGCCCCATATACTACCCACCACTGTGACCTGTACGCTCTCGTTGGCTGGCCCTCGCTTCATACTCGTCGCCAAACCCACTGGCTCCAGGTCATCTACAAGATAAGGTAAAGTTCCCCCTTATCTCAGCTCGCTGGTCACCATAGCAGCACCCATCTGTAGCACGCGCTCCAGCAGGTATATCTCTCTGGTCACCCCCAAAGCCAATTCCTCCTTCGGCCGCCTCTCCTTCCAGTTCTCTGCTGCCAATGACTGGAACGAACTACAAAAATCTCTAAAACTGGAAACACTTATCTCCCTCACTAGCTTTAAGCACCAGCTGTCAGAGCAGCTCACAGATTACTGCACCTGTACATAGCCCATCTATAATTTAGCCCAAACAACTACCTCTTCCCCTACTGTATTTATTTATTTATTTATTTTGCTCCTTTGCACCCCATTATTTTTATTTCTACTTTTCACTTTCTTCCACTGCAAATCTACCATTCCAGTGTTTTACTTGCTATATTGTATTTACTTCGCCACCATGGCCTTTTTAGCCTTTACCTCCCTTATCTTACCTCATTTGCTCACTTTGTATATAGACTTATTTTTCTACTATATTATTGACTGTATGTTTGTTTTACTCCATGTGTAACTCTGTGTTGTTGTATGTGTCAAACTGCTTGCTTTATGTTGGCCAGGTTGCAATTGTATAAGATAACTTGTTCTCAACTTGCCTACCTGGTTAAATAAAGGTCAAATAAATTCAGCGGTCATAAAATCCTTATTTACTTTGACAAAATCATTATTATTCAGACAGTATAGGCAGCAGCTCTGTAGAGATGAGATGACTTGGAATTAAATAATAGTCAAATAAAACAAATGTAATATTCACAACAGCTGAAATATTTGATTAAAGAGAATAAATGATGGTTAATAAGTGATCTGCAGTAATGAGAAGTCACTACCATCATGGGTTTTTATTCATTGTTTTATTCTGTGTTACAGTGGTCAACCCAAATAATCAAAATGTAAAACTGACCTCAAAAAGCACTAATTGCTCAGCGCTATTGAGAATAAAATAGTTCTTTAAAGGTAGCCTAGTGTTTATGTTACAGTAAGTTCACTTAAAACACAACTCAGAGTTCTGCCCACTTCTGCCCACTCAGAATTCTAGCCCTATTTCTGGGTTGGCAGGGCCATTACTAGCACCAGGAGAGATGGAGGACCGTCTGTACCGTTTGTCTGTGTGTAGATAGATGGATGGATGGATGGATGGTTGGATGGATGGATGGATGGATGGATGAATGCCTGGCTCCTCACAGAGGTGATAAGTGCTGTGTCCACTAGCTCCAATTCACACCTTCAGAGTGCTTTGCTCATTAAATGGCCTGGGCTAGAATCTCAGGACAGAATTCACAAATTCTACAGGATTTATGTTCTGCTGCCATCTGATTGACAGAGGTGTGTGTGTGTGTGTGTGTGTGTGTGTGTGGCTCAGGTCACCATGCCAAAATCCATCTCATTTTCTCTCTCAGGACCTTTAATGGACCTGGCTGTTGAGATAAAATGTTTCTCTCTGCCTCCTTCGCTCCTTCTCCATCTCCCATTCCTTTACAAACCATCTGACCATAATGGCCATGTACTCTTAAATCTCCACCCGGCACAGCCAGAAGAGGACTGGCCACCCCTCGGAGCCTGGTTCCTCTCTAGGTTTTCTTACTAGGTTCCTGTCTTTTTAGTGAGTTTTTCCTAGCCACTTTTCTTCTGCATCTTTATTGCTTGCTGTTTGGGGTTTTAGGCTGGGTTTCTGTACAGCACTTTGTGACATCTGCTGATGTAAAAAGGGCTTTATAAATACATTTGATTGATTGGTTGGTTCTCCCCTGCTACAGATCAGTGGAGCTGTTGGATCTGCCCGTCAGCCTGCGCCCCCACAAGCAGAAAGGCCTTCTGGAAAACAACATGTCCTCCAAGAGTCCCTTCATCTACTCTCCCATCATCATGCACACCAGAGGAGAGGAGCGCAACAAGACGATAGGTGGGCGCGTGCACGCACACAGACACACACACACACACACACACACACACACACACACACACACACACACACACACACACACACACACACACACACACCTTCTGAAGTTGCTGTGTGAAAGTAAAGCAATTTTAGGCCTTGTCGTGGATGAATCAGAATTAGTTGGGTAACATAGATAATTAAGATGTTTTATTAGTATAATATGCTTATTTGAGGTACTTGTCATTAGAAAGTGTCCATTGGACTCTGGTGTCTTTTCAGTTGCACGTCTACCTTAGCTGGGGCTCAGACACTTGGGACCCAGAGAGGGGAGAGGTCAGACTTGTCGTCATGGGAATGTGTCTTTACCTATTCTTAAACCATGTGAAGGGATGGCGTGATTAATGGGGAACCAATGACTTGTCTCCACAATGTCTGTGAGCAAGTCACTCCCTCCTTTTCTTTATTGTGGGGAGGATTATGGCAGTGTCTGGGACCATTGTATGTCCTCTCTTAGATCTCGCACTTATCCTGTGATAATATATGGCCTAGAGGCTCACTCCCCCCAGTGAGCCTGTCCAGGAGTGGGGTCAAGAGGGGGTTTACTTGAGATGGGAGTATCTAGAGTTGACGATTGATATATCCCATTGGATGAAATTGTGTTTTTGTTCTATACCATACCAGGGAGGGACGGTTCTAAGGAGACCAGATACTGGCCTATTCAATGAACCAGGTTGACATAGCAGTTACTGTCTGCTGTGTTTTATGGATATCTGTCATACAAAACTTAACCTTTGTGAACTGTTACTAAGTATCTGTGTTTTGTCAATGTACGTTGAAGGGGGTGTATCGTTGCTATAAAAGATCTCTGTAGCCATTGTGTAATTACCTCATTCAATGGTTCATTCGAGAGAGTGCATTATTGGGGGTCAAGTACTTTTGCAAAAGTATCTTAACCTGTTGGGTCTAGGGGGCAGCATTTGCACGTCTGGATAAAAAAAATGTACCCGATTTAATCTGGTTACTAATCCTACCCAGTAACTAGAATATGCATATACTTATTATATATGGATAGAAAACACTGTAAAGTTTCTAAAACTGTTTGAATGGTGTCTGTGAGTATAACAGAACTCATTTGGCAGGCAAAACCCTGAGACATTTTCTGACAGGAAGTGGATACCTGATGTGTTGTATTGACTTTAAACCTATCCCATTGAAAAACACAGGGGCTTAGGAATATTTTGGCACTTCCTATTGCTTCCACTAGATGTCACCAGCCTTTACAAAGTGTTTTGAGTCTTCTGGAGGGAGATCTGACCGAACAAGAGCCATGGAACGATGATGTCCCATTAGACACCTGGCGCGCGAGTTCATGTTGGGTACCCTCGTTCCAATACGTTATAAAAGAGTATGCATTCGTCCACCTTGAATATTATTCATGTTCTGGTTAAAAAAGGCCCTAATGATTTATGCTATACAACGTTTGACATGTTTGAACGAACGGAAATATATTTTTTCCCCTCGTTCATGACGAGAAGTCCGGCTGGCTTACATCATGTGCTAACGAGACAGAGATTTTTGGACATAAATGATGAGCTTTTTTGAACAAAACTACATTCGTTATGGACCTGTGATACCTGGAAGTGACATCTGATGAAGAGAATCAAAGGTAATTGATTATTTACATAGTATTTTCGATTTTAGATCTCCCCAACATGACGTCTAGTCTGTATCGCAACGCGTATTTTTCTGGGCGCAGTGCTCAGATTATTGCAAAGTGTGATTTCCCAGTAAGGTTATTTTTAAATCTGGCAAGTTGATTGAGTTCAAGAGATGTAAATCTATAATTCTTTGAATGACAATATAATATTTTACCAATGTTTTCTAATTTTAATTATTTAATTTGTGACGCTGACTTGACTGCCGGTTATTGGAGGGAAACGATTTCCTCAACATCAATGCCATAGTAAAACGCTGTTTTTGGATATAAATATGAACTTGATAGAACTAAAAATGCATGCATTGTCTAACATAATGTCCTAGGAGTGTCATCTGATGGAGATTGTAAAAGGTTAGTGCATCATTTTAGCTGGTTTTATGGTTTTGGTGACCCTGTCTTTGACTTGACAAAACATTACACACAAGTCTTGTAAATGTACTGTCCTAACATACTCTAAATTTATGCTTTCGCCGTAAAACCTTTTTGAAATCGTAAAACGTGGTTAGATTAAGGAGATGTTTATCTTTCAAATGGTGTAAAATAGTTGTATTTTAGAAAAATTAGAATTTTGACATTTATTTGGATTCAAATTTGCCGCTCTTGAAATGCACCTGCTGTTGATGGAGTGCACCACGGGTGGCACGCTAGCGTCCCACCTAGCCCCAAGAGGTTAAGTATTAAAGATGTACTTTAACTCAGAATGGTGTGTTTGTAACTCTTCTCATTTGGTAATGCAGAAATTAGCCACCACAGCCTACTAATATTTTCATAAAATATCTATAAATAACGTGATGGAATAAATTCATCTTCTATACACGCTTGGCTAATGCCATAATTAAACCAGGAGCTCCTTGTTTCTCTCTCTCTCTCTCTCTCTCTCTGTCTCTGTCTCTGTCTCTGTGTCTGTCTCTGTGTCTGTCTGTCTGTCTGTCTGTCTGTCTGTCTGTCTGTCTGTCTGTCTGTCTGTCTGTCTGTCTGTCTGTCTGTCTGTCTGTCTGTCTGTCTGTCTGTCTGTCTGTCTGTCTGTCTGTCTGTCTGTCTGTCTGTCTGTGTCTGTCTGTCTGTCTGTCTGTCTGTGTCTCTCTCTCTGTCTCTCTCTCTCTCTCTGTCTCTCTCTCTCTCTCTGTCTCTCTCTGTCTCGCTCTCTCGGCTCTCGCTCTCTCGGCTCGCTCTATCGGCTCTCGCTCTCTCGTTCTCTCTCTTTCTCTCTCTCTCTCTCTGCTCTCGGCTCTCTCCTCTCTCGCTCTCTCGGCTCTCGCTCCAGGAGCTCCTTGCGTTTCTCTCTCTCTCTCGCTCTCTCTGTCAAATTTCAAATTCAAATTCAAGCTGATTTATTGGCATGAAAAATATTGTGTCAATATTGCCAAAGCAACAATGTATACAATATACATTGTAATAAAATTATAAACAATAACAAATAATAATATAAAATTGCAGTAAATAATAATACAAAATTAAATACAAACATAATAACAGTAAAATGGTAACAATCAATAGTAGAATGTAATGTAATAAATATAAAATCTAAATATAGAAAATGTAACTAGAACTAACTTATAACTAAATAACGGTCATCTTCACCATTACATCAGTACTACAACTACTATCATCATTACCACTACTACTACCACCACCACCATTACTAAACTGCTATCATTACCATTACCACCCATACCACTACTATTTGGAATGATAAACACTCTAGTGGTAGCATGAGACGGAGTCTACAACCCACACAAGTGGCTCAGGTAGTGCAGCTCATCCAGGATGGCACATCAATGCGAGCTGTGGCAAGAAGGTTTGCTGTGTCTGTCAGCGTAGTGTCCAGAGCATGGAGGCGCTACCAGGAGACAGGCCAGTACATCAGGAGACGTGGAGGAGGCCGTAGGAGGGCAACAACCCAGCAGCAGGACCGCTACTTCCGCCTTTGTGCAAGGAGGAGCAGGAGGAGCACTGCAAGAGCCCTGCCAGAGCCCTGCAAAATGACCTCCAGCAGGCCACAAATGTGCATGTGTCTGCTCAAACGGTCAGAAACAGACTCCATGAGGGTGGTATGAGGGCCCGACGTCCACAGGTGGGGGTTGTGCTTACAGCCCAACACCGTGCAGGACGTTTGGCATTTGCCAGAGAACACCAAGATTGGCAAATTCGCCACTGGCGCACTGTGCTCTTCACAGATGAAAGCAGGTTCACACTGAGCACATGTGACAGACGTGACAGACTCTGGAGACGCCGTGGAGAACGTTCTGCTGCCTGCAACATCCTCCAGCATGACCGGTTTGGCGGTGGGTCAGTCATGGTGTGGGGTGGCATTTCTTTGGGGGGCCGCACAGCCCTCCATGTGCTCGCCAGAGGTAGCCTGACTGCCATTAGGTACCGAGATGAGATCCTCAGACCCCTTGTGAGACCATATGCTGGTGCGGTTGGCCCTGGGTTCCTCCTAATGCAAGACAATGCTAGACCTCATGTGGCTGGAGTGTGTCAGCAGTTCCTGCAAGAGGAAGGCATTGATGCTATGGACTGGCCCGCCCGTTCCCCAGACCTGAATCCAATTGAGCACATCTGGGACATCATGTCTCGCTCCATCCACCAACGCCACGTTGCACCACAGACTGTCCAGGAGTTGGCGGATGCTTTAGTCCAGGTCTGGGAGGAGGTCCCTCAGGAGACCATCCGCCACCTCATCAGGAGCATGCCCAGGCGTTGTAGGGAGGTCATACAGGCACGTGGAGGCCACACACACTACTGAGCCTAATTTTGACTTGTTTTAAGGACATTACATCAAAGTTGGATCAGCCTGTAGTGTGGTTTTCCACTTTAATTTTGAGTGTGACTCCAAATCCAGACCTCCATGGGTTGATAAATTGGATTTCCATTGATTATTTTTGTGTGATTTTGTTGTCAGCACATTCAACTATGTAAAGAAAAAAGTATTTAATAAGATTATTTCATTCATTCAGATCTAGGATGTGTTGTTTTAGTGTTCCCTTTTATTTTTTTGAGCAGTATATATATTTGGCTGCAAGAGGAGCCATTGCTCCTTCGCCCATGAGTATTTTTTCTTTTTCCTCTGGGTTTAATAAGTTCAAATTTGGAATAAATGTAGTCATTTCTGTGAATAAGGGATCTCTTAGTGAGGAATATTTCTCACAGTAAAGGAGAAAGTGCATCTCTGTCTCTACCTCCCCTGTCGTGCAGTGACCACATGCACGCTCCTCTTTGGGTAGCCATGTCTTTTTATGTCTGCCAGTTTCTATTGCCAATCGGTGGTCACTCAGCCTGTACTTTGTAAGGATATGTCTCTGCTTCGTATCTCTGACAGAGTAGAGATAATCAGCCAATTCATATTCTCTGTTTAGGGTCAGATAGCAATTTAGTCAGCTTTGGGATTTTATTTCGTTTTTCCAATGTTGTAAATATGAGTCCTTTGATTGGTTCATGATTTTGTTTATTTGAATTCTTTCTTTTGAAGCAGTGCTGGTGCCAGCTTGGTTGGTGAGGTCCAACACCAGCTACTGAGAGGGCTCATTTCTGGGCTCAACTCTTGGGTTTGAAGTGCTTTAAATTGCAGACTTGAATTTGGACTTGAATTTAGATGTAGCCAAAATTTTAATGATCTTTTCTCTATTTTCATTATCACTAGAAAGCCAATTCTGCCCTACATGCATTAGTTAGTGTATTTCTCTGGACTTGTAGGATTTTCTGACAGAATTCTGCATGTAGGGCTTCAATTGGATGTTTGTCCCACATTTTAAAGTCCAGTTTATTGAGTGGCCCCCAAACCTCACATCCATAAAGAGCTATTGGTAGGATTACACTGTCAAATATTTTCGTCCAAATTCTAATTGGGATGTTGATTTTGAATAATTTCATTTTTATTGCATACAATGCTTTGCGGGCTTTTTCTTTGAGTGCATTCACTGCCATATTAAAGTTTCCCAATGCAGATATGGTCAGACCAAGGTAGTTATAATTTTTAGTGTGTTCAATGATAGTGTTGTTCAGGTTGAATTTATATTTGTGTTTCTGACATGTTTTTTTTGGGGGGGGGGGGGAATCATGATTTTCATTTTTTGGAAATTTACTGCCAGGGCCCAATTATGGCAATATTGCTCTAGAATATTAATGTTCTGTTGAAGACCTTCTTTGGTTGGTGATAGAAGTACCAAGTCATCAGCATATAGCAGGTATTTCACCTCTGTGTCAAATAGTGTGTCCTGGGGCTGGAGAATGGTCCAACATGTCTGTTAATTCATTGATATAAATGTTGAAAAGGTTTGGACTCAAACTACAGCCTTGTCTCACACCTCGACATTGTGAAAATAATTATGTTCTTTGGTTTTTGATTTTTATTGCACTTTTTTTTTCTGTGTACATACATTTTATTAAGTCATACACCTTACCACCAAGCCCACTTTGGAGAATTTTGTAGAATAGCCCTTCGTGCCAAATAGAATCAAATGCTTTTTTAAAGTCAATAAAGCAAGCAAAGATTTTGCCGTCTTGTTTTTGGTGGACGTGTTTATTAATTAGTGTGTGTAAGGTGTATATATTTCTGTCTCTCTCTCTCTCTTTCTCGCTCTCTCAGCGCTCTCTCGGCTCTCGCTCTCTCTCGCTCTCTCGGCTCTCGCTCTCTCGGCTCTCGCTCTCTCGGCTCTCGCTCTCTCGGCTCTCGCTCTCTCGGCTCTCTCTTTCTCTGCTCTCTCTCTCTGCTCACTCGCTCTCTCGCCTCTCTGCTCTCTCGCTCTCTCGCCTCTCTGCTCTCTCTGCTCTCTCTTTCTCTCGCTCTCTAGGCTCTCTCTCGCTCTCTAGGCTCTCTTTCTCTCGGCTCGCTCTCTCGGCTCTCGCTCTCACGGCTCTCGCTCTCACAGCTCTCGCTCTCTCGACTCTCGCTCTCTCGGCTCTCGCTCTCTCGGCTCTTGCTATCTCTGCTCTCGCTCTCTCGGCTCTCTCGCTCTCACGGCTCTCTCGCTCTCTCGGCTCTCGCTCTCTCGGCTCTCGCACTCTCGCTCTCTCGCTCTCTCGGCTCTCGCGCTCTCTCGGTTCTCGCACTCTCGCTCGCTCACTCTCTCGGCGCTCGCTCTCTCGTCTCTCGCTCTCTCGGCTCGGTCTCTCGGCTCTCGCTCTCGGCTCTCTCTCTCTCTCGGCTCTCTGCTCTCTTCTCTCTCTTGCTCTCTCTCTCGCTCTCTCTCTCTCTCTCTCGCTCTCTCTCTCGCTCTCTCGGCTCTCGCTCTCTCTCTCTCGGCTCTCTCTCTCTCTCGGCTCTCTGCTCTCTTCTCTCTCTCGCTCTCTCTCTCTCTCTCTCTCTCTCTCTCTCTCACTCTCTCGCTCTCTCTGAACATTCACGTGTTATAATTTTTTGGGGGATCTGAAAAACCTCCAGTTTTAGCAGACTTTCTCATGATTGTGACGGATGGCTTTTCTAGATGAGATCTACTCTGGCTTCTCACAGAATTCAAGGAGTGTGAACTCTCTCTGATACACTGCCAAATCAGATGGACTCAACACAATGGCTGTTGTTAGAATTGTTATCGAGTTTTTCAGTATGACTGAAAGCCATTCTGTCTTTGTCCGTTCACTGTTCGTTCATTGTAGTCTCCCTTTGAGTGTAGTTGTGTCCTGTCTTAGTGTGATGCCATCTTTCATCATGCAGGCTATATTGAACAGTGAATCATTACTGTGTGTGTGTCACAATGACATGACATGCACACAGGTATCTGTGTGACTAAAACATCAGGGACACTGAGTTGTAGGATAGCGTCATCACCTCCCACGCCTGATTTATCAGTGTAATAACGCCGCTTCCAGACTAACAAGATTGACAATCACGTCTTCACCGGAAAATAAACAAACAAGTTGAGAGGGGAAAAAAATAACAACAAATACATTTAAATATCTATTCAATAGATAAAGTGCTTTCCGTGTTATCTATAATTCATTGGTTTAATTTTGTTGTAGCTTCCTGCCTGCCTGCTCCTATCAGGCTTTCTCTCTGTCAATTCAATTTGATTTATTGGCATGACGTAACAATGTACATATTGCCAAAGCTTATTTTGGATATTTACAATATAAAAAATAAATAAAAATGAGAATCAAAATTGACAATGGGACAACAGTAACAACAATAACTAAAGGTCAGAATAACCATACATTCAACAATAACAATAGCCATACAGTAGAGTACATGTGCAGGTTGATTGGTCTGTCAGACACTGTCCCTCATCTTATGGCAGGCAGCAATGTAGTGCGCTGCCAACCCACAGCTCTCTGCGTCCTCCCCCAACAGGACGGGTAGCCTACTGTCATCAGAGAGGTCTTTGAAACCTTGGATAAGGGTTTCAAATTTGGGAAAATGACACTCTAATTGTTTTATATTTTTTACATTTTGTCCGGAAATGCAGCTCCGTCCTGTGTCTACCCTTCTCAATGGCAAGGATGTGCTCACTGAGCCTGTACTTTGTCAAGGTTTTTCTAAGGTTTTGATCAGTAACCATGGTCAAATATTTAGCCACGGTGTACTGTCGATTTAGGGCATATAGCACTGCATTTTGCTTTGTGTTTGTGCTTGTGTTTCCCAATAAGCAATGAAGTTTTGTTTTGACTGTGTTGTAATTTTGT